>NC_022027.1:34690666-34692374 GCF_000317375.1 Microtus ochrogaster | reverse complement strand
GAAACTACTACACACAGTTCCAAAGAAGGGAAGCATCAACCATCCATCCTAACAGATAGGGTACCTAAGGACCACAATAATGGCCCACAAGGCAAGATATCCATAAAGGTGCAATAATGGCCCCCCTAACGTGATGGTAACCGAGATCTGTTTAGTTGGACTTAAGGCCTGCTCACCAGGAAAGAAATCATGCTTGGTATTGGAAACCTCGCCAATTACCTAGGGTTAGTGTGCTCATAAATCGCAGAGGAAAATCTCCTACTGCCACTTTACTAGACCAACACAATTCCTCACTACATTCTAAAAGTTGTCCTTATGCCCGCAGATTAACAAAAAAGAAAGAAAACTTACCATTCAAATAAAGCCCTCCATCCTGCAATTGTAACAGTGTCATTTTCTGAGAGCTTCATTTTGGCTTCAGGAAGACAAATCTTACTAATATACTGTGTAAAACAGATTCTTTAGCCAGCTGCACGAGAACAATATCATCACAAACATTACGATTACTATAATTTTCATGAAAAGTTATGTTCCTGACTTTTTGTGTCAGAATATTGGTCCCAAAGTTGGCAGCTCAATCTTTGGTGTTATTTCTCCTAGAGGACACATTTAAATACATCCAGTCTGTTGAGGGATAAAGATTTCTAGCCTTTAAGGCTTGAAAATAACATTATAAATAACTTAAATTCTTATTTCTTAAAATGTGTCTGACCCAGAGATACTACAAATATTGAAGAAGATAAAACAGCACCACTTCTGTCCATTCTGTGCAGCGCCTACAAAGAGGGTCTCTGGAGCTCGGCGAGCTGCTTCAGCCCCATGCAGATTGTAAAGGATGGCTTCAGCTTGGCCATGTCCTCTGGTTTCTGCGCGCCTTGGCAGGCTCTGGGCACTTGTAGGTATTAAATACTGCAGCTGTCTCACAGCTGCTCTCCTACTAAGTTTACCTAGTCAACACATCTTTTGTTGCTGGTAGTGGTTTTTGAGAGTTTTCTGTCTGTTTTGAGATAGGGTTTCCTGTGTAGTTTTGGCTGTCCTGGAACCCTCTTTGTAGACCAGGCTGGCCTCAAACTCATAGAAATCCTCCTGTCTCTGCCTCACTAGTGCTGGGATTAAAGATGTGAGACACTATATCAAGCTTTTTCTGATTATTTTTATTTGTTGTTGTTATTTATATTTCTGTTATTAACATTGCATCTGCATGTCTTTTTATAGGAAGCCTTAAAGGTTTTTGCCTTTAAGACTCCCTTTCAGGGTTCAATTAAAGATGTCATGGATAGCTAAAGGGGGGCTAGAAATCTGAGGGTAAAGATCTGAGGGGTAAAAATATCTTCTCACAACAGGAATAGCCAGTCCATGTCTCTTTATTATTCTCTATTCAATCCATCATCTCTCATTGTTCCACCCATTACTAGTTCTCCTTGTTCTACATTGTTCTTAGTTCCTCATTGTTCCTTAATTCCACATCGTTCCTCCTTGTCCTCCGCATTGTAAATGCTCGAAGTCATGTCTACCCTTAGAACCAGTAATTCCCCAGCCCTAACAGGTTCCAGGACTGGAATTCTTTTACCCATAGAAAATCAGATAAAGGTTTTCACGTACACACAGATCCTTGAGAGTGGCTAGTACACATCTGCTGAACTCCTTAATAGAGAAAGTTAGTTAAGAAAGGAATTAAAATGTCAATCTGTAGAAGAATGAAAATAGA
>NC_022027.1:34687828-34688808 GCF_000317375.1 Microtus ochrogaster | reverse complement strand
GGCTCAGGCCTTTAAATTGTTAGTTATGCCCTTTGCTCTTATCAGTCACTCTGGTCATGGGATAAAACCAGAAAAGCAGCTTGGGCAGGTAGTAATTCTGTCCTTGGAGATCCGTGACTATCTTAGATGGGATGCTCTTTGCCTGGACCCTAAACTCTGACCAAATGCCTGCTGATAAAGATAATTGCAGGAAGGCAGATCTCTGAGTTTCACCTAGGAGAGAGCAGCAAGGACTGGTCAGTGGGAAACTGTTTTCACTAAGCATTTCTGAACTGTGGGAATTAATCCCAAATATGTAACAGGAAGGGAGTCAGCTACAGCGAAAATCTACAGCAAAGGACAGCCACTTTTTTCACAAAGCAATAACACCAAAAAGGCTTGCCTTTTGGTTTATCCTGTTCCAGATCCCTTGGTTCTGATAAATTACTCGTGAAAACATGGCTGAGCAATTACTGTAAAATGTTATGACTTGCAGCATCTTTTATAATTTTAAAATTAATAAGAGCCCATGACAAGCCTCAAGGGCAAAGGAGTTTTCCACCAAACCAACTTATCTCTTTCGTTTTCCAGGACCCGTGTAGTGAGAGGAGAGAACTGTCCTTGCAAATTGTCTTCTGACCTACCCATGCCACGATGTGCCTCTGCCTCCCTCCTGAGTGCTGGAATTAAATCTTGCACCCCCACTGCCCAGCAAATGTAATTCCCCATAATGGCTATTATTGTCAACTTGACTGTATCTGGAATGAACCATAATCCAAAAATGGAGGGCACACTTGTGATCTGGATCTTGAGGCAAGAAAGCAATGTGCCTCTGATCCTGATCTTGGGGTTGGAAGACACATACCTTTAATCTAGACCTTGAGACTAGAAGGCACACATTTATTATGGGCCCCACCTTCTGCTGGAAGCCTATATAAGGACAGTGGAAGAAGGAAGGGTTCTAGTTCTGTCTCCTATTGTCAAATCATCAGTGGCTCCTG
>NC_022027.1:34681051-34686836 GCF_000317375.1 Microtus ochrogaster | reverse complement strand
ACTAGATAGAATGACATGGGTTTATTTTAGAAAATAACTTCTGAAAGGCATATCCTATGTGTGGGTTACAAAACAACAACAATAAAACAAAACAAAGCAATGTTTTATTCTTAGGTGTCCTGTTTGGATTCTGCTCCACTTCCTGCTCCAGGTTCCTCTCTTGAGTTCTGCTCTGGACTTGCTTTGATGATTCATTGTGATATGAAAATGTAAGTCAAATAAACCCCACACCAGGTTGTTTTTGGCCATGGTCTTTATCACAGCAATAGGAAACAAACTGAGACAAAAATCAAATATTTTTATCTCAGGTATAAATCCGTTCCAAGTATTTTTACTATTTTCTATATTTTTTCTAACACCAGCCTGTGCATATAAAAGTCAAAAATCTAGATTCTGCCTAAGATACCTTAAGTCATCTAAAAAGGGTGTGTATGATGTCAAAAGAACTAAAGTCAACTATGACAGAAGCAGGCTGTGCTGCCTCTACATTTCACTGTAGCCCTCTAGAATATTTTTATTAATTATAAATATTACATTGCAAAACAGAAAACTGAAGAGCTTTTCATAGTATTCTACAGCTTTAGTCTGTTTAGTTTAAATAACTTAGAGAAAGTGGCTGGAATCTATTAACGTAGAGTTACCGAATGCTAAACCTGCATATTTACATGGAGGCAGATAAATTTGCCAATAGTACAATATAACATGCCCAGATTCAGAGAAACCATTGTGTTCAGATTTACTACTCTGGTTATATTTCTGGAAAACCATACTGCTTTTAACTTAATTATTAGTATAAATCCCATCATCTTCCAAACTTTATTTTGAAACTCTAAATGGTAGGGTGATTGTGTTTGAAAACAGAGTCTTGTAGAAAGAAATTGTGGTTAAGATAACTGAAATCAGAACCAATGAGCCAGAGAAATGCCTCAGTAATTTAAAACACTTGTAGCTAACTGAAGACCTGAATTATGTCCCCAGAACCCACATAGTGAAAGGAAATTGTCCTCTTACTGTTACATGTATACTGTAGTACATATATGATATATTATATATAATTTACATAAAATATATTTAATTTATATTATTTGTTATTAATAAACAACATAATAATTTATAAAATATTGTAAATTATATAATTAATTATAATTATAATATAGTGTAATATAATAAAATAAATAATAAATTACTTAATTTAAATAAATATATCATATATAAAATAAATAAATTGATCGTTAAGGTTAAACAAGAATTTTTAAAAATAAAGAGACTATATTATTAATTAATGATTCACTCTCTGTGACCCAGGGGAATTCATCAGAAAGCAATTCAAATAGTTTCTCAATACTGAACTTCAAACTCCTACCTTTGTTGTGGAAGCTTGAGCTGACTGCAACAATTGTTCAGATAAAATGAATAGGAATTTCCTCTATGTCTTACAGGGTGGCTAAGGTTATTCAAATTTACAGACGCAACACCAGTCGGTGTGCATGGGGACCAGCTCAATTCCAATGTTTGTAATAGAGTGTCCTACTTTAACATAGAATGGATACTTGTTTATCTCTGTAAAGCAGTATGTTAAACTCAGGGGCAGCAACACTATCTAAACTTCAGAAACACCCGAAAGCTTCTAAAGGCACAGTTTGACTGTTCCTGCCCTTGTCCTACCAACCCAGAAAACTCTTAGGATGGGGGATGGGTAGATGGCTCAGTAGGCAAAAGTGCCTGCCTTACAAACATGAAGACCTGAGTTTGAATCCCAGATCCCACATAAAGAGCTTGTCATGAGAAGAGTCATTTGTGGTTGTTCCCTTGCTACTTACCAGTACTATCTTGATAATCAGAAGCAGGTGTCTGCCAAGGAAAATAGTGGCCCCCAAAGCTTGAACTTGTTTACTTAGCAATACAACCAGCCAATCCCAAACCCTCTAGACAAGCTCTGCCACTGAGTGTTGGCATCAAGCCCTGCAATCTTGTTCACAGTGCTATACTTGGTAACACAGCCTATCAGGAGGCTTCAGACCCAAGTTCTTTGTAGACTTTGGTGCCAACTGACAGAAAACTTTGATCGTGGAGTAAAATGGTAAGTAGATAAGAAAATTCCCTAGAAGAAATTCAATATTTGTGTTTCTTTTCAATTTTGTGAACTAAAGGAATAAGTCAGAAAATAAATCAGGAGCCCAGTGTTACTCCCAAGATTGTCATAAGGGCCACCATCTGTGGAAGCCAAGGTCACTGGGAGGCTGCACCATGTCTTTGAGAGGGAAGACCGTTCAAGTTAGATGCTGGGTATTCTAAACCTTCCTGGCTTTCATTCAGTTCAGACATGATTTATAATTTATGTGTTAATAGCCTGTTATTTTAGAACACAGAGGATTTAAATGTTTCAAAGAAGAAATACGCCAATGCTTGGTCTCTTTAGAAACAGAGATTTAAGGAAGTTGAGCATGATCTTAAGTGACGAGGGAGGGGGACTTGATCGGGGGAGGGGGAGGGAAATGGGAGGTGGTGGCAGGGAGGAGGCAGAAATCTTTAATAAATAAATAAAAAGAAAGAAACAGAGATACTTTATCAGCTAATAAAGCTATCACTGTGGAAAAATTAAAAATTAAGCCTCGTTCCTGTTCTCAGGTTCCTGAGACCACAGAAAAGAAGGACAACATTTTAAAAAATAAAAGTACATTATAAAATATTAGATGTGCTTTTATTATATTTTTGTAAATCATGAGTGCATCATGGGCACAGATATATAAAGATGTATATGCATATAGTTAAATGTATCCTATTATGTCATTTACAGATTTAATAAATGCGGAAGGGAGCACTGTGCTGTCAGCTTCAGTAATCCTGATGCTATAAATCTATGATTGTTGGCTCTCTTTTCTGTTTATCTTTCCACCACTAAACGATGTTAAATTTTTCCAACAAATGTCAAGTATCTATCTTTTATAAGATGACGATTATTTAGTGTTTTTTTTGCATAATAAATCAAGCAATCAGGGGAAAAAGAAACACAAAATATACTGGCTTAGCACCATGAAGATAGAACAGCTAGTTGTAGCTAGGTTTCCACACCCATGCTTAACCTAAACTATATGCAGCTTGAGCATTATCTTTCAAATCTCAAAAAAGTATAATGCCACATGGTTGCCTGTTTGAAGGAAGATATGTAACACACAAACACACACAAAGTGTCACTTCAAACTTAAAACTACTGCAATTATTTGTTCAGTGTGTGTCCTCCATCTCAGCTGTAGCTGGGACATACCTGACAGATTAGCTGTTCCCTATGAATATGTGGATGTTTGTTCTCGTTACAATTAACCACAGGCAGGTACTGTTTGACTATTAACTACAGGCAGGTACTGTTTTACTATTAACTACAGGCAGGTACTGTTTTACTATTAACTACAGGCAGGTACTGTTTGACTATTAACTACAGGCAGGTACTTATTGTTTTACCAGGTAGGCTTTTCGTTTGCTTGGCTTTGCTTTTTCCACACTGCCTTACCCAGAGCTGTGTAGCTCCACCTAGTTCTATTTCCTCTTTACATATTTTCTGTGGTTAATCCTTCTTCCTTCTACCTGTCTTTTTTGATGACTTGCTAATCGACATTTCCCAGACACAGCCTTATTTGTTAACTCTCGTCAAAGAAATTCCCTATTTCAGACACGCCCCGTGGATGCTGTCACGTGGGGCTCTGCTGTTTAGTCTCATCCTCAATAGGGAAACGACTACCCCAGCCAATATTTCCTTAGAGTGTTCCAATTCTATTAACACTTCATAACATGACTTTCCTAGTGACTATAAAGTAAGATCTCACGTAGAATTAGCCTGCTAATGTAGTATGTAGCTTAGTCTTTCTGAAACTCGGTTATTAGTTATTAGACTTAAATGTCTTACAACGTAGATGATGATGCTGACATGGTAAAAATGGTTTCTTTAAAAATAACTACTACTGGGGCTAAAGAGAAGGCTCAGTGGTTAAGAGCACTGACTGCTCTTCCGGAGGTCCTGAGTTCAATTCCCAGCAACCACATGGTGGCTCACAACCATCTGTAATGAGACCTGGTGCCCTCTTCTGGCCTGCAGGCATACATGGAGGCTGAACACAGTGTACATAATAAATAAATAAATAAATAAATAAATAAATAAATAAATAAATAAATAAATATCTGGCAGAATTCTGTGCTGGATAAAATAACTACTACTTTACAGCTTACGAGAGACTGTTCTCTGGTAGCTGCGTTTGAATACTTTGGAAACTATGAGGAATCAACTGCAGCTCATCGAAGAGTGGTTTCCTTTCGGGTGGCTCTCTGCAGTCAAAGCAACAAAGAAAGTCTTTTTTGCAGTGATTTATGATTAGTTCAGCCTTCCCTCTAGAAACTGTGATACACATAGTCTAGAAGCTGACTTTTGAATAATTGCTAAATTCTTAATGTTGCCAAGAAAGGACTATGCAGGAAATAATTTACTATCTTATCAAATTCTTTTTCATCACATTTATTTGAGACAGGGCCTCATGGTTTATAAGATAGCCTCCAACTACCTATGCATCCAAGGGTGAACTTGAATTTCTAATCCTACTGCCACTACCACCCTAGTGTTGGGATTACAGCTTTGAACTCCTACACCAGGTTTTGGGGGGTTAGGGAATAAAACCCAGGACTCTATGCCTGCCAAGCAAGTACAACCAACTGGCTGCTTCTCCAGCCAGTTTGACCATGGTTTTGGAGGGATTTTAGAGCACATCATACATAGTTTGACCTTCATTTTTTAATAAAATCAACCTGAAAGTGATGATGGCTCTTTGGATATTTGTATTCAGTTTGAATGTGTTTTATTGAGAATTTTTGCATCCATGTTTATGGGGATATTGGCCTATAGTTTTGTGATGGCTAACATTGGCTGTCAGTTTGACACACCTGAGAAGAAAAGACTTCGGGTAAGGAATTGCCTCCATCAGCTTGGCCTGTGGATATGTCTGTGTGGCATCTTCTGGATTTCTAATTGGGATAAGAGGGCTTAGCTTACTATGAACTCTGCCATCGCTGAGCAAATAAGTCTGTGCATACTGGTAAAGTAATTTAATATGATCCTGATAGCAAACCAGTAAGCAGCACACCTCCATGGTCTCTGTTTCAGTTCCTGTCTCCAGATTCCTGTTCAAGCTCCTGTTGTAGCTTTCCTTGATTGGATAGACTAATTTCTAAGCCAAATTAACTCTTTCCACCCCAAGTTGCCTTTGTTCATGGTTCCAATCACATCGACAGAAACCAGTCTACAACATTTCTCTATTTGTTATATGTTTGCCTGAATGAGGCACATGAGTAATAGCGGCTTCATAGAATGAGTTTGGAAGTAAATTCTTTGTTTCTATTTCTTGGAATAATTTGACAAGTATATTTAATGTAGTTCTGTGAAAATCTGGTAGAATCCTGCTGTAAATGCATCTAGATTTATATTGGAATTTTTACATTGGAAGGCTTTTATTACTGTTTCAATTTTCTTATTTGTTATGGATCTGCTTATGATGTTGATTTCTTATTGATTGAATGTTGATGGTGGAAAGGCAGCAGGGACCAAGGTATGAGTGGCAAAATCACTAATAGCAAAAGACATGTGAGTATGAATCCCTGCTAGGTCTGGCCATGGAGGGTGGTGCAGCACCAGAGTCTTGGTTGACTCATCAAGAGATCACAAACACAGGTACAGCTCCCAATTGAGCCTAGATGGTATGAAGAGAGGCCTGGGGCAACTCACCCAGCAAAAAGGTTTTGGTTC
>NC_022027.1:34675240-34679885 GCF_000317375.1 Microtus ochrogaster | reverse complement strand
ATGTCTTAAGTCCTGTTTCCTCCCACCTTATATTCCTCTCTCTACCTAGCCATATTCCTTCCTCTCTCTTGACTCTCTGTCTCTTTTAGACTAATTTAATCTTGCGTAGCCCAGGCTGACCTGGAACTCACAGAAATCCATCTGCCTTTGTTTCACGGGGCCTGGGATTAAGGGTGTGTGCCATCACTGCCTGGCTTCTATGGCTAACTAGTGGCTAGCTCCACACTCTGATATTCAGGCAATCTTTATCTGTTGGATTACAATGAAATATCACCAGAGGCAATGCTATAATTTTTAACTGTATTGCTATCATGCAGGTCTTACATAAATAGCCACAGGTGCTGTGAATTCATGTGTGCGATGCTATCTCACGTCCAAAGGAAAGCAGTTCACAATGCTCTTCCACATCTTCTCAATTTTACATTTCTTCACCTTCTCTTCTGCAGTGCTCCTTGAGCCTTGGGTGATAAGTAGACTTAGATATCCCTCTCCAGCTCAATTCTCACACTCACTTATTTTTACACTTTGTATAGTGAGATGTCTCTTCATTAGCTAGTGCCCAGTGAAATAAGAAGCTTCTCTACTCAGGACTGGGAGCAGAACAGATGTGTGGATAGCTCCCAGTCTTGTATAAATGTATAGCTCAATAAAATCAATTTTTAAAAAAGTTACTATTTTAAGAATATAGAACTGTACTGACCACCTCATATAACATTTGAATGACTGTTATATTCTTGTTGTGACACAAATCTCTCCCTTTAAATGTTTTGTATAAGGAAAAGCTACATATATTTATCTAAGGAACATAACACTATCATAAAACTTAAACCTCTGAAATTTATCTTTAATTTAAATCTTTAAAAGTTAGTTTATAGAGATAGATTCTCAAATCATACAACACTAACTTTTAGTTTGGAAACCAGACTCCATAAATCTGCAAAATACTAATAGATGACTAAAATTAACATGAATTCAACTATAAATGTTTTCAAACATAAACTTTATTTTGTGGTTTTGAGACCAAGCTACGGAATTTTGACTTTGGCTTTGGCTGTGTCTTGAAGACACAAATGTCTTTCACATTCAGATGGCATTACCACAGCTGTAGGGTGCCACCTAGAGGCTCAAACAAAAAGTAATTTTGGGAAACTGCTTTAAAGAGATCTTTAATTTTATTTTTTAGTTGTCTTCCTTTTCCTTCCTCTAAGTCCTCCTGTTTATACTTTCTTGCTTTCTTTTAAAATTCATTGTCTTTTTATCAACAATTTGTGTGTGTATGTGTATATATATATATAGACATATTTCTGCATACATAAGTGCAATCTGCTTATCTGCTTAGCCTGTATAATGCTACTCTTCTGTGTGTTTTAACAACCGACCATTTGATTATTAAATAACCAGTTGGTACTCTCTTCTCTAAGGCCTGTTTCTCCTGCTCTCTTTATGTGTGTATGTCTGTGTTGGTGATGACGGAAGGCACCCATGGGTGCCAGAGGTGTTGGATGCCCTGGAAGCTGGAGTTACATCTATTGAGAGCTGTCCAATATGAGTGCTGGGAACCAAATGTCTGTCCTCTGGAAGAACAGTATGAATCCTTAATCTCTGAGCATCTCTCCAGCCACATACATCCCTTTTTTAAAAAATTTTTTTTATTGCTTTATATACAATACCATTCAAAATTTCAACTTCCTCCACTCCTCCCATTTCCCTCCTTCTCCCCCACTCCCTCCTCCTCCAGTCCTAAGAGAGGGGAGGGTACCCTGCTCTGTGGGAAGTCCAAGGCCCTCACCCCTCCATCCAGGCTTAGGAAGGTATGCATCCAAATAGAATAGGATCTCAAAAAGCCAGTACATGCAGTAGAGACAAATCCCGGTGCCATTATCATTGGTTTCTCATTTGGCCTCAATTGCCAGCCACATTCAGAGGGTCCATGTGCATCTCTTTTTAACAGGTCTTTGAAACCAATCTAACTTTAATAGTCTTAAATAGCTTTAAAGTTCATCATTTTCTGAACTTTCCCCACAGAAGTGTATTAAATAGAACAACAATAATTCAGAATATTAAACATTGATAATTCATGTCAGTTTTCATATCTTATTTTAGACAAGTAACTAAGCTGAGCCATAGTGGCACACGCCTTTAATCCCAGCACTCCGGAGGCAGAGACAGATGGATCTCTGTGAGTTCAAGGCCAGCCTGGTCTACAGAGCTAGTTCCAGGATAGGCTTCAAAACTACAGAGAAACCCTGTCTCAAAAAAACAAAAAATAAAATAAATAAATAAATAAATAAATACCTAAATTTTATCAGTTGATAATTTGAATATTACTGGAGTTAATAGAAGTCAACATTTTTCCTGGTAACACTGGTGTTGCGGAAGGTCCTTCCGCACTCTCAGCCAATAGCTGCTGAGATACCAGCCCATTGGGGCGTGGTTTCTCTCTTTAAAAAAGCGGCCACTTCCCTCTCCTCTCTCTCTTGTTTCCTGCTCCTCTTCCGGCGACTAAACTCCCTTCCTGATTGCACAGAGGGCTGTTGTCTGGGACAGTGATCTGTAAGTTTTTTCCCCCTTTAAATATATACCATCCTATTAATCATAATTCCAAACTGGTGTGGGATTGTTTGTGATTTATGCCTTCATCACACTGGTTTTTTACAATGGCTATCCTATGGCACTATGTGATCCATTCTATTTTTTATAGTCTGTATAGAATGAGGAGATGGTTGCTGAATGCTTTGGTGAAACCTTACCATGTCATAGACCATGGCATCAGTCCTAATTTCATTATGGTCTGTATCATATGTATGGATCTAGAATATCTAACGGCTCAGTAATAATTCTTCAAACTGAAATCACAAAGAAGGCATCCGGCTTCTTCTCTTCAGTCTTGTGTTGAAGCAAGTACTAACTCAGCACAATGTAGAGGCAGCTTCCATGAGTCCTTCCCTGTGGTCTTATCCTAGACGAGTGGCATCTCAGCACCAACAGATGTACAAGCCCACTTTTCATGCCCAGGCTGAAACGGACAACAAAGGAAGCACAACTGCCATCATCTCAAAGTGGAAGACCAGTTCTTAGCTGCAATCATACAGCTCCTATTACACACCAGTATCTGAACCTGAATATTGGAAAGGGTTAGGGATAATCCTACCACACTTGTTAGTTTAGACTGAGTCTTTTTAGTTCTACTCAACTATATGACTGTTTTACCACATAAGGTATGCCTTATTATTTTGAAATAAACTTATCATTTATCTTCAAACCTTTAAAGAATTTTCAGTAGATTTATTAGTAAGAGTCTACACATCCTTCATTCCTTCATTAATTTTCATGCTATAATGTCAAGCAATTGATTTGTTTATTTCACTGCTGATTGTATATAGACAGCCTCTGCATGTCAATCGCAAATGAATATTGTTTTCTTTGGTTTGTTCATAGCAAGCACATTACAAAGAGTTTGTATGATTATTGTAGTCACAGGAAACAATCATTCTCATGTTGCTCTTGCTAGGTATTTAGGAAGAAAATTAAACTATACATTAGTTTCTCTGTTTCGTCTTCTTCTTCTCCAACATGGAATTTTGAGCAGTCTGTTGCTATAACTGCTTGCTGGTCTTTCACTATGAATGTGATCATGTCCCACATTCTATTTTAAAAATCCCTAATGCTTTTCTGTACATTAAAAATGTATTTTTTTTCTTTTTCCACGTTATTTCTTTCCTTTCTTGCAGTTGAAAAGTAGAAATTTTCTGATATGAGAGAAGCTGGTGAAATGAAGTAAGGGTCACTTCAAGTTGTATATATGCCTGAGTACTTTTCAGAAGAAATCAAAATTTTGGCATCAGAAAACTTGTAGAAAATAAATGAGTGCAGGTTGGCAGAGTCCATCTGGCAGCAGCAAGATGCTCATGTGAGGACAGAGGTGGGGAGGAAACACACACTTCAGATTTTCAGTGTGACAGTTCACGTCCTCCTGACCATAAAGCTGGAGGGGAAAGAGACACTTCAGATTGTTCCGTGTGATGATGGTTCAAGGCCTCCTGGTTGTAAGCTGCTTCTGAGGTTGTGTGACGCTAAGAGCGGCCTACAAAACTTCTATCTAAGAACATCCATTTCATCCCACTGGGTCTTTCTGCTTTAGATACCAGTGTTGGAAGCAATCCAGTCCCGGAAAGCAGTCACTCTAGTATAAACACCAGGCTTATTGGGTTGGCCACATTCATCTCCCCAGCTCACTATTCCAGCAAGGTACCAGATATCTCTAGCATCTGGAGCAACCAGTGGTCCTCCAGAGTCACCCTAAGGAAAAAGGAGAAATTGCTTATTTCAGATCACAAAGGCAGAATTTGTTATTGACCCAAGATAAACTATAACAAACATGGTGGTTTTCAAGTCCTCAGTGTTGTGGAATATTAGTTTAAGATATGTTACATCTGTTTATGTTGTGAAATATTTCCTTAATGATGAAAAGATATGTTGCATTTTTTTTAATGTTGTGTTTGTTTAACTCTGTAAAGCTGTTAGTTAATTTGCGTGCCTAAAACACCTGATTGGTTGAAACACCTAAAACAGCTATTGGCTGAATGGCCAATAGCTAGGCAGAAGAATAGGAGGGATGCCAGGCAGAGAGAATAAAAAGGAGGAG
>NC_022027.1:34657801-34675106 GCF_000317375.1 Microtus ochrogaster | reverse complement strand
GCCACACGGCCACACGGCCACACAGCCACACGGCCACACGGCCACACGGCCACACGGCCACACGGCCACACGGCCACACGGCCACACGGCCACACAGCCACACAGCCAGCCATGGAATAAAAAGGAAATAAGATATATAGAGAATAAACATAGGTAAAGAGAAACAGGATAATTTAAGTTAGAAAAGCTGTCTAGAAATAAGCCCAGGCTAAGGCTGGGTATTCATAAGTGAGAAAAAGTCTCTGTGTATTTACTTGAAAGCTGGCTGGTGGATTCCCAAAGAGGAAAAAACAAACCTACACCTCAGGGTGTTGAAATGCAGAGCAGCACAGCTATCCACAGAAAGGCATTCTGCTGCCAGGAGAGCTGTAGTAAGGTATATATCACATAAACGTATTTACACAAACAAGCTGGAGTAATTATGACTGCTTTTCTATAAATAAATAGTGAAGAGTAGTAGCAGAAAAAACTAATGGAATTCCAAAACAAGTAACTGTGTGATCTTACTTAACATTCTGAAAATAATAGGATTATAGAGATAGATAAAAAAAAATAGCAATTTTGTGATATTAGAGACAGCAGGAAAGGGCAAGAGCTTATTGCCCAATATAGATCTTTAGAGTAATGGAATAGACTCCAATCTTGACTGCAATGACAATTCCGTAAGTCTATCTTAGGCAACAAAATATCATATACCTAGACACATATTTTTGTGCCACTGTCTGTTCTCCAGATTTTATATAACTTTATCCATCTACAGTTTTATTATAGTTATGTGACTGTAACCACTGAAGGAAACTGGGTAATGAGTACACTTGAGGCATGAAGGCTCAGAGGATAAAAGCATTCACCACCAAGTCTGGCTCCCTCCATGCAATCCTGAAGCATGCATATGGAAGGAAAGAACCTGTCCCTTTTAGTTGTCCTCTGGCCTCCATATGTACATTGTGCTACATGCATTCCCACACATCATACACACACAAAATAAAATAGTATGTAGCACAACCTGCTTGAAAGAGAACATGACCATCTTCTGTAAAATCTATGCAGTTCCCTGTGAATCCATAGTTACTTCAAAATGGAAGGTGCACAAATCACTGTCCAGCACACTAGTAGGCAAGTCCATACCTGGCATGCATCTTTCTCTCCTTTTAAGAAGCCAGCACACAACATCCTAGGCGTGATGGCACCATTGTAAGATTGAGGTTGATTGCAGGTTTGGGTATCTATGTAATCCACCTGAACTTGCCGAAGGCGATTCTGTGAAAATCCTGAGAAAAGACAGTCATCTTCATAGATACAAGTATTTTATAAACCAAACAAAAAAACTCTTGTCTAATTGTTAAATAAGATGGCAATATGCAAGTGGGGTGAGAAGTTGTGTTAAGAACAGTAATATTTTAAGGAATTCTCTCCACCTAGTTTAAATAAAATTTCCAGCGCCAAAGAAAAAGCTTTAACTTGCTGAAGCACCATCGATTTTGGTTGGGGAGAAGAACTGTATGATTTCCTAATCTTCACAATTAGGTATATCAACAATCCCTAAATTCTCACAGGGCTAACTGTCTAGTAGGAAATTCAGTAGCAAAATCCTAATGTGGTATCATATGCTGGAAACCCCAGTGCTGGGGAGGCAGGGACAGGCGGAATCTGGAAGTTTACTGGCCACCAGTATAGTTGAAACAGCTAGCTCTAGGTTCAGTAAGACATCCTATGAAAAACACAAGTGACAGCTCATGCTGGCAAGAACGTGGAGCAAGTGGAACATGTCTTCATTGCTGGTAGTAGTACAAACTTGTATAGCTACTATGGATCCTCAGAAAACCAAGGATCTGCTGTTGTGGAATATTAGTTTAAGATGAGTTGCTTTTGTTTATGCTGTGGTATATTTGTTTAATAATGCAAAGATGTATTGCATTCTTTTATGTTGCATTTGTTTAATTCTATAAAGCTGTGTTACTTGTCCTGCCTAAAACATTTGATTGGTCTAATAAGCAGCTGAACATCCAAAAGGAAGGCAGGAGTAATGAGAGTTACAGAGCCTGAACTCGCCATCTTCTATACTCAGGCAAGACTTCCAGCAGTGGGACTAGGACATCGGCCCATTCACAAAACCCTCACAGTACAATGTGTCCTGCAAGATGTGCAGGGGTAATAGTGGCACGGAACCTGGGGAAGTGACCAACCAATGACTGTTTCTACTTGAGGCCCATGCCACAAGAAGAAACCCACACTCCCATTGCCTGAATGGCCAGGAACAAGAGGCTGAACAACTCAGAGATCAAAAATAGAACCAAACACAACTGGCAAAGAAAAATCAATGAAATAATTCCTAATGATAGTCTGCTATACTCATGCATTGGCTCCTATCCCAATTTTCATCAAACAGGCATCATCCAGCAGCTGATGGGAGTGGATGCAGAGACCCACAGCCAAACACTAGGAGGAGCTCAGGGACCCTGCAGAAGAGGGGGAGGAAGGATTGTAGGAGCCAGAAGAGTGGAGGACACCATGAGAACACAATGCACAGAATCAACTGAGTGGGGCTCATAGGAGCTCACAGAGCCTGAAGTGACAATCAGGGGGTCTGTCTTCAGCATATGTGTTACAGTTGCATGGTGTGGTGTTCTTGTGGGCCTCCCAACAGTGGGAGCGGGGCTGTCTCTGGCTCTCTTAGCTGCTCTTTGGAACCCTTTTCCTCCAACTGTCACCTCATCCAGCCTTTATATGAGGACTTGTGCCTATTGTGCCTAGTCCTAATGTAATTTGTAATTTCGTGTTCAGTTTCTGTTCAGTTTCTATCCCTGAGAAATCTTGGGTTTTTTTTTTTTTTTGAGGAAAATGGAGAAGAAGTGAATCTGAGGGAGAGGCAAGGTAGGCGGGGGCAGGATGGTGAAGGGAGGGGAAAACCGTCAGGATGTAATGTACAAGAGAAGAATTTGTTAAAAAGACACGTTGTCACTAAATAAATAAGATGGATAAGGTTGGGTAAAACATTCTGATATCATCCTCTGACCTATACACACACTCACATCAGAGAACACACCAAGCGTACAAGCATACAGCCCCCTCCACACAGACACACACCCTACAGGTACATACACTCATTAAAGAAAAAGGAATTCATTCGGTGTCCGGAAGGCACATTTGCTCCATTTCATAACTTACAGCACCTTCACAGTAACAGCAGTAAATAGAAGCTGACGGCCAGAAAGAATGCATGCATCTTCTAAGTGACTTAAAGCCTACTTTTGCCTGAATCCAGTGAACAATGAACACCCTTTGTCATAACTCTCATTTTTGTAAATGCCTTCCAACTCCAAATTAGGTCACCATGACTTGATTTTTTTTTCCTTCCAGATGCTCACCATCATCTTGCATTGCTCCAAATCCTGTCACAAACATCTGCTGTCCAGGCTGGAACTCATAGTTTGCATCCGGGAGACAAACCTTGTGCACTGCATTTGTGCAGGGGATTGGCCTAGAAAGCTCAGCGAGCGCAATGTCATAGTCATGAGATGGGTATTTGTATTTTTCATGGACAATTATCCTCCGCAGGCCAGTCTTCAGTTTTGGAGGTTGTATTGTTGCTCCAAAGGAAGCAGTCCAACTCGATGGATCCTTGTGCCTACAGAAAAATAGTAACAATAATACATTCTAGCTTACCTTGATATCAGTGTAATACTTTGTAAGGAATTTTTGATCTACAGGTATCAGCATAAAATTTTATTTTTTTTGAGTTATAGTTTATATTAAAAGGAAGAAATGCTGTCCCATCAGAAAACTGAGCTCTGGGTTCAAGTCAGGTGCAAAAGGCACAAGAGTGTTTTTCCTAGGTTAGATGTCACAACAAGCATCATGGTACCCAGTGCAGATCCAGGTGCCCTTGCTGTAAGTGGCTACAAGCAACACATGAAAGGAAATGCGTTCTACATGCCCTACATCTTCTTCCTGCAAGGATGTATGTTCTGAGATCCTCAGAGATTACGTGTAACTTTAAAAAGCATTACTACTGTGAGTATTGTCAATATTTTGATGTAATTTTGAAAAGTCAACATTCCTTCTAAAATAAATTAACTATTACAAAAATTTGGGTTTTGTTGTTCTTGTTGTTTTGGGTTATTTTTTTTTGTTGTTGTTGTTTTCTTGGTTTGTTTTCGAGACAGCATTTCTCTGTGTATCTTTGATTGTCCTGGAACTTACTCTGTAGACCAAACTGGCCTCAAACTCACAGAGATCAAACTGCCTCTGCCTCTCTGAGTGCTGGGATTAAATTCATGTGCCTCCACAGCCCAACTTCAATTATAAAATTTGCTACTTCCAACTTGCGTCACACTTCCTTATCTTCTTGGAACTTCGTCATAGAGATAAAAACTACCATCTGCCCAACTCTGGTACTTATTAAGATACTTAGTGACCATCAGTTCTTATCTTTGACAACAAGCTCAAAATTCAAATGTGGCTTAAAGGTCCTATGCTCTTTGACAAACTATCATAAATTAATTTCTCAGTAAGTAACTACACCACAACAACTGCTGGCATCATTTTCATTTCCAGAGACTGTAAAATCTCCTCCTAAACATTCTGAGATTCCCACTGTTTTGTGATAAACAGTGTTGTTTTTGATTTGTGCCAAACCTACTTCTCTAAAGATTCATGACTTATTTCATGAATATATAATGAAAAACCACATGTCCTTCCCTTCTGCTCCATCCTCTAAGCTCGGGACTTACGTTCGGAAGCAGTGAGCAGCACTCACGAGCCATGTGTTGTTGATCAAAGTTGCTCCACAGCGATGGGACCCATCCAACTGCAGGCTACTTTGCCATGGCCATTCTCCCTCCTCTGCTTGCGTCCCGCCAATGATCCTGAGGCTAGTCTGTGCTGTCGATTTATTCCGCCGTGTCCCACAACCTGCAGAGTAGACAGGAGACAGTAATTAGCAGTTGTTTAAGCATCCCAATTTTCTTTTACTGTGTGATCCAAGAGATCAAACATTTTCTCAAGTTTTTAACAATATGTAAATAACATTTTATTTAGTCAACTCCTATCCATTTTGTGAGATCTAAATTCTACATTATTTATTTTGAAGTGACAATTTCTCTGCTTCCAAACTAAATTCATTGTGACTTCTTTCATGCTTCCTTCATGACAAGACTAATGATAGTATTTGCATATGTGTATACAAAGTGGTTTTGTTATTATTACTATCTTTGTTGTTGTTATTATTTCTTTATTTGTTCTTATTATTCCTCTGCATTGCTTACAATGCAGTTTTTTTTTTTTTCTCAGCCTGGGTACCACAGATGCTTCGAGTCATAAAGTTTTAGTTAAGAGTGACTATTCATGGTAGGGCTCCTGATTGAGACAAACTAGATGTCAGTAACATTCTCTTACATGAGGGAGAGGCCAGAGTGAGGCATGATATCTAGTGCAATATCAAAGCCCTTGAGTGAAAACTGCTGTAGAACTATGTGGTCATGAATCAAGCACCTGGTAATATCAGAGTGTAAGCTGCTTTGGGCAGGCATATGTTACCCATTTTGCATCACTTTTGGCTAACACAAAACCAGCACATCCTAGGTCCCTAATCATTATTGATGGCAAGAATATATGTCATTTAGACAATGGGATTATATTTTGGTTCTAGGCTTAGCAAACTTTATAAACTAATCAACATTGCAAGGTTTTATTTTAATTTTTAATTACATTTATTTAATTAGTGTGTATGCATGCATGTATCTACTATTGTGTTTGTTAGCCAGAGAACAGCCTGAAGCTATTGGTCTCCTGCTTCCTCCATGTGAGTCCTAGGGATTGAATTCAGGTTGTCAGGCTTAGCAGCAAGTACCTTTATCTGCCAAGCCATCTCACCATCCCTCCTTCCATTAAAAAAAAAGAATGATAAATGTCCTCTTACCAGCTGGGTAACTTTTAAATATATTCTTTGAGCCACAGTGACTAGTCTGCTATGAGAGCATGAAGGACTAGGTCTAGAATCAAGACCTTTAAAATTTCATCATATTTTATTTCATCAAATATTCCACAAGTCCATGATTACTATTGTAAATGAGCAATATCAAAAATCGGGATGATTTTATTTAGAGTAGTTTGACATTAAGTTTGTCTCTAGATGAAAAATAACAGCATGTGGCTCAATGTTATATGTGAAAACTATGAATTTAACCACATACAAAGAGAGTATTTTTGCTTCTTCTTTAACAGTTGTCCAACTCTCTTCTGTTCCCATGGACACAGGCACCTGTACATCCAATCTGAAGTTCTCCCAGTTTTGTTATTCCTTACCATATCTCAGAGCCAAAATAAGAGCCATGAACTATGTACAAACCATCCATCCTGTGTCTACAGTATCAGCACAAAGCCTGTTCCAGAATGTTACCTTTCTGCAATCAGAGAATGCAGTCTTAATGAATACATTGAACTTACAATGGTTGAGAAAGTTGTCGGTTTCTGTCTTGTTGATTTCTGAAATACACACAAATGGAGAACAGGATGGGGTGAGCATAACAGAATATCACTGTGTGAGATTTTCAGCACTAGCCAGCTGATAAATTTCTAAGACAGTATTCTTGGGTTATAAGGAAAGAAATATAGTTACGTTATCACCGACTTGCCTCATTTTTAACTCTTTCAAAAATGAGAGGAGGCATGAACAATGAACCTGGAACTCTGGTGTAAAAAAGAAGCATACAGATAATCCGTTTATAATGTAGATTACTGTTGCATTTCTCAATAATGCTGATTCATGAGTTTTGTGTTGAAACCGGAGAATGTGAGTTTTAAACCAGAAAATAGAATCCTGGGAGTAAATGGCCCCTCTTCAAAAAATATTAAATAAACAATAATATTGATTCCTTAAGTGCAATAATAGTTTTACTAACCATCATTTCAGAACATTTTACTATGAAATAGCATAGTTCTTACATGTAACACGATCCTCAGCTCCATGAGCACAATTAAAAATAATGTTTCTCCTCTCTAAATTTCCTTTCTGCAAGGGTTTTGGATATACAAGACCACCCACAACGTCCCTCTCAGTTCAGCTAGATCCTTACCTTGGCAACACTCAGCAGTCAGGACCTAGTCATATGCAAACACTTGCTCAAGTAAAGGGTACAGAATACCCTAAGCACTCACATTTCCTGATTTAAACGATTCTCTTTGAATTTATAGACAGGTGTTCTAAAGGGAAATCATATTAATTTATTAGTTTTTCTTCGGGTACTTAATAATTTCGAGATACTTAGGTTTGTATTACCGACATTCTTCTTTTTTAAATTTATTTATTTTTATTTCATTTGCATTTGTGTCTCTGTGATAGTGTCAGAGTCCCTGAAACTGGAGTTACAGGTAGTTGTGAGCTGCCATGTGGGTGCTGGGAATTAAACCTGGGTCCTCTGGAAGAGCAGTCAATGCTCTTAACCTCTGAGCTATCTCTCCAGCCCCGATATACTCCTTTTTACCTTCTCCATCATGCCATCATGGGGAAATGGAAGACATAAGGAAGATGGATTATTGAATCTTAGTTGCAATTCAGCTACTTTAATAATCTGTTTCATATCTTCTATTCTCTACCCCAACTCCTTTCTAAAAGTGCAGGTTTTATCTGTTCCCATCCCAAGAATAGCTTTGTGCTTTGCTTTCATGTTATTCTGTTACTACCCTGAAATCCTTAGTTATTTTGTCTTGTGACGTGTGCTTTGAAAGGGAAGCCCAGTGAGCTATTCAAACACAGTATGAACGGAGAAAGTGTATGGAATTTGTGTGTCTGTGATGTCTCACAATGCCACTTGCAAGTATCAGTCGTGATGCTCTGTGAAATCAGAATCCTGGTGAACACACAACACATGGCAACATAGCAAGACAAGCAGACAAATGTGCTCAACTCAGCGCCAAAAATGGAGGGAGAAGTGGCGGCAAAGAAGGGCATGTTTGTGTCTGAACAAGAAATTTGTAGAACCCAGGAAGAAAGCAATGGCATTCTAGTAAGCACAAATGTACATGACACCCTATCATATTTTGTGGTTCAATTATTTGTGTCTATTAGCTCATTGTTTTACCTGAAAATAATCATACTGAAAGAAAGATAGGGAAATTTATAGACCCTTTTCTTCCCAGTCTTTCCTTTCTTATCAATGAGCCAAAGACAGAGAGCTTTGAAAAGATGTGTCATATTAAGAAGGGAATTAGAAATAGTCAGCTTAGGTTTGTGTACCATTCTCACAGTGTTGCAACAATAATGAAATACACTGTCCTTCTGCATCGATAGAGGTTTAGTGTAAGGATTCCCAAAGATGTCAAAACACCAGCCACGCTCGGAAATGGTTCAGTGTTTGCATGTAACACATATACATCTTCCTCAACACTTTAAATATCTCTAGATTACATATAGCACCTGATAATATAAATTCGAGGCAGATAACTGTTGTTTGCAGAAATAACAAGAAAATGTTTATACTCAGTAACAATAATTTTTAATATTTTTGGTTTTGTAAAAATAAAGTGCTTTCTAACTCCATGGATATGGAGTCATGAACCAAGAGGGCAACTGTCCTTACATAAACTATAAAATATTATTGATAGTCATTTGTAGTCTCAGAAAATATAAAACAAAAATGTCTACTTCAATCTCTCTAATTACAGTTGTGCAACACACAAAAATGAATATATGTGAATTACAGTTGTTCACTGGAAATGATCTTAAGAAGTAGCTATGAGAAAACATATTAAAGCTTTCCTTGCATGCATACTCTCAGAACATGCTATGGAAGCAACAACAGCAGAAGAATATCCAATGCCACTTTTTCCATGTATAATTAGGCTCTGGATCCAGCATACAAGGCACAATAAAGACACTTCTTGGGAGGAAAAATTTTTAACTGAATGTTTAAAGCTATTTTAAAATTACGTTATGTAAGAGCACAGCACACCAACCTACTTTTAATTTCAACCGATTCAGGATCAACGCTGGGGGGTCCTGTAGCATATTTCAGCTTTTCATGCAGAACATGTTCAACTATTTGGTGCACAGTTTCAGGATCCACAGTAGAGGGAATTCGAAAAATCAGCAGCATGTGAGCCGACACTCCATCATATTCTTTACTATTGTTCAAAAATAAATAAGGAAGGGAAAGAGAGAGGGGGGAAGAAAAGAAAGACTTGAGGGAGGGAGCAAGTTTGTGAGTGAAATTATTATGAATGGTTCTTTGGTTTTCTTTTTTATATATAACACTTTGTTTTCTTAAAAGTTAAACATTGATCTCAGCTTCCTGTCCTTCCATCAATCAGATTCACCTTCTCTGCTCCTGTGTTCTTCTAGTGTCTTAACTCATTGGCTCTCTAAGTGTTCATGATTTCCCTAAACTTGTGCTTCTTCATGTTACAGCCCCAAAGGAAGAAAGAACAAGCAACAGGAGGATCATTAAGATGAATCTGGCAAGTTGGAAAGGACGAGAGAGTTAAACTGGTGGTGCTTAGTTATTTTATGAACTAAGAGGCCCAGGTGAAAGAGGCTTGTATGGCACCTCAGGTTTCTCAGTGGTGTGATTAATTCTTCTTGAGTTAAGGAATTCACCATGCAGCCTTTTGCCAGGTGGGAAGGAACAGGCAAATTGTTACAGAAATCAGGAAAACCACTTAGACTGGACATAGAAACAGATCCCAATAAGCATAAGACGCCATGTGGATGATGTTCCCCTTACGAGAATGAAAATTTATGAAGTAGAGGGCCAAAACACACTATCTCAGGTATACAATTTTTAAGGATAAAGTCGTCAAAGTAATGCCTCAGAGATATCAGCTAATCACAGACTGGGAATTAATTCAGAGTGGTATCATTTAAATAATACTGTAAACAGTTCTCACCCCGTTTTTGAAGAATATGAATAATATGTGTTAGAATACATTATTTAAGATCCATAGTAGCATTTTACTTCAAGTGTTGTGTTTTGCCAGGTAATTACACACCTATAGTCTGAAGACTAAGGCAAAAAGATTGGAGTTCAAAACAAACCTGGACTACAACACAAGACCTTGTCTCCAACACAAAAGAACAACAGTAGGAAAATTATGTTCTGAACTTGCTATTTAGCAATAATTGGTAAGAGTTTCAAAATCCCTTTAGGCAAATGTTTGGAGCATAAAAATGTAGAAAAGAAGAAATTAGGCTAAATTAACTAGGATAGGGGGTGGGTAATCCAAGACATGAAGACAAAGATCTCATTTGCCAGGGTATGGCTAGCTACTCAGTCCCCAATTCTGATGATTAGTTCACACACACACATACACACACACACACACACACACACACACACACACAATCATTGGCACCAATGATTATACCTGTCCTCAACAGGCATGTTGCACATGTTCATTTTCAAATTACAAACTAAAGTACACTTTAGTCTATGGATTTCATAGAGCAGGTGAATAAATGCTTGTTAAATTGAATCACATCAAATCATTTAGTATTTTAAAATATATTTATTACTGACCAAGTTAAAATTTTTAGCATTAAAAATGTTGTTTCCACATTAAGTTAAATCTAGAATAGCATCTTAGGTCTACATACGTGAACTTGATAATGTGAGCCTTGACAAGTTGTCCCCTCAGTGGAGATCTATAAAATGCATTTTTCACCTGTTAAAAGACATTTGAAACTCATCAACAAAAGCAGTTTTTTTCAAATTCTTCATGTTAATCCAATGCTTTGGAGCAAATTAAAATACAAGACAAAGCAAGCGAGTGAACAAAACACAGACCATTCATAATGTACTGAACCTGAAGAATCCTCTCTGGCATCCTACCCAGTGTTGGGAGCTGAGCTCTGCATTCAGCATGACAGCCACACTGAGGCCAGTGCAGACTTATACCTTCTGCTCAGAAGGACATCAAAGACAGTGAGCCTGCTGTTTCCTTGAAACAGTTCGCCCTCCACTTCCTGAGTTAAGAACTTTTACAGCAGATAGACAAGGACAATGGAACATTTATCTTAGTTTTTCACATTTCTATCACTGTGACAAAATGCCTGAGTCAAACAACTTAAAGGAGAAAGAAATTGTCTGGACTGGTGGTTTTGGAGAAGGAAGGGAATAGTCTCCCTAAGTGAGAGCGGGTTGTAAAAATGAATGCGTGTCAGTGTTGTATGAGACGGTTAACTAAGTGTGCTCACATACTGGGTGCCCAGTTCGACACTGGAAACGCTCCGAGAAAGTCCCATGGACTGGAGTTCTGAATAAACACAGGTACAAAGTTTCTCTAGTAAGATGATAGTATTTTTATGAAACTATTTCTTGCTGTAGTAGTTCAAATGAATTTGAAGTTTAAAATTCAGGACTTGAGCAAGTAAAGCTTTCAGTTCCTTCTTGTTTTCAGTGTGTAAGTCGTCCCAGGACAGAGTGAGCACAGATGGGTGAATTGCAGAAAGAGTTAGCTTTTTTTCTTCTATTCTTCTATTTCTTTGATTCCTGAATCTGTCCTCCACTGATGTTACTGTGACCATCATATGGATAAGTATTGGTGATTCATTTGGAAGATTTTACTTAAGGGTTTATTTTTATCAAGTAATTTCAAAATTATTGATTTGGAAGCTACTAAATATCTATATTACTTTAAATTGAAATCCATTTGGATCTTAGAAAGTTTATTTCGACAAATGGCAAAAACAAGCAAACAAGCAAACAAACAAACCAAAGGGATAGAGTAGCATGTTGACTTTCTGAGCTCCATTCCCTTTCTTTCTTTACATGAGTGTTAATATTATGGAACACATGTCTCACTCTCTAGTACACAGGTCACCAGGATCTCAGAGACTGCACAGTTTCTGTGAAAGGGTGTCAGTTGGCCTAAGGTTTAGACATGGTTGGAACGCCTCCCAGGGCTTCACGCAACTGCAATTTAATCCCCATTGTAATGTAGTAAGAGAGTGAAAAACCATAGTGCTTAAAGGTGGGGCATTCAGGAGGTGAGTCAGACTAGATAGGTTATTAGGGCAGAGCCCATGACTGAATCCTGGTGGCTCTGAAGAAGAGAGAGAGAGCAGAAGAGACTCAGTACTCAAGCGCTCTCTGTCTTTTGTCTAGTGATGTGGTGAAGTCCCCTGCCGAATCTGCCAAGAAGGGAAGGCCATCATCAGATGCAACCCTTAACCCAGCACTTTTCAACCCAGGAACCAAAATAAACCTCCATTCACTAGAAAATATACTATTGAAGTATTTCATGGTAGCAACAAAAACAAGCCAATGCAAGTTATTTCCATTCTGTCCTTATTCAGAATATTAAAACTAAAAGACATGTGTGCAAATTACATTAACCTAATACCTAAATTAACATACAAGGATATTTGTCTGGAGCGAAAGGTGATCTGCCACACATTGACATGGCACTGACTGACATCAGCTGATAGGAGTTTCTCTTCAATTCTCTTTCCATCACATCATATGTAAATTGTCTCACTAGCCAAGAAACTTCCAGATTGTGGTCGAGGTAATATAGTGATGGGAATTCATCACTCAAGCCTTTGTTCTTTTGTTCTATGCTGCTGGTTTTCTGTTTTCTTAACTATTAAATCCTCCCCCAGATGAATACTAATGTCTTATATACACCAAATGGATGTATTTGATGTCTACAAGTAAAGCATAGTGTCATAAGCATGGAGAAGATGTCACTTACCATAGTTTCAATTCTCTGGCTCATTTCTGTGAAATTTTTAGAAGCCTCTTTTCCAAACTCAGCATAAAGCTTATCACTTGTGAATGGCAATGTGCTGTAGTAATTGTAGGTCCTCCTTTGATCTACAAGGGAAGAAGTAAAACCCATCATAATCTTTATCAGATGTATAAAGCATGATTATGACTCCACTTGTTACTTACTTAAAACACTAAGACAAGAAGGAATGCTGATGGTCATCAGCTCCATCATCCTGTTCCAGGCTCCCGGGTGATCTCAGAATAAAGGGATATACTTATCACACTGCATTATATAGACTGTAAAACTTGTGAGAAATGCCTGGTGCTCTGGAGTGCCATGCGAATACCGCATGGGAACTGTGAGCTAATTACTCAGAGGTTATCTATTCCCTAGTTAGCCCAAAGGATATGAAGCCATGCCAGCCGAATGAGCACATCAGGTTGTGTTTAGAAGCTACCAATGGTTGAATTATTTTATATTAAAGAAGTAGACCCCCCATGCATTAACTATTCATCAATTCTGGACTCTAGTTTGAGAAAATGTATTTTTACTGGAAATGGAAATGAGGCTAGGGAGAATTTTTTTTTAAGTTTTTTTGAAACAGAGTTTCTCTGTAGCTTTGGAGCCTGTCCTGGAAACTAGCTCTTGTAGACCAGGCTGGCCTTAAACTCAGAGAGATCCATCTGCCTCTGTCTTCCAAGTGCTGGGATTAAAGGTGTGTGCCACCACTACTCAACTCCAGAAAGCAGAAATTTAGGGAGCTAGAATTCCCACCTGGTGTAACCTTCCATAGACACTATATAGGTTCACTGGACTGCTCTGTCAGAGAAGTCGTTTTCCACCTCTAGGTTTAGGGGATGTCTTGTCTGGTGTCCAATCTCTACTGCCAATTCATACAACCTGGTTTGTTGACATATTGCAGGGTCAATGTAGTACAGATTTCCTCTTCTACGCATCAATTAGTTGGAAACTTGTGTCTAACTTCCACGTATATTAATGCCTACCACATTTCTGTGAGAGAGATATTGTACCAAGCATTGCAAGCATAACAGTAGCCTAAGACCATTGAAAATAGTTATTGTAAGAAAATGGACTATGCCTCACCCAGGCTCAGGCTCTGTTGACAAAGGTTTCTGTCCCACCAGATCCCACAGCCATTCAGTCCCAAAGAAACATATAGAGGTTTACATTAATTTAAAACTGGTTGCCTATTAGTTGATGCTTCTTATTAACAAATTCTTACATCTTAAATTAACCCATAATTCTTGTTTGTGTTAGCTATGTGGCTTAGTAACTTTTATCAGTGAGGCATTTTCATCTTCCTTTTTTTAAGTCTGGGTGATGACTGCAGACTGAGCCTTTCCTCTTCCCAGAATTCTCCTATTCTGGTCATCCCAGCTGTATTACTGCCTGACTACTAGCCAATCAGCATTTTATTAGACCAGTACAAGTGGTAAATCTTTACAGGGTACAAAACCATTGTCAGACAGCAAAGTTCTTTCCTCTTCCTTTCTTTCTTTTCATTCTTCCCTTAAACCCCAGCAGAAAAGGGAATTAACACCAAGCACTAGCATCTCAGGTGTAGGCACTCAGGCTATTTATACACCTCATTTGCCTTACAATAACCCCTTTAGAAAGCTGTGCTATCTTTATTTAGGGATTTCCAGTCTCAGCAATGTAAATAACTTGACAAAAATAATGTGACAAAGCCAAAAAATACAAAATTTCAAGACAAAGCCTAACTAAGCACAGACTCCTTTGAATGTCCTAGAATGAAAAAAGCAAAACAAAACAAATACCCACGGGTGGTGGTGGTGCACACCTTTAATCCAGCACTCGGGAGGCAGAGGCAGGCAGATCTCTGTGAGTTCGAGACCAGCCTGGTCTACAAGAGCTAGTTCCAGGACAGGCTCCAAAACCACAGAGAAACCCTGTCTTGAAAAGTAAAACAAAAAATTCTATATGTGCAGGTCACATGTGTGTGTGGCATAAGTGCCACGGGAAGCACCTGAAGGTCAGAGGACAATTTGTGGAGTCAACTCTTTCCTTATGCCTTTACATGGCTTCCAAGGATCAAAATGAAATGGTCAGTCATACATGGCCAGCACTTTTGTGTAATGAGCCTTCTTGCAGGTTTCAAAAATTATGAAATTTTAATATAACATTAATTCAAAAAACCCTGGCAAACTTAATACTTTGGCCAAATCTAGAGGATTTGGCAGGCAGAGAAAGAAATTGATGGTCACTTTAACAGGCCCAAGCAGCAAATGAAGTATGAAGAGAAAGCATAGTCTGGAGAAAATAAAAGTTCAGGAATTTCTGAGTAATCTCAACTTAAGTGAGGGACAAGAGAGAAGGAGTGTTTTTGTTACTTCTCCTTCTATACAAATCTTACCTTGAATGGCCAAAATGTCAGGAATAACAGGCAAGTGCCTGAAATATACATGCTTGAAAGAAAAGTTTTCAAGCTACTGAAATATTGAAAAGTTGCATAATTATCTTTATAAACTACTGCTATTCTATTCTGCATTTTATTTTACCTTATTAGGCAGTATGATATATTCATGGGGGGGTGTACGTGTGTGTGTGTGTGTGTGTGTGTGTGTGTGTGTGTGTGTCCTGGTTTCATAAAGTGAGGATCAAAATGATGTTTTTCCAAACCTAGTCACATGTCTTTACTCTGTAACACAACTATTTGGTTTGGCATGAGAATTACAGAATGCTCATTGTTTTAGTTACTCCATTGTTAGTTTCCACCCCCAGATGGCAAATCACACATCACATACAAAACAGTAACATACAAGAATTACTATTTATTCAGGTGTGGTGTGTGGGAAGTCCTGTGTTACAGTTTCTGAGCTGATCATCCACACAATATGACGCAGGAACCAGTTACTGAAAAACATGACCTGGTTTTCAGTGTGCACGTGTGAGTAAGATCCATCACCTTACACAACTTGGTTTAGGAAGAGGCAAAGGGGATGAAGAAGTGCTTTTCTCTCACGAAAGTGATCAAGTCTCTAACATTGCAAGGGGTTTCTTATGAAACCAGATAATCCTAAAACCACGTCATTTGTTTTTGTCACTCACTATTAAATAAACATTTATAAGGGACTTAATATATGCCAGGAATATTCAAACTTCTTGAAATATAAAACTGAGTAAGTTATAACCTTACACATGCATAGGGAAATAACAATACTTACAACATAATGAAGCTCAGTATATTCATAACATATCTGTGTTGCAATGTTATTTTAGCAACTCTTTTGTATTAAAAATGTTCCAGAGAAATTTCTATTACCAAAATAAAGATGCCCCAGCTTTAAAGACCTACATGTGTATAAACAGCACCTCAAAGAAAATCTGTTTTAAGTATTTTTTTAACCACCCAAAAGAGATGTATCCACTGTGGTCGGGAAATTGAGATTGTACTTTGTAGATAGTGCACAAAGATAAACAGATTACAGATAGCTCTTTCTCTGTAGGCGAAACACCTGCCTCAGATTCCCAATTAAATTAGAATCAAGTGATTAGCTTCTAAAGTTTCAAAGCCTTCAATATCAACATATAATCTAGTCACTCAGGGAGATATTAAGCTAAGAGGTCATAGTTGAGTCAACTAATTAAAACGCAAGGCACAGTACAGGGAAACTTCAGAAGGGTTCTTACATCCTGGAAGAATAGCTCTGTAGTCCCCTGGGTACCTTCTTCATAACAGCAACTAGCAGTTCATCTGGCAGTGAGAGACCTGGTTACCACAAAGTCAAGCCCCTCATAATTAAGCTCAGCATATCGTGTCCTCTGTCATCATTACATTCTGAAATAAGATTTTAAGTTAATATAGGCACTTATTTAATAACACATCATTGTGAACATCTTTCCAACTTACTGAGTGCCCAACAGAGTTTAGCTTTACATCATAGTTCAGTGTCTAATTCATTTATTGAAATATTAAGATTTTGATGAACTAGATTTTTTTTTAATCAAGGTTACCGTCCTGTGACCTCATCTAACTCAAGACATCATATTCTAGCTAATCTGTGGTCTTCCCCTGTTTAAGGCCCCTTCATACACTTCCCAGTTATTAAGGAAAGTAGCATCTTATGCTTAGTAGGAAGCGCTGTTCCCTTAAAGATGGAAGGATGAAGCCTCCTTGATTTGTGGAGATTAAAATGAAAAACAAAGCAGTCAAAGAGTTCTTATGCAAATAAATCATAGCAATGAAGAAACAACCCCGAGGCAAGCCAAAACAGGAAATTCCACGAGGAAATAACTGGAGTAGGTCACATGATACCATGACATCTCATACTTACTGTATCTAACATAGTGAACGGTGAGCCCAATGCACACAGCCAGGACAATCAGGGATAAAAAAGAGATGAGGCCAATAACCCAGGGCTCCACACGAGTTCTCCTCCTGGCCCTCAGCACAGGCGGCCTGAGGAAGGGAGTAAACAGATGGATTACACGGCCGGACATTTCTCAGGAACACTCTAGACAAGTTAGCAACACTGGGCTTTCAGATGGCCGTGTGCTGTCTTGGTTACCAGCTGCTGAGACAAACCCTGGTTCTGACTGCCTGACCTTGGGCAAG
>NC_022027.1:34650915-34657254 GCF_000317375.1 Microtus ochrogaster | reverse complement strand
CCGAAAGAACATCCCCATTGTCTCAGAGTGTGGGTGTACCCCTCGCGGTCCTGAGTTCCTTGCTCGTGCTCCCCCTCCTTCTGCTCCTGATTTGGACCTTGAGATTTCTGTCCTCATTTCTTTATTTATGGCACAAAGATGATGGGAATGGTCTCTATATTATAGGCACTAAACATTATCTGTAAGGACTAAACAATAGTTCTATATGTAAAATAATAATAAGAGTGCTTGGCTTACACATGGGGCTTCTGGACTAGTTAGTTGTCCTATGTCCCACAAGCAGCTTACAAGCTACAGAGTAGGTGCTGTAGAGCTATCCATTTAAAGCTTGTTTCTAGACAGTAGAATTTTCAATGGCTTATGAAATGTAGTAAAGCTTAAACTGCATAACATGCTGCAAATCTAATTCGACTTGCCTTCCAATTTCATGATCCAGTTCCAAACCTAACCTTGAGGGTGCACAGAAGGAATTATGGAAGTCCTCCTAAAACCCTAGTGTTTGAGCTAATATTTACCTATAAGCTTTTGTAATGTTTTGGTAGCCCTTTTTGTGTGACTTCATCTTTCCCTCAAAGCTCAGTCCTAACACCTGAAGGTAAACCAGACTTTTGTTTGATTGGTTCAACTGCCAGTCATTCAGATTATATATTCCAGTTAGGAAGAGAATTCAAATACTAAAAAAAAAAAAAAAAGTTACTGCTTGGTAGGTGTTTGGCTAAATGCTGCTATTTTTTAAAATTAGCTGTTTCTTGTATCTATAAATTGAGTGAAATGGGCTTCTTTCTTTCTAAAATTCTACTCATCCAATCCAATACGTGAAAGATGGAGAGAATGTCATGACCTGGTGGGGAAGTTTTGGGCACCAAATCCCATTAAAGAGGATTGTACTTCCAGCCTTTTTATTACCAGCTCTGACTCAGACTCAAACCATTCAAATGCTAAGATTCGCCACCTCTCAATAAGGCACAGGACACCCATCCTGTCTGTAGCACCCCAGTGAGAGCAGGAAGCTTCTCATAGTGTGAAAAATACTTTGCAATAAATACTTTTTATTTATAGCAGTAAAGAGAACTCATTGCTTGGTATGTAGGACCACCAGGAAATGTCACATTGATTTTGTAGCACTATAATTGCATCTTTGTGCCTGGTTCATAGAATAGGGAATATTTGTGCTACCATCTTCACAGGATCCTGCCTGTCCCAGCTGCCACTTATAAGGTATAATGTCTAGGCCCAAGGGACCCTAGTTGTTTCCCTCCCTTCTTGTTACAGTTTTCCCATGGGATGGTTACCATGGAAACTTCAGTGTTCCCTCTCTGACCTCTTTGATCGTCAGTTCTCCCTTGAGCAGGGTTCCAAACACCTGTTCCTAGGATGGTAATTACTATAATATAAAAATACTTTTTCATCAGGTGCTTATTTTTTTCCATGTGTACTGTGCCCAAGAAGCACTTCAGCTTTATTCCTGCCCATTTATCTCTGAATGCTTGCTATTCATCTGTTGCAGAAGACAGGAGATGCATATAGCAGACGTAAGCAAGACTTTGGGGTTGATACGGGGAAGGGAGGTTTTTCAAAAAATGTCATGCATGCCAGATGAAGAATATAAATTTATGTGTACACAAATCAGGATATAATGGCAAAAACGACATGGTTACTATGCTGAAATGTGTAGTATAAGTTGTATTTGTTTCACAGTGACTTCTTTAATCCAGAAAGATATCTAAGCAAAGCAATCACTAAGTTGATGAGTGCAAATCTGCTTGTATTAACAAGAAAGTGGTCAATTATCCACTTAATAAAAAAAGTGAAGATGAATATGAATAAGAGGTATTTTTCATTCTAATTTTAAGGTAATTTTATGGTGTATGAATAATAAAAACATAGGAGGTGCTAAATTATTAGCAGAAATAGAATAAGAAATGAACAAAACTTTCATTTGGATCCATGCATGTTTTGGTTTTATGATAGGTGCCTTAAATAATAAATTAGGCTTTTGAATGAAATGGAGAAGAGAGAGAAATAAAAAATGATAAAGAGAATTTATAACTGACTGAAGATCAGGTCTGGTGTGTGTGTGTGTGGGGGGGGTTATGTGTATGTCTATGTGTGCGTGTGCGTGTGTGTGTATATATACTTCATTTCACTACTGTGCCAAGGTACCATTCTGTCTTCCTTTCTTGATCCCTTCAATATCTGAGTGGCATGCTTTCTTTGGTGTTAGGAGGCAAGAGGGATATCATGGGACAAAGTCAGAGAGAATCCAGTTAAGACAATTTAGACAAACAATTATAAGAGTGTATTTCTGCATGCTTCCACCAGCTTCTTTATCCAGGTAGATGTACTACTCTCTCAAGTTGTCTCTGTATGAAAAACAAGAATTATTACATCCACTCCTAACCTGATGAGCTCTGTGGAGGTAAAAGTGTTGTAATTTTATTATATTGAATGCCCATGTGAAAAAAGTATACAAAAAAGTAGCATTTATCATACCTATTTTAATTATTGATAGTAATATTGATACCCACATTACCAAGACATTTGCCATTTGAAACCTTGTATTTGCCTTCCCCAATCTATAGCATTGTTTCCATGTCAAGTAACTTGGCTTCTTTTTTTCCCTTTATTAAGGTACAAGTTATTATTTCTTAGCTACCTTTTTTCTCAGCAAGTCATTCAGTACTAAACTGCTCCAAAGTAGATATGGTTAGAAAGTGTTCTAAAAGCACCAATAAAATGGAGGAATAAATCTATTTCTCACATCAGTGGATGCTCCTGTAGCATGTGCATGTCCTGTATCAGATACCATGTCCAAACACTTCTTTGCCACTCCAAAAGATAGCTTAATTCATCTCAATTCACCCTCAGGAAGACTTTTAGAATTCTAATTCCTTCATTAATTTCAAATTGCCAAATTGCTTCCTGGTTTTTTTTTCTTTTCATTTGGGGAAATGTATAATTAGTGAGAATTGAATAAATATAGGAAGTAAGGTACAGATGTATTTGACTGGCCTTAAATTGTTAGAAGTCAAGTAATAGACCCAACATTGTGTTATCAACATCATTTCTTAGTATGTCATTTTTAGGACAGAAATAAAAAAGGAAAGGCAGTGACAGCAAAATATGAGGGAGAGTGAGAGACGGAACAGCAAGCAAGCCTGCTAGTAGGCTGTGGGTGATTACGTAAGGAGGGAGATGCTTCTGAGGAGAGCTTGTCAGAACAAGCCCCCACTTAGCACAGGTCAGCACCATGTTCAGAACAACAGTAGCTCTCAAATTTCTTGTTCCTTCTCCCTGATTGTAAATAGTGCTGATGTTGTCAGTTCCCACATCTCAGCAGCTCAGGCCAGCCCCACTGTTCTAACAAGCATGATTATGATGTCTATAACTCGATGGTCCTGATGAGTGATCATCAGCCTCTTCCGCCAGAGTTTGGCCAGCTTTTTTGTTAAAGGCATAGCTCCTTCTGTTGCTGTTTTCTAGGCTGTGGGTTCTCTGCTACAGCTACTCAGTGCTGAAACTGTACTGCAAAGCAGCCACAGACAATAGAGTATCAATGCAGAGCTTGGCTGTATCCTGTACATTTTCATATCTAGAGACCGATCTTTAAATATGATCTAATTGCCAATTACGAGCTGATTTTTCAATCACTTAAAAAGCATGAAAACTGTTCTTAGTTCAAGCACCACATAAAAGGAAGTCATGTATCAGGTTGGGCCCCCAAAACCAGAGTTTTCAATGACCGTTCAATGGATAGCCCACAAGTCAACACTAATGATCTGTTCCTGCTGTAGTCCTGCCAAATCTGTCTCCCACTCTGCTGCTGATGAACATGTTCTTGAAATTCCCAGTATCTGACTCACAGCTTGGTAACAGTTTTCTCTCCCAGCTCCCTAGGCCCTGAAACATTCCTGGTTCTAGTAGACTCTCTTTCTACAAGTGCCATGGACAATGACTTAGCCTGTTGACACCCCGTACTTCTTCCCTTAGCAAGCTCTTCCTATTGCCTCCTGTGTAGAGCATCTGAGGTCTATCCTTTGCTCACCCCACAAAATGCTTTTGTGTGTTTAGGAGATGACTTTAAAACTCTCTGCTCTGGTTGACCTTTTCATCCTAAGCATCATATTGACAGCTTTTTGTTTTGTTTTGTTTTGTTTGTTTGTTTGTTTTTGTACCTTCATGAACGTCACCTCTCTGTATGCATTCCTACCCCATGCTCAAGAGTTGCTCATCCTTCAGGAACCAAAGGAAAGTTGACTAAACTAATTTGCAGAAAAGTCATTCTTTGGTACCATACTATGGTGTTTGATTTTTCTCAATGAACTCAGATTCTGTCTTAGTTCTAGGAAACAACTTGAGATACTGAAGACAAGGAAAGGCAAGTCAGACCTTGCTAAGAGAAACTGCTGTTCCAGAAAGTCTCATTTTCATAAAATACTTCATATGGTGATCGAGATTTATGGCTAATGTTGCTACTTGTATTTAAAACACATGGTTTTTTAACTATATATTCTTTCTACTATAAAACTGCTACCAAAGTACACAGAGTGAGAAACACAAATAAGACATAGTATAACATACATGTTATATCAGAACAATAGAAGAAAAAAATACCACAAAGTGTTAACATCATGTATCTAAGGCATTACAAATTTCCTCAAAAACAAAACAAAACAAAAAAGAATGCAACATATCTTTGCACCATTAATCAAAATTTCCCCAGCATAAACAAATGGAACACATCTTTAACTAATATTATACAACAGGAAGACAACTGATGTAGACATCTGGCCCCAATGGCACACACTCGTGGGCATGAGTGTGCATGAGTGCACATGAGGACACCCATGAGTGTCCACATTAAGTTTTTAATTAAAAAAAATAAAAAGCAGGCTTGTCATAGTGGTGCAAGCCTTTAATTTCAGCACACAGGAAACAGAGATAAGCAGATCTCTAAGTTTTAGACTTGCCTGCACTATAGAGCCATGTACATACAGAGAAACCAACATAAAAAAACAGAAATAAAATAAAATAGCAATACATCAATTAACATTTACAATGTGTTTACTACATGTATGGCACAAGCTTAGTTTACAATGGTGATTCTCAACATGTAGGTTGAGACCTCTTTGAGGGTCACATATCAGATATCCTGCATATCGAATATTCCCACTATGATTCATAACAGTAACAAAATTATAGTTATGTAGCAGTAACAAAATAATTTTGTGGTTGGGGGTGACCACAGAATGAGAAATTGTATTAAAGAGTCTCAGCTTTAGGAAGGTTGAGAACCACTGGATTACAGGTTTGTGTCTGTGTTTCCCACCCATGTAAATGCTTCAGCTGCATTTTATTTTGAATAAACCATGTATTGTCAGGACACTGTGATTTTTACTATAATATTTATAAAACAAAATTGCATAATCATCCAAGAAAGAAACAAAATAAAAAGTATATATAGGCATAGGTAGCGTGCTTACTAATTTTCTATCAACTTTACACAAACTAGAATTATGTAAAAGGAGGGAACCTGGACTGATAAAATGCCTTCAATAAGTACTGTCTCTAAGACATTTTCCTAATTAGTGATTGGTGGGGTAGGACCCAGACATTGTGGGTGGTGCTGTCCCTGGGCTGATGGTCCTGGGATCTGTAAGCAAGGAGTCAGAGCAAACCATGGGGAGCAAGCCAGTAAGTAGCACCCCTCCATGATCTCTGCATCAGCTCCTGTTTCCAGGTCCTTCCTCTACTTGAGTTCCCTTCCTCACTGCTTTGATGATGACCTATTACAGAGAACTGTGAGTGAAATAAACCCTTTCTTTCCCAAGTTGCCTTTGGTCATGGTATTTCATCACAGCAATAGTAACCCTAGCAATGACGGGTAGTATGTTTTTGTAGCTTTTTAAAAATGTATTAGTGTATTGCGTGTATACATGGGTACCACTTGCTTGCCTGGTGCCTATGGAGGTCAGACAGAGCATCAGATCCTAGAGATGCAGCTGGTTTTGAGCTATAGAGGAGGGCTGGAAAACTGATCATGAGTTCCCTGCAAGAGCAACAAATATTCTAAACTGTTGAGTTGTCTTTCTAGTCATGATTCCTAATATTTTAAGAAGAATTTCAAGCAAACTACTCTTATAAAATTGCAAAAAAACATATTTCTATTCTATTCATTGATGTACAAACTACATCATCATCATATTCTGTGGATTGATTTATATGTTTAAGCCCTATAATGATACTTGTTCATAATTCCCATAAAGAAGCTGCAATTAAAGCAAAAAATGTCAGGGGTGGGGTGGGGGGAAGGTGGAGGGAATGGAAGAAGGGGAGGGA
>NC_022027.1:34640889-34650815 GCF_000317375.1 Microtus ochrogaster | reverse complement strand
CTGATCACAAATGTTTTGTCTCTCATGTTGTACCAGACTGATTTAAGATGACTTATAAAAGTGTGTGTGTGTGTGTGTGTGTGTGTGTGTGTGTGAGTGAGAGAGAGAGAGAGAGAGAGAGAGAGAGAGAGAGAGAGAGAGAGAGAGATGTGAGAATGTGTGGTGGTGGTGTTGCTGTTGCTACTAAACTAAATGTGTAGATGGAAGAAGAAGGAAACATATAAGTAAAAATATAAATGGAAATAGTACTAAAAATGTCTGCATGCAGATACTTCCTTGAGTCATGCCACAACACTGGTAGTTTTCTAGAAGACATCCCCCAAACAAAACATACAACAACAAAGGAAAAAGAGCAAATCCCGATCTGTTATCTTCTTTTTTGGCATTCAAAAGGAAAAAGCACTGCAGTTGTTCAGCAACACCATTATTAGGCCTTCATAAAAAGCATGCTGCGCAATATAATTATCTTCATTCTCTATTATTAACATCTAAATGAAAATAGCTACATAACACTCTTATTATGTTCCTCAGTACCGGCAGTGTCAGTAATAGTTCATTAAAAGTAATTTGATAGAAAGGTGGCTTTATGAAATCAATCAGATACTAAGCATTGCAATAAGTTTTAAAAATATTCGACCAGCAAGGACACCACAAGAACATGACCCACAGAACCAGCTTAGCAGGGCTCATAGGGACTCACAGAGACTAAGCAACAACAGGAATCCTGCATGAGTCTAAGCTAGGTCCTCTATGTTATGACTACATAGCTTGGTGTTCTTGTGGGATGCCTAACAGCGGGAGTGGGGACTATCTCTGACTCTTTTGCCTGCTCTTAGGACCCTTTTCCTCCTACTGGGTTGCCTTGTCCAGCCTTGATGAGGCTTTGTGCCTCGTCTTTTTAGGATTTGTTGTGCCATGTTCGACTGATATCCCTAGGAAACCTGCTCATTTTTTAAAAAGGGAAATAGAGTAGGCGTGGATCTGAGGAAGAGGGGAGTTTGGGGGAATAGGGAGTACTGGGAGGAGTGGAGGTACGGGAAACTGCAGTCAAGATGTATGTAAAGAATAAAAATTTAAATTAAAAAAAAATCTGGCCAGGCTTTCATAATTATTATTGGAATGGCTTTAGAAATGTTATATTATAAAATAGCTAAAGATTATTGGAATAGTAGACATAACAGTAGACTCTAAAATATTATATTGCTTGATAAATAAATTCTAAGTAGATATTTTGACAGAAAATCCTGCAGTATATTAACTATTAACTTAGGCAAACCCTAGAGTATAATCATTGTTGTTTTTAACCAATCCCAAAACTCAGGTGATATTTCTTTATGGTAATGCTGGCAAGACTGCATGTCATAGCATCAGACTTTGATAGGTGTTTTATGCAAATACCAAAAGTGACTCTACAATGGGGACTTGATCTGACTGATATGACCCTACTATCAATGTCATTATAAACTTGCCAGCTCTATAGGCTATACTTAGATTAACACAAATTGGTATGCATGTTGACACTTTGCCTAACCTCTAGAAATTTATAACTAGATAAATAGGGCACAAATATTTAAAAATATATCACTCAGTAGTTAGGTATAGGATTGCACATATGTTGATCTACTGTAAGCTTCAATACTAATGTTTACTTTCCTCATAGACTTCTGTTCAGGATCATAAACTGGCATGGGGGACCTTTAAAAGCCACAGTTTGCTACAGCAGGACAAACAAAGTATGCCATGGCAGCCAGAGCTGGGGAACTGAACCCTAGAAAACAGGGCAAGGCAAGAATTACCAGGCTTGCCTATGATACTGTATGTGGAGGGGTATATAGAAGGAAGGTTGAGGAATCTGAGCTGGAGACCTCCCTGTTGCCACTAACACAAAGCTTCAGACATTCAAATACTTTCTGTAATGTTTCTACGTTTCTACAAAGTCTGCATTAAGACTTTTGACTTTAGTCCCCCTGTGGGAGCTTGACTGACAAGGTGAACTGACCATAAACATGAAGACAAGTGACCTGGGTCTTAGTCTTACTTGGAAGAAAAATCTGAGTTAATATTCAAAATCACAGTAGTTCAAGCATCCTAACCTTTTGCAGTATGGTGTCATATGTTTTAATGTTTTAAGAATAGATGGTAATAAAAAGAAACTTACCTTATTGCCTTTTTAAGATCCATAAAAATTAATGCTCAATATTTCATATAATCCAGAAATAATGTTTAGCATTATCAAAAGCAGTGTTCCATGTATTAATCAGTCTTCATATGTTTCAAATGTACTGTTTTTCTGTTGACTCTAATATCAGAAAATTTGACATAATTTCCAGCAAGTTAAGAGACTTAAGAGACTACAAGTCATTTTTTCTTAATTCTATCAATAGTTTTATTTTTAGGAAACATGTATAAGAAGGAAGTTAAGAAACTTTTACATTTAATTTTTAACAAGTCTCTACTAGTCAATATTTTTAAGCTATCATAAACTGCATTTTACATTAATTTAAAATTAAAGGCCCCTGAAAATATTACATGGATAAATATCAATTAAGCATCAAATCTGTGAAATACTTGTAGTTTTCAATACTTGCTTTCCAAATTGGTTTTAAAATTTTCTAAGCTAAGCTCTGAATAAAGCTTAACCCTGGGATTGCCAGGTAGAACACAAGCTATGCTCTAGGCACCATTTCCCAAGGAAGCAGAAAAACGCATCACCAAGGATCCCCCAGACAATGTACAAACTCTGGTGCATCCTGAAACCTTATTTAAACTACCTTAGCAGTAGCATGCTATTGGAAAATTATGGGCCCTATTTATATCTATATGATTGTTCAAATGAAGTAGATTTACCTAATTAATAAATGTCTTGCCACAAACAGTGACCTGTAACATATGTGAAATAAAATTCCAAAGAGATTGAATGATTTGTGAAGTAGATCATTACACACTCAGACTTACTTCAAAGTATGAGCATTTTAGTAATAACACATTAATATTCTTAAATTCTTATTAAAATAAGATAGCTTTTCCATGTATATCAATGCCCTGAGATTACTAGAGAAATGTTCTAATCAATAGTTATATTTAACCACATCCATGACTTTAATTTTTATCTACAAACTCATAGCTATTAAATCTATAGCTGTGAATTAACTTCCCAACTTTAGAGCTAGGTATCCCCCTGCCTCCTCTTTACCACAATGATTCCACCCCTATGTCATAGGTAGGGAATCCTAAACACCTATCTCAAGGATTTGTCATTTTCTTTAACAAATAAATCCTGATAATTAAGTAGGGAACATGGCAACCTGCAGAATAAATGTGTTCTTTATTGATATGAGCTACCAAGTCTGGTTGCACATGGCTGTAATTCCAAATACTCAGAAGCTAGCCTGAAGAACTTAATGACACCATTTCTCAAACTTTAAAAACTAAAATGAAGGCCAGGGAGATATCTCAGTTATCAAATTCTTGCTTAGAATGTTTGAGGCCCTAGATTCAATTTTGAGTACCACAAAAAGAAAGGAGAGGGAGGGAGAGGGAGAGAGAGAGAAAGAGAGAGACTCACCATATGAATAAGTAGATACCAATGGAATCTACTGTGGTGGCTAGAATCTTGATTTGTATTTTATAACTAAAATATATATTAATTAATTAATTGAAGATTAAGTATCCTTATTAGTTCATACCTTAAAAACTATATCCTAATTTGGGTAGAGCAGTATGGTAAAAAGAGTTTAGATATCTAATTATCTTCTTCCCCTCACAGCTGCTGGCCTCCAGACTTGTTTTACACTAAACGTAATGTAATTTCTCACATACTCTAGAGTTATTCTCACCCTGCTGTTCCAAGTTAAATCTGATACGACTGCAATTCACAGAGCAGATCACTTATGGTATTTATCATTTTATGTCATATTTAGGAGAAAAGAACCTCAGGATAGATGGTTAGTAACTTTCTGGAAGTTTCTGTCTAAGAAAAAGAGATGATAGAATAGTTTTATTTTATGACTTTTAATAGCGGTGCAATTTCTGAAATACAAATAATAAATTTAGTAGTAACATTTCAAGACACTGAAGTCCCAATTAGAATCTTCTCATTACAGCAGATGGTCAGAGGTAAGGGCTTTGAATATTAATCCCCCCTTGCTCTTATCTTGCCTAGCCATGGTCTAACAGAGGTCATGGCTTCAATCTGATAACACCTTTCCTATAACTGCAGCCATAGGCCAGCCTTCACAACATTTCTCTCTAAGCCAGCATGCCCACTGCTGATTCTAGGGCATTTTACTGTCCTTTGTTTCATGACCAGAATAGAGGCTATCATGGTAAATTTACCCTGGGCATTTGAGAAGAATTTGTACTCTACCCTTTGTGAGTAGAGGGTTTGCTACAAGTCAACAAGGTCAACATGTTTTACTGTTTTCAGGTTCTCTGTGTTTTACCTGAGTTTCTGTCCATTTTTTTATGTCACATAGTGATGGGGAAGAGTTGACATATCCAGGAGGAACTCTGGATTTGCCTATTTTACCCTTCGGCACTGTGTGTTTTATTTATTTGAACCTCTGTTCTGTGCTGGAGTAAACATATTTTGGACTGCTATCTTTTTGGTCAATTTAACCTTTTATCCACAGTCATGTTCTTCATTCTAAAGTCTACTTTCTCTGAGATTAATATACATATTTACATACATCTTTGATTAGTGTTTGCTTGATATTTGGGTTTTTATCGTATGTTTAACTTTTCTATGTTATTATATTTAGAGTGGGTTCCTTATAGAAGGAAAATAGGTCTTCTTTCTCTTCTTTTACTTAATCCCACCTGAAAAATCTTTTTCAGTGTGTATTTATGTTTACATTTTAAAATTACATCCACTTTTTTTTGCAAGGAAGGGCATACATGCTATGTGTATGAAATCAAAGGACAACTCCCAGAGGTCAAAGCTCTCCTTCCATCATGTGTGGCCTGGGGACCAAACTCAGGACACCCGGCTTGGCACCACGCCTTTACAGGCTGGGTTCCCCTTCAGCCTAGTCTTTCAGTATTTAGACCATTGGTTCTCAACCTGTGGGTTGCAACAACTTTAGAGGTCAAACCACCCTTTCACAGGGGTCACCTAAGATCATCCTGCATATCAGATATTTATATTATGATTCATAACAGTAGCAAAATTACAGTTATGAAGTGGCAACAAAGTTAATTTTATGGCTGGGGGTCACCACAACTTGAGGAACTCTATTAAAGGGTCACAGCATTAAGATGGTTGAGAAACACTGATCTAGACCATGTGACTGCATCACATTCAATGTAATGATTGATGCATTAGACTCAGTTCATTTTATTTGAAATCCCTATACTCTTGTAAATTTTCCTTTAAACATTCACACGTATTTTAAAGATCTTAAGAAAATAAACATAGGGCTGGAGAGATAGCTCAGTCATTAAACACTAGGTTCACAAGCAAAAAAATAAGAAAATAAAAATAATCTATTCTATATATTAAAAATAAAAATAATCTCCTGTTATAAGCTCTGTAACTTCAAGCTAATGGTTTTCATTCTTTATCTGGTAGATTAAGACGTGGACTTTTTGACTATGAATAGCCTGGATTTGTCCATTACAGTGCCCTTCATTAACTAGGTGACACTAGGGAAGATGATTGCCTCCCTGAGTCTACGTTTCCCCATTAACAAACTGAACCAATGCTATAACCCAATTCATAAGAATCTTCCAACATCAAATGGAAAAATTTATAGAGGTTCTGGCACTTTTCTAATCAAATATTAAATACTCAATAATTATTAACTAATGTCTATATTTCTTCCATAATACAAAATCAATTTTCTTTTCAAGTGGCCTCACATGCGCATGAGGGTTTACGAAAGGAGAAGAGAGGAATCTCCAAGACCTGGTCCTAATCCATCCACAGCAATTCTTTTCTTGCACTGGAGACCAGCTTTAAGCAGAGAACAATTAAATTTGGAACAGTAATTGTAGAAAGGCACTGATTTTAGGGTCAACACAGCGCTAAGCTCCCGGAAGTCATACAGCTACCTCCTGCTAGCTAAGGTGTGTACAGTTTAGTGCAAGGGTTAGAGCTCTGAATTCCCGGGACCAGTGCTCAACAAGGTAAGAAGCACCTAACAACAGCTTTACTGTACTATATATCCTGAATGACAGCTTTACAGAGTCATCGATATATATTAAATTTACTGTTTTGGAATTTTTCTTGATTAGAAAAGTTGAGATGTAAAGATAAATGAAATCTTTAAAAGGACAAGGAAAATTAACTCTGATTAGCCAACAGAGGCCTTATGACTCCAAGATTGACAACATGTGAGAGACAGGAGGGAGGACGGTAAATACAGAGCTGCAGTTAGAACATGCATGTTAAACCTTCAGCTCCACTCCTCACTGACTCAGAGACTGGGAAGGTTCAGCCCCACTAATCTCTAGTTTCCCTGTATATACTGCCATCTAGTATGGAAATCAGCTGCTTCGCGGGGTTGCTAGAAGGCAACAAATGACAAAACACATGTTGGAATCTTTATCTTCCAGCGAGTGTTTTTATTCCTCCTGCATGTATCCTCTGCATTTTGTGACATGTGGCCTGACAAACATTCAATATTCAGTCTAGCTTTATAAAACAGATTTCCAGTTAGCTAGAAGGAAGAAGGTCAAGGGAGCTACCACATGGTGACTACATCTAATAATAACTTAACGATTTAATCATATACATGAAAAATACTGAGGCTAGATTTTACCTGTTCTCACTAAAAGTAATCATCTACATGAAGAGCTGGGCATGCTCATTTGCCCAATTTAACTGTCTTATAATGTGTAGGTATTTCAAATCAACATGTATACAACACATGAATAATGTTAATTTTTAAGAGAGTCATCTATTTTTATTCACATTCTAATAGTATTAGTCACAACAATAGCTTGGGCTGTGTAGTTAGCCCACACTAATCTGTCTCTCCTCCTGAACCGTGCACAGCACAGGTGCACTGGGAGGTCAGATTCTATCTCTAGCACTGACTGACTCACCTATTCCTGTAGCCATATGCAAATTATCTAATCTTGCTGTGTTCTGTGCCCTTTGCACAATGGAATTTTCATGCCTCCTGTTGCAGGAGCTAATTTCAAAGAACATTTATTGAATAACTGATTCATTCTTTCAAAGTATAACTTTTCTATTTCTTAACATGGTAAGACAGTAAAACTGGTCCTAGAGAGCTCACATAAATGAACAGAAAGGCCCAATAAGGATGATCCTCATTGTGATTAAAGCATAGGTTTTGGAGTCTTACAAACATGTGTTTGTTTTCAGTTCTTTCATTATTACCAATTGAATAAAAATGGTATGTCTCTAAGCCTCTATTTCTCCATGTATAGAATGGGTACAATATAACCATAGGTTGTTATAACGATTAAATACAAGTAATGTTTTAGAATGATAGTTGCTACATAGTATACTCAAATGATAGCAATTATTATTTTGTTGTGCTCTGACTCAGGGTTTAACTTTAGACAAAGTGCAAAATTCCTCTGTGTTTACGTATTCAGATTCAAAATACCATATTGCCATCTGACATCTTCAGATGAAACATTGCAAGGTAAAATTTAATGATGCTCCAGTGGTATTTTGGATTTCCCATAAACTAGTTTATCATATTAGACTTACTATTTGAAAACCCTGAGAACTCACCCTCCCACGCAAGCCATGTGTGTAGTTGGAGAGAGGTCGGGCTTGCAGGTCCTGACACCATGTCTTAATGCTGCAGCCCACCTTCATTCTCAGCCTTCAGTCCTCCTTGATCCCTGGTCTACTGATCTCAGACCTGAGAAATTATTCTTTTCATTTACCACCCATTATCTTCAACAAAGTAGCTAAAAAAAAAAAAAATGCTGGAATGAATTCAATCTTGTTGTGTTTTGTTTAGCTGAGGTTTCACTATATTGCCCAGGATGTCCATGAACTTTTGAACCCAAACAATCCTACAGCCTCAGCTTTCTGAATGTCACCTCACCCAATGAGAGTAAAACTATTAATATAGTTCTTCTGAACCGTAACACTGATAGAGCCATTGAACAGTCATGGAACCCATTTTTCCACGTAATGTCTCAGGAGAACTACTCCACAACCACTGACACTAGAACGCTATCAGAGCTGGGAATAAAACTCAGTGCTGATGTTTCAAATTGTTCTCGCTTTAAAACAACCAATCTCATTTCAGAGGAAAAGAGAGATACAGTGAATTCTGACCAATGAACTCATTCGTAGAGACACTGATGAACTATAAATGCTATGCTCACAGTCACTGGTCACCGTTAAGACAGCAGGGAAATTAGGTCACATGTTCATTTTATAGAAGGCGAAATTTAGATACAAGTAAGATAGTTGACTCTTTGAAGATGTGTAGAAATCCAAACATAAAAGAAAAATTATAATCCAGCCTCTCATTTTCAGCACACGTGTAGACAATTTCATGTTGGCTTTATATACCGTCTGTCTCTTGACCTGCGTAGTTTATCCATACATAGTTTATCCATGTGGATATATGGGGGAGGATTTTTCCATTTTGGTAAAGCTCTCCAATGCCTACAGGGCCTTTCATTTACCACCTGTGACAACACTCTGTTCTGGGTAAAAGGACCTACACTTCAGACTACAGGTGCAAGTACTAGATCCCACAGGGAGCCCGGACCACTTGAACCACACCACCTTATCTTTTAAAAAGAGCGATAATGATATTCACTTAGGAGAGCATTACTCAATGGAATTACTCATTTTACAAGATACACAATATGAATCCACATAAGGCTCATCGCAACGAAAACTTAGAAAAACATTTTCTATGAACTGGACCGATCTTCGCTGAAAGAGAAATGAGCGTATGTTGGACTCTTGTATCACAGTCCTGTTGCAACTCTGAACCTATCTGTCATCGAAAATTCCTTTCAATATCACTGCTGACTAATTTCCGGGTGTGGCGTAGCTGTATGATGAAGTTTTTCCTGCAAACAAACCTATTTTGCAGATGAAAATAAGACCTGCTTCCCTGTTTGACATAAACCACCCAAAGATGGCAACACCTTCCCTTAGCTTCCATACCTTCAGAAATTATCCTCTCTTTCGTAATGACCACTGTGCTGCATAAATAAGTGCTCATCTCCTTTGAAGGGGAAGGTGAGCAGGGAGAGAGCACCTCTCATTAAGACATAATTATTTCAATTTAAATAGAGCGCAGGGTGACTTCTTTTGAATAACAACTGTCTCATTTTTGCTTTGTTTTTCTTACCAGCCTCACATATTCCTTCCTTTACGTCTACACTACATTGTTGTTTTCTCAAACATGACGGAGTTGAGATTTCATTGGGGAAAATGTTTAACGCATGGTTCAACCACAGATTTATTAGGCTTTGTGGCGTGGGACTAAATAACTCTACTTTTGTTAAGTGCTTGTTGATTCTAATGGGAGGGAGTACATGGGCCACTCTTTGAGAAGTTTGTAAGTGAAAATGAGCTATCTATTCTTTTTCATTTGAATATTACTCAGTTCACCTTCAGCTATGTAAAAAGCAAAGGTATTAGTTCCTATAAGTTTGATCCACTTACTTTTAGTTTTCATTATCATCAGTTACTGGTAAATGATTTATGAAAATAAAAATACTTAAGAAATATCTTCTCTTCCCAGGCCTCCTTTTATAACCTTACAATGAGGGTTTCTTTGACTTTCTTCTTTTATGTGTGTTTATAAAATCTGTGTGTTGACCTCTTCATGCTCAGAGAATAATATAGCATAACTATTTGAAGAAAATGAAGGCTAAGAGGAAAAATCTTCACCCAGTCCAAATTATTTCCTTCCCCTTAAGTTTCTTTTTTTTTAATTTATTTATTTATTGAGGATTTCCGCCTCCTCCCC
>NC_022027.1:34637090-34640789 GCF_000317375.1 Microtus ochrogaster | reverse complement strand
CCCTGAGGACTACTGAGAACCCCTTAAGTTTCTTAAAGGGCGGTTTTCATATAGGTGGGATAGGAAGAGGGCTCTCAGAATTTGGCTAATGATAAATGTGAATGTAAATACAACTCTCCAGCTGTTTCTTCTATACTCTAGAAAAGAGGCAAAGTCCTCAAACAGAAATTATCAACACATATTTATTCCTATTTCTTCAGAGCAATCCTGTTGAAAGCTTGTGCTCTAAGTCCAATCCCTTCCCATCTCAGCCCATTCCCTTACTATCTCATCCAGTATTGCCCCCATTCTCACATAGTTTGCTTCATTAGTCATTAAACCTTCAAATTGGGGAGATTTTTTTGATTGTTAGTTGGTTTAGAATTTTTTGTTTTTTTACTTGAGAGGTAAACTCATCAATCCTGAAATATGATTTTTAAAAATTAGCACATCTTTGGTTTTAAATTAGAGATAAATTATAGAAACAGAATTCACTGTAATGTTTGCTTCATTGCAGTGTCTCTACACATTTAGAATCAAATTCAGATTCAGTCAAATCTAACACAAGCAAGATCTGGAAGTATGGTGAACTGGATAGAGACTTTCTTGAAGTTACTATATTCTTTTTTTAAAAAAATTATCTATTATGTATACACACACCAGAAGAGGACACCAGATCTCATTATAGATGGTTTTAAGCCACCATGTGGGTGCTGGGAATTGAACTCAGAACCTCTTAACCTCTGAGCCATCTCTCCAGCCCTATAGTCTATAGTAATGTTCTTATAGTTAATGAAGTACTGTATTCTACAGTAACATTCTTACAGTGATTGAGAGGAAGAAGAAAAGATACAAAAAGCATCATGGGTTACTAAAATGCTTGTATAAGGAAGACATCACTATATTTGCAAGATCTGCAGCTCTTAGTTGCCTCTTTGAGATACTAGAGGAATAGCCAACTTCTCAGGAAATACATGTAGAATTTCTACCAGTGACAAAATCAGGCTTTTTTCTTATGCATCAAAGGCACAGATTCCACTGAATTTTTTTATATTTTCTTCTCAGAGTGTTAAAAATACTTACTCATCAAGCATAAATCAAAAGAAATTTACAAATATGTTTGAGAAAATAAATTTTAATACTAAATTAAGATTATTTTTAATCCAAATTAGTAGATTAAAATTTTGTTACTCTTTAGGTTCTAACATTGAAATGAAACAATAGAGAAGTTTGTTGTGGTAAGGTATACTGGAGTTGGATGTGTGTGCAGTGCTGAGTATTGAGCCCAGAGTCTCTTACTAGTCAAATAAATGCTCTACCCCTGAACTACCGCGTCTCTCATTGGATTGATTTTTAAATCTAGTTATGACAATTTAGCTATTCAAAGAAGTCATCTTAAATTGCTTCTTATTCTTTCAAAATATTTTATACTTTCCAGTTTTAGACAACGTAGGGAAGTAAACAACTTTAATCAACCTAATCTCACTTTTACATTCTTGTACATACTTTTTGAAATAAGTATATACTCTCATAATTTATACCAATAAAGCCTAAATTTAAAAAAAAAACATTTTATTCTTCCCCAAAACAAGCAAACTAAGCATAGCAGTCCATCACTGTCTCCTTGACATTTTGGACAACTCTTCTGAGCATGAACAAATAGACAGAGAGCGAACATTCCTACGGGAAAGGCAAGAACCTACTCGGCATAATGTCATGTAAAAACTATACAAAATATCGTCAGCTGGAGACTCACAAGTCCTTGCCTGCCTCAGACCACTGCAGACTACAAGTTGCTGGGGAGGAAGGAGCCAGGAACTCACCGATACATCGCTGACAAGCAAGATCCGAGACCTGGGGTGGCTGGTCCGCGACTGAGCTTATGCCTCGGCTGGGCTCATCCCTGGCTTTGTAGGATAAAGTGAGGTGAAGAAAGAAGTCACTGATGATCCACAGAGAACCAGTCTGACGAGTCTTGGCTAGTGCTGAGACTTTGTGTGACTAGCGCGACAAAAAACACTGTTTATAGAGAGCAACAACAAGAATAATCCATAAGCACTTTCGAGGAGTAAGAACTTCAAAGCTACTACTTGAGCTACTTTTAAAATAGCAACATAACAGGGTTTTTAGACTGTTCAGTTATTTAATTGTATACAAAGGCAAGGTTAGGTGTTGCCCTTCTCAGCCTCCTCAAGCTTCCAGGTTTAATTAAGAGAACTGCCCAACAAGGACTAACACCGGTGGTTTTTTTTTTTTTTTTTTTTTTAACACCGGTGCTTTTTAAACACTAAGCTGATACATTTTCTACTCAGTCAAGCATATAAATGAAATTTTCCCTTTGAATTAACTATAAGCCAGGTGTTGGAAACACAACAGAGATTAGAAAAACATTCACATCTTAAAGCTATGTGTCATTGTTGCTCTAGAAAAGTCAGGTCATTTACAAATATTAATGACACTCTATTTCTTTCTCTGATAATAGCTTTCTCTGATGCCCACAAAGTGGGTTAGCCTCTCCCCTCTGTGCTCTCGTGGTGTTCAAACTCTTGCCTAACATAAAGGAATTCTTTATTTGTCTCTCACTCTACGAGTTATGAAATTTTAACAGAAAGAAATCTTTTGTAGCACACATAGACTCTTAAAATTATATATGGGAAGGAAAGGACACTGATTGATTGTATTACTTGACCAGTTATCCCAGAGCTCAGATGAGCGGGTCAAGAAGTCGGGATTCCTGATGAGGAATGAGATTGAAGCCATTCTGGCAATATTACAAGGAACCTCCACCCTGGGCAAGTTGTCCGCGTGTCTTCAGAGGTGTACTTTTTTTTTTTTTCTCAAATCTCTCCCATTTGGGTCCAAGGAACACTGCCAAAGAGGAGGCAAAGAAGAGCCAGGGGGCAGGGTGGATGACACCAAGGAAACAGCCTTTTAAGTTCAGTAAGACCAATACACATGTGAATTTACAGAAACCGAGGCAGCATGCACAGGGCCTGCAGGGGTCTGCACCACGTGTGGGTCCTAGAACTGAAGGAAAAGTGGACACAAGCCTTCATCCCTAAACCTAAAGCTATCTCCAACTGATAACCATTTGCAAGGGAACATTTAGTTTTCTCGAAGGGAGTCTTACTGGAGAAATGAAATTCTCTTAAGAATAGGCTGTAGCCCAGCAGTAGATGGTCAACAGAATTTGAATTTCTGGTCCTCCTACCTCTACTTTCCCACCTCTAGGATGAACAGTAAGCACATCTGGTTTTATGTGGTTTTCAGGATCAAACCCAGGTCTCTGTACATACCTGGGCAAGTTCTTCACCCACCGAGCTACATTCCCTGCCCAAGAGATGTGTTCTTTATATCCAAGTCAATACATCACTTAATACATGTGAACAATATTTATATTTACAAGCTAAAAGTTATTCAATATATGGATCAGATTTTTGTCTACTTAAAAATTTACCCAAAAATAAAAAAGCAACAAAACATAGTAGAAATAAATATATAAATAAAAATAATAAAATCCTCTGGATTTTGAGGCTAAATTGTCTTAAACAGTTGTTTAAAAATGACACTTTTGACAATGAAATGGTATCACTTAACACTATATCTTATTTTGAAAATAAGTTCTCCTGAAAATGTTCATTAGGCATTTATCTTCAAGAGAAAATGTACTCCTCTACCAAATAATTCTGGGTCAAGACTTGCCAAACTTGGCTAACAAAA
>NC_022027.1:34635505-34636944 GCF_000317375.1 Microtus ochrogaster | reverse complement strand
TTAGTTCTTTCACAAAAACTATGTTTCAACTACAAACAAACTCTTTATGTGTCTCTAAGGTTTTATATACATGGCTATATGTATATCTAGAAATAAAGATGCAGAAAATGAAAGGAGGGTCTTCAACTTTGTTTAAACATTATGAGAATAGGCTTCTACAAAATCGGGGATAATGAATATGTAAATAGACGTATTGGTATCTGTTTAAAGATCTGGAAAGAAAATCACAATATGTCTGCCCTCTATTCAGGCTGCTCAAAAGCCACTATACAGCCTGGGCCCTGAATTCTACTTTAATAACCACAATAGAAACTGAGTAGTGTTGTGCGCATGTAAACCCAATGCTGTGGGGATTGGTGTAGGGGTGTAGAGAAAGGAAAATCCTTAGCAGCTGGCCAGTCAAATAAGTTGGTAAGTTCCAGGTTTAGTGAGAGACCCTGTCTCAAAAAATAAGGTGGAGAGCAATGGAGGAAGAGAACATTTGATGTTGACCTCTGACCTCCACAGGCACACATCTCATTCAGATACAAAGCTGTATCAGTATAGAAGATCAAATTTAATGATAGTTTAGTAGAAACTTGAAAAAGGAAAGTAAAAGAAAAGAGATGAAAATACGAGACCGGAAGTCTCCACTGGGAGAATTCATAAATTTAGACCTTTTTTATAGTTACTCGTAGAGTTGTAGGATATACAAGCAACATTAATCATTTCAAAAGTATCTCTAAGAGAGACAAAAGGTTTTTTAGAGAAAAGTTTCATCTTTTATTCAAATACCTTTTCTTTGTCATTTTTTTGGAAATCATTCTGTCTCTGCATCCAAAGCCATGGATAGAAGAAACCTTCACCCTGGGTGTGAATCAGTTATGGTTGTCGCAATTTATAGAACAGTGAAAGCGGAGTCAAGGGAATATCTGTGCAGGAGAGTCTCTTGTAAGACTGCAGTAGATATATTGCATTGCATAACAAGTTAGCAGCTTCACCACAGGTATTTTTATCAGCCAACAAATTACTACATTGTCCTTCTATACACTTAGCAATTTTACAACAATGACCATCTGGTGCCACAAGATTCAGAGGTATAGTGCCACTGTGACTAGGCAGGGATGATTTTTATCACTAAAATACCCCCTACCTTGTACCAAGTTTTTTAATGCTGGATAAAACACAGATGCCTATAATAATCTGATTAATTTCTGGAAACCCTTAAAGTTATCTTGAGGTTGTATCACTCTAATAATAAAGCAATGCTTTTTATTGGGCAGTTTATTGGGGTGTGTGCTACTCATGAACAATATTGTTAAACTAGTGAGTGAATTAGCTGTCTGGGTAAGCAAAGGTGTTGCCATTAGTGAATTTATATATGTGTGTGTGTGTGTGTGTGTGTGTGTGTGTGTGTACAGGTATATGAAGAGTGGGGAAAACTTCACTAATATATATAT
>NC_022027.1:34623281-34635334 GCF_000317375.1 Microtus ochrogaster | reverse complement strand
CTTGCCCTCCAGCCTGATGACTTGAGCTTGATTGTCAGGAAAGACATGACTGCTGAGTCAACAGTAAGAAAATGTTCAAATTAATTAATTAAAAAGCAGAATACCAAGTATGCTCTAGATCTGGTTTCAGGCATTTGTTTTGCTAGAGTTATAGCTATGATTTTGAACTCTTTGGAAGCAAGAGTAGCATGGGAAGCAAAGTTATGCAGTTGCCATTGTTGAAAAGAAAAACATACCAGAGGGGGAAAATCTGCCATTTAAGTTGATAAAGGAGTGTCTCATATGAAGCTCCAATGTATTGAATACCACCAGGAAAATTTTTTGCAAAAAAAATTTTAGAATTTAATACTATCTTTTCTTGTACTGAATTAAGAATATCTGAAGTTGAAGTAGGCCACTGACTTTTATAAAGACATATTTTTATGTGGTCATGTATACATGTGTACTTCTATTTAGCTTGATCTGTGGCTTCCTAGGAGAGTGGCACAATGCTACTTAGATGAGTCTTTTTTAAATGTTAATTCTCCCACAAGATCTTACATGAACGAAACGAAGATGATTTGAGACCATATCTCTGGTAAGGGCTTGGGGAATTTAGATATTGCTAATTGAGAAAGCCAATTATTTTATTAAACCAAAGAAACAGTTGAACAATCTTTACGTTGTGAAAACAGGATTTAGATGATACTTTATTTGAATTATTTTGCTTGAATTATTCTTTATAGCTAATGACTTTTGATTCCTTAGTTGATTTTTTTGTGCCTTGTTTGTTTGGTTATATGTGTATAATATCTCAGTGAATCACCTTAAAATAATGTTTCTTTATTCCAGTCAGATATCTAGCCATGAAGTATCAAATCTTATCATTGTGCTCCTTCATGGAAGTTTGCACATGGCATAATTTCCAATAATTATAGACACTGACACTTAATTTGTCAAATTCAAAATTTTAATTGCAAAACGAACACAAATAACACATAAACTGTGAAGCTAACTGTGTAGAATAGAGATTTGAAATCAGTTCTGGCTTTGAGCTATCCCTCCTCCCTCACATCTCACAAACTCACTTGTGTATCTGTGTAGGTATATGGCCTAAGTCTCTTGCCAGCTAAATCCAGTTCTGTGTATCGCTAGCAGGTTCTGACACTGGGAAATCTTTCTGGTGATATATGTGGCTTCCTAGAGACAGTGTTCATCTTTAGTCATCAACCTACTTAGCCTTTGGTACCAATCCCCATGCATACTCCTTCTCCATCTGGAGTAGCTATTCCCTTCTCCATCCACTATCGTGCCCCTTTCCTTATTCCGTGGTGTATATATCTACTATTGGGTTCAATCATTTGACTTTAGGAGAAAGGAGATAACTGTTCACTCTAGGAAGAGGAGTAATTTCTTTATGAGTGCTGTTCTACATCTGAATCGACTGACCAGTCCTATGCGGGTCTCTAAATTTCTATTGGAAGATGAATACCGAGTGCCACAGGACAATACACGACAGTAACTCTTAGTTTGTGTACCCTCCTGGGTAGAAAAGTGCCTGGTCAAAATTTTGGCATCTTAGTGAACTGTTTTCAATTGTGAGCAGTTAAAATAGTCCTAGTCATCCAAATATCTTACTTCCAGATATGATTTCTGCATAATTTTACACTTAAGGCATCTTAACATCATGCTCATCATTCCCATTGAGTCGATGAATATAGGTATTATCTATATAAACCCGAAATCATTTGACTACTCCTATCTCATCTCCAAATGCTTTTACCACATGGCCTCTGTTTGCTCCTGAACTACTGAATTTGGCTCTGCCTCCCTATCTTTATTTTGTTCCAGTTTCCTAGAATTCTTTCTACTCTGATTTCCTTAGTATTTATTCTCTTGCCTCACTCACATCTATGCTTAAATAGCAACTACTCCAGAGAGTCCTGAACACTCCATCAAAAATAGCCTGTCCTAAAATCCACAGTGATACACCTTAATTTTTTATCTTATGATGATTAGGGAAGGCTGTATGCGTTAAGTATTAGCTTTTCCTAAGCTAACACTGTTTGCTACCATATTCTCTTGACATTCTGGGCAGCAACAGCGAGGCACACTCTTGAGTCAGATAGGCAATCGTGAAGACAGATTACCTTTTCTCAACAGCATGGTGAATTTCTAAGCTGTGATACTTGGTAGGTCAGGTGTTTTAGATGCTTTTTCTTTTAGTGCTTTCAACTTTCAAAGAGCTTTTAGAGACATTAATGTTGTTCCAAATAGAGGAAAGTTAGTCTCCATTTCTACAGCTGCTTCCTTTCTATAAGGTTATTAATACACACACATATGTATATAATTTACTGTAATCCATATAGTTTACTTCATTGAAATGTAGTCCCTTCTAACTAGAAACTGCATCTACTCTTTCTTGGATCTACATTCAGAATTTAGACAGCACTGAACATAAATGCACTAAGAAAATACTTGTTTTGAGGATTGATTTGTAGCTCAATGATAGAATGCTTGCCTGACCTAAACAATAAAATGACTTCAGTTCTCAGCATCTCTCACACACTCACTCACTCACACACACACACACACACACACACACAAAAAAAAAAATTATTTGTTACATGTTTCTTTCCATGCAATCTATTTCTGGGGCACTATAAGATAACTTGCATAATTGAATAGCAAGCCTCTGCATTCTAGTAAAGTGGGAATAAGTAACCCTTTGGATCATTTACCTTGTCACGCCTTCTTTCTATCACTTTCCATGTATTTGTTAGCCTAATCTTTACAATAATCTTACATACTACGTGTTATTATTTTGTTATATCTTTGCTAATAAAAGAATGAAGATAGGAGTTAATCTAGGCATACGAATTAGCTGTGGTTAGAGCCAAACTCTTATTTGTAGCATAGGCTATTAACAATTGTATTATAATACTGAATGTATCACTTCTAAATCAATTATCTTCCAGCTTTAAAGAACTTTTAATTTTAAAAATACCTATAAGTACATAGAGTTGTGAAGAAAAGTTCAGATTTATTAAGTAAAGGAAATTACAGGGTTTATTAAGACAAAATACACAGTCAGGTTTAAGCATAAGCATTAAGAAGGAGGTTAATATTTAATAACATTAGTATGCACCGCACACAAGGGGTAATAATGGTCTTCTTTAGTGAAATTCACCTATATATGACCACAATGTGTTGAATATAGGTGAACCAGAAGCAAATATGTGTAAATTACTATCTATATTTGATACATTAACTATTCAAGATTCAATGCTATAAAATCTTATTTGCTTTCTTTCTAAAGCAAATTTATTTGTGTAAAGTTTGTATAAAATCTTGTTCTGAAAAAAGGGAACTATACATTTCAGAATAATAATGATTTAGTACATAGTTTGAAAGTTATTTTTCTAATTTTATGATTCTCCATTCCTAGTCAATAACCAATGAACAGTTGATGGCTTTTGGGAGAAAGATAATGATTTTTCTGTAAAGGTACTGATTGTAGTATGCTGACCTCACTCCAAAAGATGGGCACTCCACAGATGGAAGTATATGGGAGCATAAATTAGAAGAAGATGATGACGATAATAAAGGAGGGGAGGAGGAAAATTAAGACTAGGAAGACAAGAAGGAGAAGAAGGAAGAGGGAGGAGAAGGGGGAGGAAGGAAGAGGAGATGGAGAAGAAGCAAGGAGGAAGAAGGAAGAGGAAGAATAGGAAGCAAAACGAATTTAGGGAATATAGGGAGGTAGGGATGACTCTTGGAAGAATTTACTTGGAAGGAAGGACTGAGAATGGACATGATATGTACATACATGAAATCACAAAAGCAAGGGAGACAGAGCCCCAACTGCGTTACATCTTATTGAGCTTTTGGCCAAAGGGGCCCCACAAGAATCCCCAAACAACCCAGTCTGTTTGCCAAGGCTATAGATTGTCCTTCACAAACTGACAGCAAGGCCCTGTTGCTGAAGACAACACCTATACAACTCATTGAATGCTTAGAAGTCAAGCTGTTGACTACCTAGCAACTCCTCAACTGCTGACTAGTGCTCTTGGTACCAGAAGATGCTCTACAAGCTACCAAAGGAAAAACATAAACACCAACCCAGGTACAAACCCTTTGATTTACAGTGAGGCCATGCCTGCAAGATATGCTAGTGCATTGGTGGCATAAAATGTGAGGGAATAATATCTTATTTGCTTTAAGGCCTACTCCATGAATGGAACCCATACCCAACACCCCTTGGGTGATCAAAGATGTCTTGTTAAATGTTTTTCCCGCAGTTCTGGGAAAATACATACATAAGTACATAAGCAAGTACTCTTCTACTGATCTACATCCTTATTCTGGCACATGCCAATTTATTAAAGATTAATGTTCTATATATGGAATCATTTTTTGTAGCAATTCTAATGCCCAATATGTACTTAAAGTTAGAAGAGGAAAAAAACCTAGACTAGGGTCCAGGGTTCTTTTGATGAAATAACTTGGAATGCAGAGCTGAATGCTGTAGGAGAAGTCCGCTAGTTTGTTCCTGGTTGTTTAGCCCCAAAATAATTACACAGAAACTGTATTAATTAAATCACTGCTTGGCCCATTAGCTCTAGCTTCTTATTGGCTAACTCTTACATATTAACGTAACCCATCTCTATTAATCTGTGTATCGCCACATGGCTGTGGCTTACAGGCTAAAGTTTTGTCTGGCTCCAGAAGGGCTCCATGGCTTCTCTCTAACTCTGCCTCTTTTCTCCCAGCAGTCACTTTAGTTTTCCCCACCTAGCTCTGTTCCCCTATAGCAGTTTCTTTACTCATTAATGTTAATCACAGCACACATAGGGGAATCCCACATCAGAATGCCATAACAAGGGTAACATATGTGAGCACAGGCCTTTCTTCATCTGACATCCCATTGCTCTCCATTAGTCAGCGCTGATTAACTGTGTGTCCTCTGTCACCACCTCAGAGGAGTTTCTCGGTGGTTAGGTGTGTCTATTTCTGAATTATGCAATGAGTCCCTCCTTACATTTCGCCTTTCAAGACAAATGCCATCACTACCTCATTCTCATATTGATAATAAGAACAGTAAAAAATAAACCAAAGTCTTTTGAATACTGATACCACAGTGGTCTTTCAATGATAAGGTAAACAAAACAATCAATTAAATAAGAAAATAAATTAAAACTTAAACAATTTAATCCATAAAATTTTAATGACCATTGTGTTTACTATACAGGATTCTGAGGCAAGAGAAAGAATAGGTAATGTTTTTATTTAGCAAGAAGGCATAAAGGGATTTTCTACTTGCTTGCATAAGCAAGGGGCTAAGACTTGAAGAAGAGATTGATTCTGCCTGACAGAACACCATGGATTTGTGAAAGGAACATATGTATTTCCAATCCACAAGTCCGAGTCATCAAACTCTGAAGTATAAAAAGTTCCCACTTCAAATGCCACTTTAGTAATCACTCTGCTTTTGGGAAATCATATTTTATGATTGAACAAGAGAGAGTTTTAATTAAAAGAGGGAATTGCCACTCTTTCCTTTTCCCTTCTGATAAGAGCACCATATTCCTGAAAGAAAAATCTGTAAAGGGAACCCATTTTACATATCAAACACAGTAGGACTTTACACAGTGTGGTACTTGTCAGGCATCTTTGTAATGCCTTTTAGATTTAACGTCTGTCCTTCTTAATACAGCCTCTGCTTTGACTCAGAGATTGTGTCCCTTCTAGACATAGTAACCCCAAGACTTCTCCAAATCTCAAGACCACAGTTGTCAGCCAGCAATTATTTCTTAAATGAATGAATTATTGGCACTTAGAGGTTCTGGGTCTGTATTAGCTAATTTTCCATTGCTGTGATAAAACACTATTGCCAGGCAACTTATAGAAAGAAGAGTTTATTTATGATTATGGTTACAAAAAGACAAGGATCCGCCATGGCAGGGAGCTGTGGCACCAGGAACAACTGAGAACTCACATCTTGTACTGCAATCAGGAAGAAGAAAGAGGAATTTGAAATGATACCAGGGCTTAAACTCTCAAAGTCCATCCCCAGTGGCATCCTTCATCCAACAAGCCAGACCTCCTAAAACTCCAAAACAGCACCATCAACTTGAGACCAAGTGATTACATGCCCAAGACTAAGCCAGGACAGGTGTGTGGGTATCTCACTCAAATCATCACAGGGTTTATGATCCTCCAGCAGGGTACTGAGCTAGGTCTGAGTAGGCCAAGTGGATTTGGGGTAAAAAAGCGAAAATCAGTCCTGCAGTGGATCATGCTGTGAGAGGGTATCCAGAGTAAAAAAGCAAGAGTACTGAATTCAACCCAAAGTCCCCAAAGAGAATAGAGGAGGGGGAGCTTCAAAAGCAAGGAAGAAAGTCAGAGTGTTAAGTAGGAAACCAGTTCTAGGCTGTGCCTCTTAACCTGGGGATCTTGTGTTCACAGGAGTATTTGTCGGGATACCTAACAAGACAAGAAGCTACAAGCCTAACATGGACTGTCTTCCAACCACATCAAATCTGCTCAGTGGTAAGTGTATCTGAAATATTCTAGTTCTATTAATGTTGCAGGAAAACAGAAAAATCCACATATTTCAGACACAAAAATAACCGTGCTTTTGGCAAGCCCTCTCATTTCCTCCTTCACTGAGACTCATACATTAAAGCACCATCAGTTCTCCTGGTGTTTGGGCTAGCTGCGCTGTACAAAGTCTTAAGACACAGATAAACTAAACAAAGATAAACCTGCCAAGAAACAGGTTAGCCTTAGCTTAAGGTAAGTCTGACAAATGTAAAAATTATATTTCCTTAGCTATTATCAAACTGCAGTTTGGAAAGGGCCTTGTACAGCTGATAGAAAGAACATCAGACTAGCCTCAGCTAAATGTTACTAACTTGGACTATGGTATATTCTGTAAATGAGAAACTATTTCAAGAGACTAGATCTTAGCTTCTTTCTAATTAAAATCAATTTTATTCCTTACTATCAACTACTTAAGACAAGATTTGCCAGAAACTTGGTAATTGTTGAAGTTTCCTGACATGTAATCATGGGTTCATTTAACTATTGCCTTCATTTTCTTTAATTTCATATTAAAAGATTAAAGAAAGAAAACAATGTGTGCTGATCTACAAAGGCAAAAATTTACAAACAAATATCATGTAGATGCTAAAATACAGCATTAGTTTTCTCACTATTCATAGATAAAAATGGACAGACACTAAAATTTCTATACGAAATGAAATCTGAGATATCAGACAGTACATTGTAGTATAATTTCCTAGAACATCCATTGATAAGTATAGGATACATAGAGATTTTTTAGATTGTGTATGACTACATCAATTTATTCCACCTTTTTCTTCATCAGTAGGCAATATTTTGAGTTTGGAAATTAGCCTTAGCTTAAGGTAAGTCTGACAAATGTAAAAATTATATTTCCTTAGCTATTATCAATTGAACATTGTCTCCTTCTTCATATGAATGGGAAACCAAGTACTGATACACAATTGCACCTGGAATCAAAGTTGTAACTGTTTGGGGAACCAGCATCGAGTTAAAGTGATAATGGAGGTAACAGAATAAAGAGGCAGAAAGAGCCTGACTTCTTGATGTCATTGTTGCATCATCGCTAAGTTAACTGACCCAAAAGCCACCCTACCTCTGTACTATGTTAATTGTATTAGTATAAAAAGAGACGACTCACCTTAATTCATCTTGAATTGGATACTCTTACATGTTACCCAAGTTATCTGACATCTATGTAGTGTCCTCTTTTGGTGCACTTGGTTTCATATCATGAGCATCTTTTCAGGTCAGTAAATTCAATTCTGTAGCCTCTTTTAAATCCCTTTGTAGTATTTAACCATGTACCTGTGTCTCCCTAGCTACTACAAAGTTCATATCAAAATAATGAAAGACTTTTTTTTTTTCATTTGTGTGTTTGTGTGTGAGAGAGAGACAGAAAAAGAGAAAAAAAATGTATGCTTCACAAAGAAGGTTAGATTCCTGAGGCTGTCCTTACAGGTTGTTGTACGCTGTGTGACATGGGTGCTAAGAACCAAACTCTGGACCTCTGGAAGGGCAGCAGGTGCGCTGAGCCACTTAGTCATTTGTTCAGACCTAGAATGAAAGACGTTAATGGTGAATCTATTAAGGGAACAGTTCCAGTACTAGTAGACTTACACATCTCTTCACAGCAGGGCTTTTGTCTCTCTGAAATATATCATTAGGCAGTTTTGTTATTGTGTAAATATTATATCATGAACATACACATAAATAAACCAAGGTCAGTCTCTCAGTGTGGTCTCCTTGTGAAAGAGGTTTGAGGCTATGACCAGCATGAAACAACATGTTCTACAGCAAACATTTATAAAAATATAGCCTAAAATAATAACGAAAATCCAGTATATTAAAATATATAAAGTAGTAACAAATGCTGCATAGTGTTCATAATTGCATGTAATATGCTTTTATTCAACTGGAAGTACAATTTGCTAACTTGGACATCACCACAAACATATGAGTAACATGTTTCACATATGCTACTATACAACTATGAAGTAATGACAGCTATGCCATGTGACATGAGTTTGTCAACTCCATTTTAGTCTAATGGAACCAGTGTTATGTATATTCATGTGTATGGACAGTCATTGCTCAGAATATTGATGAACATCTATAATTTCAATTAAACAATCATTATTAATAAGATGATAACCATTTATTTAAAATCATTTTATACAAGAGGGTCTGACACCAATATAGAACTTTATTCTTGTGAGTTCACAATCTTACATACTATTGCTTAACTAGGGAAAAGGTTACCATAATTTAATCCTAGAACAAATTTGACATGATACAGGATATGATGAGAAGTTCCTCCTTGCAGAGTTCCACACAAAGGGAGGTCCCAGTCATGAGAAGTTTGTCATGATTATTTTCCTGGCAAATAGATGTGTCACTCCGAAAGTTAAGAAAGTAACAACTCACAAAGGAACAGGAACTCTGGCTATTAGAAGAAGAGGATGGTTTGAAAATCTTCCATTTACAGGTTATATCTTTGGTATGTCATGGTAGTCAATTATCCTTTCAAAGAGGATGTTGCATTACCAGATTAAAGTTAACACTATCCACAGAAAATAAACAATAAATTCTTTTGATCATAGTAGTTCTGTTATTAAGGATTCTCACCATGATAGAGAAAATGTAAAGGAAATAGTTCAGCTGTGTTAAGTTACCTAAGGAAGAATCATATAAAATACCTTATCATACTGAAAAGAACATGGTTAAAGCATAAATATTGGAAATGAGTATTCAAAACTGAATTCTAATTGTATCACTTCCTTCATTTTTCAGATTTTTTTTTATTTTAGCTGTGAAAGTGTATATGTGTTTGCAAGTATATATGTGCATCGTGTGCATGCTTGGTGCCATGGAGGGATGGAATGGGTATCAGATCCCCAAAAACTTGACTTATGAGTGACTTTGAGTTACCATGTGAATTGAGTCTTCTACAAGTTCAAGTGCACTTAATTGCTAAGTCATCCTCCCGGCACCCAAGTGCTAAGTCATCCTTCCGGCACCCATTATTACCTTCTTAAGGTAAATATTTTGTCAGGATACTAAAACAGGTAACATTGTAAGTTTCATGAAAAGGCAAGTCAGTTTTGTGTTCTGTTATGCCTTTTAGTTGTGGTGAGATAGTCCTCTTGAATTGAGAAGGGTCCTAATCCAGATTATTTTATGAAAACAAAACATTCACATAGAATAGAGCCATCACTAATACTCAGCACCATCTTCTCTTCAATTAATGAACACATATCCAAAGACACGTAGAAATCTCTTCATCAAAATCATCCATCTACTAGCAAAACACACCAGTCTTCTCCAATGAGAAATACGTAAAATCATATGCATCAGATTTTCACAGTGTCAGGAGCTTAGTGGCCTTCAGCTTACATCTTGTGTGGAATTCATAAACTCCCTAAATTTACACCTCAGTTACATGTTAATGTAAAGCTCCACTATACCATAGTTTGGTTACATGACCAATTTCCATGTTCTTTTTTATCAAGGTCCAAACGAGAAATACAAAGAACAACAAAAGAGAAATTTTTCAAGTGGAATTATCTGCAAAGTTATTATTTACAAATGTGTGGATATAAAAACTAAAACATGCGAGTGTGGAAGCCAAGGTTCATAGAACCTTGTGTTTAATAGCAGCTGAGCTATTGCTCCTAGGCTAGAAATGATGAAAAAGAACGTCTTTCAGCTTAAGATGAGGGATGACCCTCAGTTGAAGAACACAAGGAGAAATTTTACTAGGAGTCAGCCTTAAGATAAACACCTTGCTGTTGTTGTCCTGCCCTCTTTCTGGTATCCTATTAGGTCTTCCCCTTGTCTCATTGGAAATGAGAAAACATATGAATTCATTGATGATGATCATGCTTGTTACACTCTAGGCAGAGAAGAGTCTAGAGAATGCTTTGGATGTGTAAATGAGATAACAAAGTCAGAATAATTATAATAAAATACTACAGTAAGGTATCTCAGTAAGAGGAGCAGTTTCTTTACTAGAAACAGGCACTGTGTATAAAATGCTGCTGGTTTACTATCTTTTTTTTAATTTATTTATTTGTGTTTTTTTTTATTTATTAAGGATTTCTATCTCCTCCCTGCCACCGCCTCCCATTTCCCTCCCCCTCCCCCGATCAAGTCCCTCTCCCTCATCAGCTTGAAGAGCAATCAGGGTTCCCTGACCTGTGGGAAGTCCAAGGACTGCCCACCTCCATTCAGGTCTAGTAAGGTGAACATCCAAACTGCCTAGGCTCCCCCAAAGCCAGTACGTGCAGTAGGATCAAAAACCCATTGCCTAATATACACCTTGATGAGTTAATATGCACCTTGAACTCTGCTTCCTGGAAATATTTCTTCTGTCTTTCAATGTTCAAGGCTACTTCTGGAGGGGTGTTGGGTGATTTTCTCTAGATAGTTGGATTGTCTTTGCAAATTCTACTTGAATTTAGCAATCTCAGTTTCCATATCAGGGTTTCCTACCTCCCCCAAAATCACTTCATTAAAAAAATTGTGCATTATGGAATACTAAATATGTGTTACATTCTTTTATGCTGTGGAATATTTGTTTAATGAAGTAAGAATGTGTTGTACTCTTTTATGTTCCATTTCTTTAACTATGTGAAGCTGTGTTACTTTGCCTACCTAAACTACCCAATTGGTCTAATTAAGGGTTGAACAGGAGAGGGATAGGCAGGGCTGCCAAGCAGAAAGAATAAATAGAGAAGAGAGAGAAGAGAAAAAAGGAGCAAGAAGAGGAGAAGGGGAGGAGAATGCCATGATCCAAGCACCCAGTTACACAACAATGTAAGGGAGTATGAAGGAAAGAAAAGTATAGGAATAGAGAAAGGTAAAAGCCCAGAGGCAAAAGATGGATGGGATAATTTAAGAAAAGCTAGCTAGAAATAAGTCAAGCTAAGGCCAGGCATTCACAAGTAAGAATAAGCCTTTATGTATTTATTTGGGAGCTGGGTGGTAGGCCCCCTAAAAAGGAAGGGTTTATTTCAAGGTTAACTATTAGACCACATTACTGAATGCAAAGCACACACCTTATGAAAGAAAGATGCAGGACAGTTTTCATCATTAAATGATGGACATCTAATAAGATCCTCTCCTACAATAAGGTCATAGAACTTAAAAAAAGGTTGGTTCAGCCAGACAGTGGTGGCACACACCTTTAATCCCAACACTCAGGGAGGCAGAGGCAGGTGGATCTCTGTGAGTTCAAGGCCAACCTGGTCTACAGAGTGAGTTCCAAGATAATCAGGGCAACACAGAGAAACACTGTCTCAAAAGAGAAGAAAGAAAGAAAGAAAGAAAGAAAGAAAGAAAGAAAGAAAGAAAGAAAGAAAGAAAGAAAGAAAGAAAGAGGGAGGGAAAGGAAAGGAAAGGGTGGTTTAAAATAAAAATAACCACAGTGTTCGAGAGAAAATGTCAGTACTATCAAGTTACCTAATTAGAACAACGGTTGTTCT
>NC_022027.1:34620704-34623181 GCF_000317375.1 Microtus ochrogaster | reverse complement strand
AAGAAAGAAAGAAAGAAAGAAAGAAAGAAAGAAAGAAAGAAAGAAAGAAAGAAAGAAAGAAAGAAAGAAAGGAAGGAAGAAAGAAAGAAAGAGGAAAATGGGGAGGGAAAGGAAAGGGTGGTTTAAAATAAAAATAACCACAGTGTTCGAGAGAAAATGTCAGTACTATCAAGTTACCTAATTAGAACAACGGTTGTTCTTTACACCACAGGAGTTGATGAGAAAGAAGTCAGAATCCATAAATTCTCTTGGCAAGGCTCTCACTTGGGAGGTACATCAAGAACAAAAACACTCTGGGATGAAGAGGATAATACAGAAGCAAAAAGGGACCCAAAAGCCGGGGCAGGGCAGGGTAGTTGATAGAGCACCACAAACATAGGTGCCAGGTGTCTAGAGCTCTTGTTCCACTCTCTTCTGCGGGACTAGCAGGGATCTCTGTCTCCATACAGGGCGGTAGAGAAATAGACCACAGTCTACAGTTACAAGTTTCCTCATCAGGCCTAACTTTCTAAGTAGGCAAGAGAGACTGCTGGGGAAGAAATATTTCAAAAGAATCTTCTAGAATAACATAAAGACATAAAACCTCACAAACAGGCAATGAATTTTACACAATTAAAGACAAACAGAACATGATGAAATCTCCGAGAAGCCAGTAGAAAAGGGAAACTCTTGACAGGACTAGTAAGAATGATTAGGTTTGTTAAAGAAAAGTGAGAAACGATTGACACATGACTTTTTACACACTGCTTACAGTGAAACATGTGAGCATAATGTAGAACATAAACACACACACACACACACACACACACACAAATACTTTTAATCCTAATTCCATCAATAGCAGAACTATGACACTGAAACTTTAATTTTGGGATAACACTGACAGAGAACTTAACTGTCTTGATTTCTAGTTCAGCCTTAGTCAAGTTTAATGTTAAATACTTAATTGCATTTAGCTTTGCTTCAGAAGCATGTGACTACTCCTATGCCTGGGCCTCCTGCCAATCACCCCCCTGGGCCTCCTGCCAATTGGCCCCTGGGACTAAGCGTAATCATTATTTTCTCTGCCACTGAAGAGATGAGTCTTTGGAAGCTGGGCTCCACTTGCTCCTTTGGTTAACACCCTTACTGGACCAGCACACTCCTGCACATTTCTTCTTCCCCCACATGAAAGATCTCCACTGATATTTTAAATTCAAATCTCTTTGTATCCAGCTTGATTTCCATCACAAAGCCCATGCTTTTACCAGCCTCTCCCAATCTGGTTAATTCAACACCACTTATATCTGGGGGGAGGCTGATTTAAAGCTTTAGTAGCATATCTGACACAGTGTTCTTGTAGAGCTTAAGGCTGCAGTATTCCGTAAGAAATCAGAGCAAAGTCATCTAGACTTGAAATTAAATGCTAACACTGTAATTTGTTCCTTATATAGCACAGGGCAAGTTTTACTAAACACGCCTAAGCTTATTTCTACTTTTTAAAAAAAGTTTGTATTTATTTTCCAGGATTATTGTTCAAAACAGATGACTTATTATACTTAAGGAACAAAATAACAGTAGATTATCAATAAACACATTTCTTTTTCTCCTTCATGCAAGACCTGCTGGTAGAGAACAATGAATTCATTTAATCGTAAGAAATACAAGTATATAACATATGAATAGGTCTCTCAATGCATTCACTATAGCACACAATTACAAAACATATTTGTGCAAATAAAGCCTAAAACCAGAAAGCTTGCATATCAATTTGAAATGATAAATATTGTCAATTTATTATAATGGACTGTAATTTTCAGATTATCCAATACATTTTTTCTTGGTAGACAAATCTACTAGGAAAACCAAAATATCAGCATATGTTTTAGAAAGCATAAAATCATAGGCACTAATTATGCCACTTTAATATACCTGATACATCTCTTCCTCCACAGTGGGTATCTACATGCTAAGTTACCCAGCGACTGTAGGAGGCCTGATGGTGCCTTTTACCCAGTGTATGTTTCTTCCTGGTGATGTCAGACATTGAGACTCTGCGTGCTTCTGCCTTATGCCTGGCCAGTCATCTTTCTTACTGAATTGTGCATTCCTCAAATTTATTTTGCTTTTGAGCTAAATTATTGTCTCATTTTGTTGATCTGAGAATCACTTTAAAATAGCTTTGCAGATGGCTTACTTGACAGGTTAGCCCTCTGTGATTATTTCCTTTTGTAGTCAAATGCTCTGTCTGGTAAAGCAAACTGTAAATTTTTGGTGAAAGAAGGTTCCAACAAGAAGGTACCATGTTATTTTTCTGCACCCTAGCATGGAGATTGGGTGGCCCCTTTCCACTAACACACAAAAAGCATTATTCCTCCCAAAGGCCCCAGCAGACAAGAGTAGACACCAACTGCAGAGCCTCACATTGGGTTACAATGTTTTGCTTATGAGGCTGGAGGGAGGACTCTGCAGTTAGGGGCACTTGCTTTTTTTTTTTT
>NC_022027.1:34618779-34620501 GCF_000317375.1 Microtus ochrogaster | reverse complement strand
TCATACATGTAAAATAAAAATAATAATTAAAAAATAAAAATTAAAAATAAGGTGCTGTAATTAATAAATAGGTGTTCTGATGTTATTTCAGGTGTAAAGCTAACCATGTGGGAGCCGGGCAGGACGAAAAGCAGGCCTGCCCGCAGCTCCTTCTACATCTCATCACAACTCAAACATTAGCTGAAGGAGCGGAAGGTCCTCCCGCAGCAGAGGAGCCCCACTACACAAAACAATTGGAGGTTGTGAAATGGTTGGATTCCAGCTATCAAAGTGTCACAGAGTATAGTAAGACAAGGCAGCAAGGCACTCGGGTGCCACTACGTCACTATCCAATCAGTGGGGACCCTAACTCTGAAGACAAGATACCAGTGTCTGAAGACAGGGGACTACAAGGCAGAGACCTTGAAGAAAGTGTTGAGAAAATATTGGCTTCTACAGAGAGAAAGATAGCGCAAGGAGCAAAGTACTTTAATGGACACTAGGGCATTTCCCAGACTCTGGTTCTGACAGACAGTGCCAGGAACTTCAAATCGCAGCCCTACTGTCTCAGTCTCCATCAACGCTGGTGTGTTTCGGGTTGCCGTTCATGGTCCATAGCATCACTGCTAAAAAGACTTCTTTCCTGTCCATGTTTATTTTACCCTGGCATACCCCCCCCTTGGCCATCATTTAAATTACATTCTTCTTTCCATTCACGTTTTCTGTTCTGATTCATTTGATTGTCCCTGGTTCTCATATTAATATTAAATTGTGACTTCTCAACATTAGCTCAGTTCATGAACACAAGTATTGCTAGTTAATCTGCTGGTGTTGACTATTGTTCTCCCGCACACTGTATCATCTGCTGGCTGTTACTGTACCACCTTCCTCTTTATTACTCATGGTGGGAAGGGCTTTCTTCTGAAACAATGAGAGGAGAGGGTGAGACAATGATGATTCAATGAGAGAGCACAGGAATTACTGCATGGGGGATTAAGAATCTGGTTTTAGAGCCGATGAAATGTCTCAGTGGGCTGGAAAGCTGCTTGCCACACAACCCAAGCAAACGGAAGTCATGAAGGTAGAAGGACAGATTCCCACAGAGCTGCTCTCCAACCTCCACACATGTGCTGCAGCTTCAGTGTCCACCAGAATAACAAGCAGATAAATATAAACAAATAAAAATTTAGGTTGAAGTTAAGGGGAAAAAATGTAGTTCTGGTTCAACATTAATTTGACCGATCTTTAGACCTACGTGCTCCAAATGAGTAACTGCATAGTACGAGGGAGTCTCTGTATGAAAGTCTGTATAAGTCACGAAGAAATTACAATGACAGCACAATGTAAACCAGCACTGCCCCCACGTTTCCATCTTTGTTTGATGTTTCCTGTAATGAAATATCACATTGTCATTTCGTTGGGATCTACTAGCCTCCTGCACACTGAAGAGATAGGGCAAATTTTTTTCTACTTTGTTAATATTAATTTTGAATCTGATACTAAAAGTTCAAAGTATAATCAAAGAAGAACCATATTTGATATATAAATGTTTATTAGTAAAGCAGCAACATCTTTGTACATCTCTGAAAATATTGGCTAATCTGAACATCAATTTTAATCAGATATACACACTTATTGAAGTGTGAACTCTTATATAAAGTTCCTTAAATCAATAATATTATAAAGTATTAGTGAATGAATTTTTTTTCTTTTCTATTTGGTTTTTCAAGACAGGGTTCCTCT
>NC_022027.1:34600948-34617908 GCF_000317375.1 Microtus ochrogaster | reverse complement strand
GGGAAGATTTCTAAAACATCAGTATAATGATATTTCACAATTATTTTTCTTTGGAATGTATACAATCTTCTGGAGACTCCTTTAATCAATAACAAGAACTCTTAACATGTTAGGGATTCTGACTTTCCTGATAGGTGACATAGGTTTGTCAACAAGAGGAGATGGAAGGGTGATTCCTACCCATCCTGGTCCTTTATGTCACAGTTTTAGCCAGAGTCTAAATGTATGTGTCCCCCAAGAACTTATATAAAAATAAATTCCTAATCCTGGAGATTTGAGTGAGAACTGTCCCCCACACGTTCAGATATTTGAACTTGGTTCTCCATGACACTGTTTGGGCAGAAAGTGGGACCTTGCTAGAGCAAGTATACCATTAATGTGGTCTCTAAGAGTTTATAACCTTGCTCTGCCTCCAGTTTTCTCTCCCTCTGCTTTTTGCTTCAACTGCTGGCTGCCCTTCCTTGCTGGTCGTAATGGACTCACCAATATTCCTTCTCTTAAACAAAATTTTTTCTCTTTTTTATTTTTAAATAGTGTGGCATCTGACTTTCTTTTAACTGTCAATAATTTTCATTTTGTTTTTCCTTTTTTATCTCCTCACATGTACCAAATGAATATGCATAATTTAGAGAATATACATAAAGAAATTGTGGAGACACTGGAAAAATGAAAATAACTTTTAGTTTGTTATCACTATAATCTGTTTATGTTCTTATATAACTTATATGGTTTAGTATATAGGCCTGAAGAGATCACTACCTTTGCCAAACTAGCTGCTGTTCCTAGAATCTGGAGAGGGTGGAGGTTACCTGCCTCCCATCTGGAGATTAAGGAGGATTAACAGACAAAACTAAGTGTGGATAATAACAACCAAGACATAAGTAAGCCAGACTTTTTCATTGTAATTTTAAAGGTAAAGGATGACTGAATATTGTTTAAATCAACGGCAAAAAAAAAAGTCAAGATAAAAATTATTATTACTGGTCCTTTTCCAAGGACAATATGAAGATACCTTAAGTGTTTTAATATTCAAGATATTTCAAATCTAGCCTTTATGTGGAGGGGAGAGGCTTGGTCCTGCCTCAACAGAATGTACCAGGCTTTGTTGAATTCCCATGGGGAGGGCTTACCCTTTCTGAGGAGTGAATGCGAGTGGATTGGAGGAGGTGGGAAAGGGGAATAGGAGGAAGGGATGGAGGGGAAACTGTGATTGGTATTTAAAATGTATAACAAAACATGTGAAACTTAAAACTTTAAAAATAGCACTTAAATAGTATACTGTTTATGTGAAATACACACCTGATTGTGAAAAAAAAGAACTATTTGCTTTTCTACATCAAATGAAAACAGATCACAAACTAGTTTTTTTTTTGTATAACACAACAAAAACTTGTGACCAGAGAGCTACATCACAGTATATTTTATTATTTTATGTATATGAGTGCTCTATGTGCATGTATGTCTTTATGACAGAAGAGAGTATCAGAACTCACCACAGATGGTTGTGAGTCAACCATGTGGTTGCTGGGACTCGAACTCGGGACTTCTGTAAAAGCAGCCAGTGCTCTTAGCCATTGAACCATCTCTCCAGCCCCATGTCACAGTATTTTATGCATCAAAAATAATTGCTGAAAGAAGAATTTATGGTTTTCCTTTGGTTAGTATATGATCTGGATTCTCTTATGCTGTGACATAAACAAAATACAAAATAAAAGAGAATACCTATTTTCTATGAAGCTTGAATGAACTCTCTCTGAAAGTCTTGAGATATTTGAAGAGAAATCCTTCTATGATATCTTTAAGATAAGACTAAATAGAAGTAAGTATAAAATAGTTTGTTGCAGTCAGCAAAGCTTAAATGAAGTAGAGATCTGAAGAACATTTTGACATCAGACATGGAGATGCAGAGTTTAGAGTTTGCCTAGCTGGTGTTTGGTCTTGCTTTGGTCCAGTATTTCCTCATCATGATCTCTTCTTTTGTTTTAGATTGGTAATGTATATCCTGTGCCATTATGTTGTAAGAAGCCGCTTGTTTGTTTCCCGGGCTGCTCAGCTCCGAAATAATCTCACAGAAACCTTATGTTATTTAAATCACCGCTTGGCCTATTTGCTCTAGCTTCTTATTTGCTAACTCTTACGTGTTAAGTTAGCCCATCTCCATCATTCTGTGCATCCCCATGAGGTCATGGTCTACCAGCAAAGTTTCAGCATGTCTGTCTCTGGCAGCAGCTTCTCCCTGGCTCTGCCTCCTTTCTCTCAGATTTCAGTTTAGTTTTCCCAGCCTACCTAAATTCAACAGGCCAAGGCAGTTTCTTTTTTTAACTAATGTTATTCACAGCATGCAGAGGGGAATCACCTCCCCTTTTCGGTTTAAATTTTTTTAAAAAAGGCTTTTTCTTTAACAAAGTTAAATTACGTATAAGGAAACAGGTATCAAGTAAGAATTACAGTTACAATATTTATATCCACTTTATTTTTAATCGTAACTAAGGAAAACTATAATTATAACTATATATCTATTCTTCAACTCCATTAAAGACTCCAGAAGGATATAATATTACCTAAGCTAACAGGAAGTGCATTGTAAGCAACTTCCAAAACTCTAGATTTGACAGAGACATCTCTCTGCCTAGACAGTCACCCAAAGTTTTTCTGTACCAGTGGGGCACCCATCTCCAGCCTACAAGCCCATAGTATCTGGCAGACTTTTCCATGAAGTAGTCACTTTCTTCTGTGTCCTGCACAACGTCTAGCAGACTCTTTCTATTCTTACTATTAAGCAATCCAGGCAAGAACAGTTTCTTGCCCAAATGGGTAGCAAACTCTATGAGGAGCTTCTTAAATGCCCATCATCCTCTTGAAGTAGACTGGTGCTTCCAGGAGCAGATGTGTCTCATTTTCATGAAAAGTTAACAATTTAAACATTTTAAATGCCACATTCTGAAGGTCTCTGAAAGATTTGAAGAATACTTATCCAACTGAAATATATCTCTATATATCTAGATAACTAACTAACATTACTACAAGTTTGACTATTATAGATGGCTATCTATTAACCCATATTTCTTAATTATACATTTCATTTTTAAGTGAGGTGCACAAACATAATACCTAATCAAGAGCAGAAATATATATGCATCAAAATTGACCTTAAATTTGTATCAATAAACCAAGATCCATACCGCTACAAATTTTTCATAACCATATCATATCTCCCTTTAAATGTAAGCAAACATTTGTAAACAATCATTTACAGAATTTGGGCATAGTTCTCTCCAAACAGCATACAGAGTGGAGTCCTACATCACCATTATATGTTAGAAGCATTTGATCTGCTTTTTGATTTTACAGGTGATTATAGTTAAGAGATTGGATGAATCTCAGAAGAGACTTTAAATTTGGATGTTTAAACATTGTCGAGACTATGATAGACTATCAAGTTCAACTAAATGCATTTTGCATTATGATAGTTACAGTGTATTAGGACCAGGGAGTGGAATATGGTAGTTTGAATGTAATCGACCCCATAGGGTCATAGCTTATGAATCTATTCATAGCTTATGAATATAAGCTCATAGGGAGTGGCACTATTAGAAGGTATGGCCTTGGAGTAGGTGTGGTCTTTTTGGAGGAAGTATGCCACTGTGGAGGCAGGCTTTCGGGTCTTATATATGCCCCAGCCATGCTCAGTGTCTCAGAACACTTCCTTTTGCCTGTAAGTCAAGATGTAGCCAGCACTATATAGGCCTGCGCACTGCCATGTTTCCCATTATAATGATAATGTGTTAGATCTCTGAAATTATAAGCTATAACCTCAACTAAATGTTTTCCTTTATAAGAGTTGTTGTGGTCACGATGTTTCTTCATAGCAATAGAAACCCTGAGACATAAGACTTTTGTTCAGCTTTCTTCAATTGTTCCCATAAGCACTCAGAATTCTTACATGATTCTATTTCTGGGCCATATTCTGAAAAATCTGGGAGACACTGTTTCCTTGGTGTCATCCAACTTTTCTGGCTCTTATAATCTTTCTACATTCTCTTCTACATAGCTCCCTGAGCCCTAAGAGGAGAGGTTACATAAAGACATTCCATTTAGGACTGAATATTCCAAAATCTCTCACTCACTGCATATTTCTAGTCATGGGTCCATCTACCCACTACACCCCTAACTTTGTTACTGTTCAGTTTCAGATAACCCACTAAGTTGCGTTTGTGCTGCCCATATAATCATGGGTTTTAGGGCCATCCAGTGTCGCTTGGTCAACCTACCAAGGGACACACCCTTAAATAAAATTGACTCTTCCTTCCCTAAAAATCACCAACTCTCCCTCCATAACTCTTCAACTAGAAAAAGGGGCTCATAAGCCCTTCCCCTTTCCATGCTAGAATGTTGACTGTCTTCATCTTGTTCAGGTCTCATACAGGCAACCAGACCTGCTGTAAGTCTATTAGGGCAGAAGTCTTGTTGCATCCAAAAGATATTGTTTTACATTGGACATCTCCAACCTCTGGCTGTTACAATTTTTCTATCCCTTTCTCATGGTGATCCCAGAGTCCTGGAGCACAGAGTACTATAGATGTCTCGTTTATGACTAAGCACCCTACTCACACTTATTCTCTGTACTTTGACTAGTTTGAGTATCTGCCTTAACCATTACCCAGTTTCACAGAGAAAGTTTGCTATAAGATCTAAAAATCACATCAATCTATGGTTATAGAAACACAAATTTAGAGACAAGCTTGATTCTATGTCCATTTAGCAAAATGTTAGTATTAGGCTCATACCTGGGGCTGATCAGCTCCCTTACCATGGATTCTTGGCCAGATTTACAGTGTCAGGCATGTATCTCCAACTGTGGAGTGGGCTTTAAATCTAATCAGAAGTGGTTGATTACCCCTAATATTCTTGATGCTATTGTACTTTTTTTAAATAAATAATCCTCATTTATTGGAAAGTATTTTCCCCTATATTTGTAGCTAACTGGTGAAGTTGTCAAGAGCAGTGGGTTTAGTCATAGAAGTGAGCAAGTAAGTATTTATTTGCAGTAATACAGAAAAAGTGACATATGATAACATATAGAAATGGGCACTCAAAAATTCCTTGTTTGGAACTGCTTAAATGTATAATCTTTATTTAAAATTCATCTTTGAGTGCTGGGAAGGGACTCAGCACTTCCCCGGCCCAGGCACAGAGCTCTCCCAGACCTGCAATGAACAGTCAGTAGAGATTTGAGCTACAGCCTCAACAACAGTGCAACAAATGTCTAGCTATTAACGCTGTCAACAACAGACAGGTGATGACAAAAGATTGCCATGAAAAACAAATGATTCTGGGACTACAGAGATGACTCAGGGGCTAAGAGCACTCACTGGCTGCTCTTCTAGAGGACCCGGGCTCACTTCCCAGCACCCACATGGCAGCTCGCAACTATCTGTAACTCCAGCTCCAGAGGACCTGATACCTTCATATCAATACCCATAAAATAAAGTTAAATAAATTTTAAAAACCAAATGATTCACACATTGACTAAATAAAACACATCGTGACATCAATTGATTTCAAAACTTCCCATACATCTACAATAAAGACTGTGCCTTTTGGGAAAGAAGAAAGAGATCAAAAGCACATCAGAGGAAAACTTAGAAATAAAAACAGGAGTGTTTGATATCCTGGCTGGAAAGCCCTGCTCTCTAGGCCTGTACCCCTGGTCTGCCCCAACCCATGGCACCCCCGTAAAAAATTCATCTTTGTGACAACTTTAAACAACAGATTTATGTAATTTTTAAAAAATATTTATTTATGTATACAGTGTTTTGCCTGCATATATACCTGGATGCCAGAAGAGGGCACCAGATCTCACTACAGATGTTTGTGAGCCAACATGTGGGTATTGAACTCAGGACCTCTGGAAGTACAGTCAGTTCTCTCAACCTCTGAGCCATCTCTACAATATAATTATTTTTACTCTGAGCATGACCTAAAGTAAGTTGACCTCGGGCTGGAGAGATGGTTCAGAGGTTAAGAACACTGGCTGCTCTTCCGGAGGTCCTGAGTTCAATTCCCAGCAACCACATGGTGGCTCACAAACATCTGAAATGAGATCTGGTGCCCTCTTCTGGCCCGCAGGTATACATGCAGGCAGAATATTGTATACATAATAAATAAATAAAATTTAAAAAAAAAAGTAAGTTGACCTCTTACGCAAAAGTAGATTACCTGGTGACCATGAAATGAGGATGTTCCCTAAGATTGTGTTGGGGTAGATAAAGTTGGAATCAAGATAGAAATCCATGAATACTCCAATAAGAATCTTTAGGAGACAGGTCTCACACTGCAGAGGGACCACAGGTATACTTTGTCATGCCTCTTATTACTGTAGTTCATAGGGTTCACAGCTGAGTAAAACTGTTCATGACTGCTCCCCTCGCCGCTTATCCAAAACCTCCCGGTACTATGAGAACTAGCAATAGGAAGGAAACTTATTCTTTCATACCAACTTGATTTCCCATGCGATGAAAGTTTGTAGTGTCTTTAGTAATGAGGTTCAACAGCACGTTTCCCTGAGTTTACTTCAAACATCCTAGTGTTGTTGATCCTTCTATCCACCCTCTGTCCTACCCTCCCTTACCTCTCCCTACTTAAACCTTCCGTTATCTCTGTTGTCACCTTCATATTACCTGTGTTCTACTTCCTCCTTTATCTTAAGTCCTTTCTTCTCCATCCCTTTCTAGTTTCATGAATGCTATAGATACTCCAAGATACAAGTCAAAAGACTTCATGTTAAGATCAACGTATGCATAAGACCCTGAAATGTTTGTCTTGTTTACCTCAGTCAGTATGTTCTCTAGCTCCATTTACCTGCAAATTTCATTTTTCTTTATAAAAGATTCCATATTTTCTTTATTTACCAGTTGATGGACACTTAGGCTGTTTCCATGTACAGCAGTTGTGAGAACACCTAACAAGGGTCAGCACGAGCCTCTGTAGCAGCAAACAGAGTCCTTTGGGTGCATGCCCAGGAATGGTACAGCTGAGCCATGTGGTAGACCTATTTTTAGCTTTTTATTTTAATTACTACATTTATTTATGTGTGTGCGTATGCATGTGCTACATGTATGAATGGTAGGTCTACTTACAGTAGTCCGTTCTTTTTCTCCATTTTGTGGGTCACAGGAATTGAGTTGGCAGCAAGTACTTTTACCCTTTAAGCTATCTTCCCAGGCCCCATTTCTAGCTTTTATTAATGATTCCCCACAGTTTCCATAGTAGCTGCACCAATTTTCACTTCCACCCATAATCCATGAGGGTTTCGTGTTTCCCACATCCTCACCAACAATCTTTGTCTTTTGCAATTCTGAATGGGATAACATGAAATCTCAAAGTAGCCAGATTGGTTGCAGTTGTTTAATCCCAGTACTTGAAAGGCAGTTTACATATATGTAAGAAAATCCCATCTTCAAATCTTATTTGAAGAAACATTTGACCAAATTAAAAAATTAACAGAGGAAAAATTTTCCTGGTGACTAGTATAAACTAAGGACTAAGACAGCAACTAACAGATTTTAATTTTACTTCCAAGGTATCAAATGAAAACGCTTTGCTTTTCCTCTAACTTACTGTATTATGTTCTTCAGGAAAACCTCCAAAGCAAATGTCAAACTTGTTTGAGGTACCCCAATGCAGTTTTCAAGACTGTGCTAAGGTATAAGTCTGAAGTTACATGAAGGAGTAGGCAATTGGAAGGGGCTGTCTTAAATTACAGTGACCATTACCCAGGGACAGCACAGTACCTGTTGCTCCTGAGACTCATGTGTCTGTGGGTACCACCACACCCCAGTGTTATGTGACTCTCTTTTTATGTGATTTATTCAGGGTGTTGCATGTTTTGTTAGGTTGGTGTGTTTGATAAAGTCCCAGATAGGTATGTTTCGTTTTGTTTTGTAATGTTTTAGATATGCCCATGCTTCAAATCCACATCAATCAGCTCATAGGTGGTAATTTATTGCAGTCAGGAATGAGTTACTTACAGACTTATTGTCTGTGATAGGCAGGTGGTGGCGGTTAACTTCACAAACAAAACTAAGTATCATTCTGACTCTGTATTTGCATTCAAATAGAATCACTCAGGGGAAGACACATTGGAAAAGTTATTGTACCATACAATATTCTAACAGAGCAGAAAAATAGCATAGTGTAGGGCAATATCTAATTTCAAAATTTTCCAGGCATGCTTCCACACTGTCTCAAAATCAAAACAAAAAGGCAATGCAATTAGTGACTGTGACCACCCACATGAATTCTCTAGGAATTGCTTAAACTAATCTCACTTTCAGAAGTAGTTGAGAAATCATTGTGGGCTGTGTATGTAGTTATTTTTTAAACCTCAAGATAAAAAGAAAACAGTTGTAGCATACACATGAGCAGATTTGTATAAATTGGAATTTTAACTCTAACTTTTTTATATAAAAACTTTCTGGCAACTAAACTGGCAGAGACAGGTTTTCTCCTCCACAGTAGAGACAAATGTCTAGAGGAGAGAAGGCACAGTCACCTAAAAAAAAAAAATCCCATAATTAGCATATTTATATTCATCATCTTACACATATATTGTTTCTGCAGGCTGAGAACATTCAGAATCCATTTGAAAATATCAGTAGGTTTTATTAATTACAGTCATCCAACTTTGTGATAAATGACTAAAACTTCCTGATAGCATTGTACAGTGCATACATGAACCAGAACTTTAGATTGTACCCTGAAAATGTGCAGAAATATGTGTCCATCAAAACTAAACACACTCAAAGGAAGAAGTTGAATGGTGCTCTTTTTCAAAGCCTTGGGGCCAATGTTGAAAACCGGAATTCCTCTTTAGCTTTTCTCCATTTATATTTACTCTCCCCCATCCCCCGCCACCCCGACTCTGTGTGTGTGTGTGTGTGTGTGTGTGTGTGTGTGTGTGTGTGTGTGTGCGCGCGCGTGCGCGCGCGCGTACGCATGGGAGAGGGTGAATCTAGAAGTTGACATTAGATGTCTTCCTCAATTGTTTCTCTTACTTGCTTTGAGACAGGCTCTCTCACCAAACCGGAAGCTCTCAGATTCAGCTAGTCTAGTTAGACATTGAGTCCAAGATCTGCCTGTCTTCTGTCCTATCCTCCCTCTAAGTACTGGGATTACAGACAGAAACCACACCTGATTTTTACCTAGGCATTGTGGATGGGGCCCCCAAATTTGCATGATAAACTCTTTACTAACTAAACCATCTCCCTAGCCAAGATAGGATTAAGCTTCTTTATGACAGAAAACACAGTGAATTCTGAAAAGTTGGATGTCTTTGAAATTTCAAACCCCAGTCATAATGACATATGTCTTCCAACAAGGTTACACCTCCTAACACTTCCCCAGTTTCACCAACTAGGGACCAAACATTCAAATATGAGCCTGTAGAAAGAGACATTTTCATTCAACCACCACACTACAATAATACAAATCTTTTTTGTTTTAAAGCATGATTAATAAAAACTCAGAGAGAGAAATTGGGGTCCAACCTGAAGGTCAGAAAGGTAAAACAGCCAGTCACCAACTCTTACCTCTATCTCAGTCTGAAATAGCGACCTTGCCTCCAAGAATCTCAGAATGAGACTGGGATTGAGAGCTGTTTCCTTCCGTTTTATCATCCTCTCTAGGGCTGGGATTAAAGGCGTGCACCACCCAGTTTCTATAGCAAACTAGTGTGGCTACTGGGATTAAAGATGTGTGTTACCACTCTGGTCTGTAAGGCTGACCAATGTGGCTGTTTTACTGTCTGATCTTCAGGCAATCTTTATTTATTCAAATATAAATGAGATGCCACTACATTGTTCATTTGTTTTATTCTTTAAAAGATTTCTCCATTTGCTTATTTCTTATACCATATCTACATTCCTCACATACTGTGATTTCTTTCTTGTGGACACATATTCACATAGGATCTAGAATAATATCCCAGTGACTTAGTAGCCAATACAGCATGGACTGTAGCTAATTTGAATAGAATGTGGATAGAACACTTGAGAAATCACTACAGTTACTTTCTGCTCAAAGGCTTAATATTAGCCCACAGCCTCATGTGGTACTGACTATCAGCTAATCACCCGTTACACAAGCCATCATACTTTGATCGACATCTGGCTACAGAGTTCTTGTACCCAATACCACCTGACTGATCCAGTTCTGATCTTGATCCAAATTGGTTGGCAACACAATTTCTAAATCTCGCCCTTTCAACTATTAAAATACAGTTCGGCATTTTTTATGATTTAAAGAAACAATGGAGGAAGGCTGTTGAGATAGTGTCTCTCTAAGAAGCCCTGGCTGTCCTAAAATTCTTTATGTAGACCAAACTGGTCTTGAACTCACAGAGATCTGCTTGCTTCTGCCTCTTCTGGGATTAAAGGTGTACACCACTATGCCTGGCTTAAAGAAATATTTTTTTTTTTGAGATCACAAAAGGTTTAATGATGATCAATGTTTGTACCACCCTCTAAACGACTGAGCCAACCAGACGGCTAGGACACTAATTTAAGAGCTCTCTAGGGTTCATGCGCCAGCAAAGAAATTATTTTCCTTTCATTACTTAACGCTGTGGAAAATTACATCCACATCTTATTTTACATAGAAAGTTTTTAAATTATGGTTTAACAAAATAAAAGTGACATTTATCTGATCTTAGAATATTTGCTTAATTCTTTTTAAATATGCAGGGTGCCAAACCTGAGACTATTTTATTTATTTATTTATTAAAGATTTCTGTTTCCTCCTCACCACCGCCTCCCATTTCCCTCCCCCAATCAACTCCCCCTCCCTCATCAGCCCAAAGAGCAGTCAGGGTTCCCTGCCCTGTGGGGAGCCCAAGGACCACCCACCTCCTTCCAGGTCTAGTAAGGTGAACATCCAAACAGCCTAGTGGGATAAAACCGGACTCGCTGAACATAGCAGACAATGAGGACTGCTGAGAAGCCAAGAACAATGGCACTGGGTTTTGATCCTACTGCACGTACTGGCATTGTGGGAGCCTAGGCTGTTTGAATGTTCACCTTACTAGACCTGAGACTATTTTTGAAACGTTTACTTTCAATTAGCCTCTCTTGCCACTAGGTGGTGAAGCTAGCCTCCAAATATAGGTGGTCAGGTGTAATGTTCATGAGCAAGTTTTCTTCTTAATCTGTTGATTAATTCCAGATTCAAAAGTGAATACAGAACAAGTTTATTTCCATGCCAGATATTAAATTATGAACAAAATAAGCCTTTTTCACATGCCAACTCGAATTCTCCTCGAAATTCAACTCGAAATGTGGGGAGGAAAGGAGAGGCTTTGGGTACCAGAAATTACAATAATAGTTTATCACTTCAAGCTGAGTGTTTTACTTTCTTCCTGCCAGGAGAAACAGATCCAGGAAGTGCATTCGTGGCAGCCTGAGGTCTCCCTGGAGCCTTAACTGGCCTCAGTTTATCAGGAAAGGGCAGTTAACCTGCTGGCAGATTGGTGGGTGACATGACAGCTCTGGATATTTAGACCTGTTGTCCTTTCCAGAGAGAGAGAGCTGACCAGATACAAGTCCTTCCTTCCATTGCTCTTGCTGTGAGCTAGACACAGCATGGACATGTTTAGGAAATCCCTAGATACCATAACATTACACCGCTACATAGTCATTTGTACCTCCATTTAACTGTTGCATTATAAGCAAGCATATAATCTGCTTTTAAGTTAAGACCTCCCATGTTTAAGATTAATTTGAAGAACATTACAGGGAAGAAAGTTTCCTTTGTATTCGCTTAAAAAAACCTAAAAAGAAGCACTACCTATGAACACGGGGTTACACCAAGCGGTGTCTAAATCATAGAGACCTACTTCACTAATAATGATACACGTGAATAAAATGGGCCTATTTTCTACCATATTAGATCATCTATGAACAAACTGTTTACAAATACGAGAGAAATAGGCAGAGCCTTTAGATGTGGCTCAACTAGCAGAGGACCTGAATAGCATGCACAAAGCCCTGGGTTCTTCCCAGCACTATATACGTCAGGGGTGGTGACTCAGCCATAAGTATAGCATTTGGTGGGTAGAGGCAAGGGGATTAGGAATTCATAGGCTATATCCTTGGCTGCATAGTAAACTAGAAGACAGCCAGGGGCTACATTGTCTCCAAAACATAACACAACAAACGAACAAACAAACAAATCCTTAGCTTCAGTAATTAGTGAACTGTGGTTGGTGCCACGTTCACACTCTGGAGGCAGAGTCGGGCGATCTCTGTGAGTTCAATGCAAGCCTGGTCTCTATAGTGAGTTCCAGGACAGCCAGAGCTACGTGGAGAGACCATGGGGAGAGCGTGTGAGAAATGACAGGGAGAGGAGAGGGAGAAAGAGAAATAGGCAGGCTTAAAGTTTAATCATTGATCACTGGTGGTGAGAATTAAAACGTTCACTTCACTAGCAAAAGAAGCTCAAAACTTTTATTTTATTTTACATATATTTATTAATAGGGAGGGGGTGGCTGTTTACTACCATGCAGGTGGAGGTCAAAGAGCAACTTGACCTTTTCTCCCACCAATGTCCTCTCCTTCCAGCATGTAGGGTCTAGAGATCATTTCAGGTGGTCAGACTTGGGGGCAAGCGTCTTTACAGCTGAGCCATTTCACAGGCCTCTCAAAAAAAAATTTTGTTGTTGTTGTTGTTGTCATACTTGTTTTGTTTTTTTTGAGACAGGGTTTCTCTGTGTAGCTCTGACTGTGCTGGAACTCATTCTGTAGACCAGGCTGGCCTCGAAATCACAGAGATCCGCCTGCCTCTGTCTCCTGAGTGCTTGGACTAAAGGCATCCACTGCCACCACCTGGTTTCAAAGATTTTTAAGGATGCCATTCTCCCTTCTGAAAAGCCTAACAACTATATTAATCATGGCTGTCAGTATGGAAAAGGGGTGGACTAATGGAGCATAAACTTAAAGGTGTTTTCAAGAAGAATCTTGCAATTGTTATAAAAACAGAGTCTGATTTTGTAAATCAAGCAGGCCTTGAATTTCCAGTAATTCTGCAGGATGGTCTCTGCAGAGCTGGAATTACAGGAAGAAGTCACCACATTCCACATTCAGTTTACAACCCACTTTGCTTTCTTGGCTTTGGAGGGTGTAAAGTTAAAACTACATTTCCCAGAGGCGCTCGAGGGTTGGGTTACCTTCACCAATCAGATGCCAAGGGTGGCTCTGTTTGCCATTGTGAAGCTGCGGTCTGATTGCTTTATTATGTACATTAATGTACATTAGTCTCTAGTTTGACCTTTGCCTGGGCAGTTTGGGCTCTGATTTTTGAATCGCCTACTGTGATTCTGGGAAGAAGGGGTTCTTTCTAGAAGATCACACAGCGGTTGGGACTATTCCAAATAACTTGTCAGACATCCAACAACCCAGTAACATATCTGTATTTCTGTTCAAAGAAATGACCTGCCACTGTACCATACCCAACATGTACCTGTACTATACACTATGGCATATCAGTTCAAAAGTCACACTATAGAATGATTGGTTAGTAATACAGACTATACTCCCAAATTTGTTTCGAGACAGGGTTTCTCTGTTGTAGCCCTGGCTGCCCTGGAACTCTGTAGATCAAGCTAGCCTTGAACTCATACATTCCACCCTCCCCCCCAAACATGCTAGAATTAAAAGTGTGCACTGCTCCCACCCAGTGTAGTAAAGACTCCAAGTTTTAATTGATTCAGTAATTTAATGATTTATAACTTATCAAGCACTATTTATGCTGTATCTGTTTTATTCTCAAGGAGTCTGTATCTTCTGGTGCAAAAACAGCATTCTTAAAAATAATTTCCACCTCGGCATAACCATGATTCTATGTTTATATTGTCTAATTCTCCTCAAAAAGCAATTGTTTTTGTGTGCTTTCAAAGGCAACCAAGAATGGCTCAAATCTTTCACAAAAATATTAAGTCCTATATTCTTCATGGTTTCAATTGTTCCACCTATTTTGGGGAGGAAAGTGGGAGGGTGGCATATATTTTTTCCATTGGAACAATTATTGAGTGACCTCATAGCATTCAGAACTGAAAAAGAAATAGTCTTATGCCACTGAGTAGGTGGAAACTGTTTTTTGTTTTGTTTTGTGCTGGTTTTTTCCTCCTCCTCCTTCCTTCTTCTTCTTCTACCTCCTATGACACAAGGCTGAAGAGTTAATCACAGCAGTTTGCGGACACCTTTGTAAAAGAGATAATGCAATGAATATCAAAGAAGGTAAGGTCAAAGCTATCTAAAAAGGAGGCCTAAGGCTTCTGAACTCCTGTGAAATGGCACTCTAAAATGCTCCGTGGTGACTGAAATCTGGCAAACAAGAGTGCCAATATCTTGAAAACGGGTGGCTTACTCTCAAAGGTAACTGCCAGTGTGGAATTCAGTGCCACCTCCTGGAGGTCCAAAATCCCAGCCATGGCTTCTTGTACTTGTAACCCTTCTCCCAGACTTGTGGCTGTTGCTTTTCACTCCCTGAACTCACAAGTTCCACATTTTATGTCCCCTAGGCAAAGCCTTTTCCCTCTCCATCTCTCTCCTGCCTCTACTTCCTCTTCCCTCCCACTTTCTCCTCCTTTCACTTACTTAGTTTTCAGTCTAGGAACTTCGATAACCTACGTTATAACCCAAAGTACAAATTCCTCAGGTTCCTTAATCCTAATAGCCTGTCTTTTAAAAGGGAACTGAAATACCACTGAACCTTAAAGTAAATGGAATGGTGCTCTCCTGAGCAGTCTAGCAATGCAGCCACTGCTGCTGTAGCCTGAAAAGTAACTGTTGGTCTCTCCTTTCTCCTGCTCTAAGCACTTTGTCTTAGTTGAGCACTTGCAGTTGACAGGTAATGTATTACAGTCGGGCAACTAGTCGAGAATACAGTGAAGAGTTTGTTGAAAGTGAGTGGAGACAGTTGAGGGATTTTAATGCTTTATACAAATGAAGAACATTCTTGCTTTTTTTAAAAGGTGTTATGCCCAGATCACAGAGTCCCACCAAAAAAGAAGGAAACCAAGTCCTGTATATAACAGCAAAGAGCCTTTATTCTTATTCAAGTTCGAACTTCGACTCTATGTGTGTTTAAAGGCACGATCAGAGAGCTTCAAGCTCAGTTGGGGCAGCGGGTTTTTTGTTCTGTTTTTGTTTTTTTGTTTGTTTGTTTTTTTAAGTATAGCAGAGGCTGGGTGAGGATTCCCCTGGGTGGTGCCTGGGTGGTCTTTCTTGGAGTCAAGAATAAACTGAAACTCATGCCTCTATTGAGCTTGTCATGACTGGGTCCTATATAGTAAGGTCAGTAATCCTGAGAAAGAACTGTTATCAGAAAATTTGAGGAGTCACACTTTGGGTGCCACAGGTTACAAGTGAAATTAAGAGTCCTCTCTTGGAGTTCTTGCTCTCATTAATAAAAGAATTTAAGAACCAACTCAGGAAGAAAGTTAAAGGATACCTTAATAAAGTTTAAAAGGAAAACCCCAGTGTAGGTAAGCTTAGGCTTATTCCCAACTAGCTCTTATAATTTAACACATTTATATTAATCTATATTTTGCTATGTGGCTCGTTACTGCTATTCCATACTATGTGTCTCATTGGCAAATCTCACGCCAGATCATCTTCCAGAGTTCCTATCTCTCCCAGAAATCCCACCTATCCTCTCCTGCCTAACTAATTGGTCATTCTGCTCTTTATTACACCAATCAGAAGGTGCCTTAGGCAGGCCACATCTTCCACACAGTGTGATCAAATATCCCACAACATAGGTGGCAGAGAGACATATGCTGGGGATGGTATAAGCCTTTTGAAACCTCAAGGCCTATGTGCAGTGGCATACACCTCCTCTAACTAAACCACATCTCCTAATCCTCCCCAAACAGGTCCACTAATATCTAGGGAACAAGTATTCAAACCTGTGAGTTTATGGGAGCCATTCTCAAACCACTACTTACCTTCCTGTATCTAAAAATTGGGAGAATATAATAACATTAAGAACTGTTATCATAGCCACCATTTTTGATCATTTACTATTATTTCCTGTCAGATGAGATATGTACTAGATAAATTTACACAATGACTCTATATAGCAGACAATCTGATTCCCGAGTTCCCTTGTTTATAATGACGGGCAGGTAAATCCACAACTACATCATAAGAGGATGTAAGGAAAACAGTAGCTCCATTTTCTTGGGTTTTTTTTTTTTGCAAAACAGTGTTCAAATCATTATCTTTAATCATTATCTACCAACAGTGCGGAATTCTATATCTGCATTGTACCTGAAAATCAACTGAACACTTCTCAAGTTTGTATTATACTATTATACTAGTTTTTGTGTTACAGTTTTTTGCTTCCTGTTTCTCTTTTGGTTTATTAAGAGCAAAAAACATCTTATATGCAACATGAGGGGAGGTTATTATAACAAGGGAAGGTTGTCTACGTAATTCTAAGAGATATAGAATGTAGTCAGGCCCCAGGAAAATTTGAATGCTTTAAGACAACTAAGATTTGCATTTCCTTGTATCTATTTTCCTGTTATAGGTCTACAGTTTCAAATGTTCTTGAGTTATAAACTCAGTCAGTCATCCCCCACCCCTCACCCCGCAGAGAAGGTATCACTATGTACTTCTGGCTGTCCTGGAACTCACTATGTAGACCAGGGTGGCTTTTAACTCACAGAGATCCACCTGCCTTTGTCTCCCAAGTGCTGGGACTAAAGGCAGGCAATGCTACATCCAGAAAAATTGTTGTTTCTGCCCAATTTCAAACTGGGAAACTTTCCAGTGTGAGGATAATGTGATAACTACAACAGTAAAGAAATTGCTCCTAAATTCAGCCAGTCATAATGATGGCTTTTTCATTTTCCTATTTAGTCTATCCAGGCCCCTTGCCTATACAGTGGTGTTGGCCGGGC
>NC_022027.1:34595658-34600678 GCF_000317375.1 Microtus ochrogaster | reverse complement strand
ATTCAGGATAGGCCTTGCCTCCTAAGTTAATCCTTTCTAGAAATAACTTCACAAATGCACCCAGAGATAGTAATTTGGTAACTTGGGATTTTCTCAAGCCAGTCAATTTGGCCATTATAATTATTGCTCACCAGAGATGATTGAAAATTTGGAAAGACAGGAATCAGTCTAGATAGCCATATATGTAAGTAGCTACAGAAGACAGTGTCTCTGAGAGAAGAAGAGAGCAAGAACTAAAGAGTAGGCATTGGTTTCTTGCAGCATACTGCATGTATGTGCATAGTGGCACACATACATGTGTGTGGGTGTGTAATTTTAGTGCAAGAAACAGAGTTACCATATTGAATTGTTAAAATTAAAATCAATTAAACTAAAAGAAAATATCACAGGAGGCACATTTAACTCTTTTATCAACAACAGTGAGCTAGCTTGCTATCTGCTTCATAGCATTAGCTAAGCACGACAAACGTTTTGTTGACTGAGTAATCATATCTTAGAAGTGGCCATCTCCTCCCACCTTATGAAATTAGTCTATCAGTCCCGGTGGATGCATCTACGAAACAGTCCCACACAGAAGGCTCAGGGAACTTGGTGGAAGAACAGGGGGTTAGGAAGGTTATCAGAGCCAGAGGAGCGGGGAGTTTGCTGTAAGATTGTATCTCCTAGTGATATCAGATGCTACACTCAGAAACTGTCGCTGACACCACTGCCTAAATGTGTGCTGAAAAAGGACAACAATACTAGACATGCCGGAGTGGACAGGGAAAGTCCATGAGCTATCAGCTCTACACAGAGAACTGTAGGCAACTGAGCAACAGTGAAAAGCACGGGTCTTCTCCAGCCAAGAGCACACCAATTGTTTGTCCAGAACTAAAGAGTCAGCTTTGAAAATATGCAAATGAGTGATATTGTACAGATGGAGAAGGCTATATTTAGAAACATATATATATATATATATACAGACATATGCGGAGATGCATGTAACAACTATTAATGAAAAGAGACATGAATTTGAAAGAGAGAGGAGGGGTTTAGAAGGAGGAAACAAAAGTAAGAAATAATGCAGTTATAATCTCAAAAATGAAATAAAAATGGAAAATTAACCTATCATTTTAACAATAGCCTTTTTCTTTTTTGAGATTATGGTCTCACTGTGTACCAGGCTGGCCTTGAATTCACAGAGATGGTCCTGTCTGTCTTTTGACTACTAGGATTAAAGGTGTGTGCCCCTCTGACTAGTATTAGCTTTTATTTACTTCTGCCATGCCTTTTGTTAGTAACAGCACTTTCCTCTCCTTTTTTTTTTCTTCTTCTTTTTTTGTTGGTTTTTCGAGATAGGTTTTCTCTGTGGTTTTGGAGCCTGTCCTGGAACTAGCTCTTGTAGACCAGGCTGGTCTCGAACTCACAGATATCTGCCTGCCTCTGCCTCCCGAGTGCTGGGATTAAAGGCGTGTGCCACCACCGCCCGGCTTTCTTCTTCTGTTTTTAAGACAGGGTTTCTCTGTGTAACAGTCCTGTTGATCAGGTTGGTCTTGAACTCACAGAGATCTGCCGGTCTCTGCCTCCTGAGTGCTAGGATCATGGTGTGCCACCATGCCTGAGCTGGATTCCTTTTTTCCTATTCATGGCTTCTGTGCTGCTGTGAGGACCAGCTATCAGTAGCTCAGGGGTTGAAGGGGAGCCACAGAGTCAGCAGACTGATCATTCAATCGACTTTTCTATGGGAGTAAAAATTAGTTCTCTGGGGCCAGTGAGCAGGGGAAAACTTAATTGTTCTCTGGGGTCAGTGAAAAAGGGAAACACACATCTCCAACATGTCAGGATCTCACCCGGGGTGTTGATGAATGGCAAACCTTCAGGTCAGAGAAACTGAAGAGGAGATGCAGGGCAGGTGAACTACTGGATAGACAGACACACCAGGACTTTTCTGAGGGCCAAAGCTTAGTTCTCCATTTTATTATGCTTTTTGTTGGTTGTTCTTCTCTTTCTGTTCTGTTCTTCTACCCGGATGTTTCCCTTTGTTTTTCCCGGATGTGTCTCTTTGTTTTTTGCCTCGCAGCTTATATACCCGAGAAAAATCTTTCAAGCAATATAAAAATTATAGTGTGATTGCCTTCCATTTTGAACTGAATGATCACAATGACTACAGGTAGAAAGCAGCACGTTTCCCATTTCCCTTACATGATTATTAAGCATTTTATGTATTACAGGTGAAAAACAAATTATCCCCAAGAACCCACTTACAGTTAAACATTTATCTTTTAGATGTCTCATAGACCAGGAGCCTCTCAGCCGTAACTGTTTACATATGCAGGAACTTTTAAAATTGCTAGAAAAACAGGTTATTAGCTTCACTTTTCATATTTCAGAGTCCAATCCAATTACCTTAACTAACCATCCAATTCTTTGTTTCCTAGTTACATGCAGTCATTATTTAAAGCTTTGTTTACCTATGATGCACACCAAAAACCGCAAACACATTTCCCAGCATCAAAAAGAACTTGACTTAACTCCTGGGACTTGTTTTCCTTAATCACTAACCTAAACCATAGTCTGTAAGGCTCCTCCAGAGAAATTTGTAAGTCCTAGCTAAGTGACACTTCCTTGTTCCTATTTTCTATCTGCTGCAGACCCTGCTTTATCAGAGGCAGGGGCAACACTATATCCTACCTTTTCCTATATTAATTTTTCCACTAAACTAACCTCTACCATGATTCCTTACTACATTTGTTAGAAATCCTTAATCATCAAAATTCTATTTAAACTAGCACAATTATTACATAAAATCATTACTTCAGTTAAATAGTACAGCTTAAGAAGAAATCATCTTCATCATAATCTACAGGTAAAAATGCCCAGTAGAATGGGATATTTCCATGAGATAATTACACTACATCAAGGGCAGTGAGGATCTCTCCACACCCATTTACACCATGCCAGATAGCAGAGAAAAATAACAGAAGCAAACATGGAAAGGCACAGGAGCAGCAAGAGGCATTCTGGAGCTGAAGCCCTGGGGCCTTCCTTCCCTATCTGAAATTCAACTCTTAGTGCCTTGCTGCCTGGTGGGACAATTCCTGAAGCTCAACTGCCATCTGCTGGTCTTCTGACATGGCCACTGGCACTTCCCCTTTACCATTTCTCTCAGATCTGTTTATCGTACTGTTATTGAAACACACCTTGAAAAGGAGATTGAAAGGGTTGGAGAGATGTTTCAGAGGTTAAGAGCACTGGCGGCTTTTCCAAAGATTGTGAGTTCAATTCCCAGTAACCCCATGGTGGCTCACAACCATCCAAAATGAGATCTGGTGTCTTCTTCCCACCTGCAAGTATACAGAATGCTGTATACAGAATAAATAAATCTTGAGAGAGAGAGAGAGAGAGAGAGAGAGAGAGAGAGAGAGAGACTGAATCACACAATACTAGGTGTTATTGCAAGCTTTTCCTGCAGTCTTAGGAGCTTCACTCTAATCCAGTCAACTCGAGTCAGTGTGTGTATATCATGTAATAGAAACCTGGAACCCTACCCTCTCACATACAAATGCAGACACATAGATACACTTAATATTGGCGGTGGGGGGGTAGAGATAGGTTTTCTCTTTGTAATAGCCCTGGTTATCCTGGAAATCACTTTGTAGACCAGGCAGGCCTCAAACTTATGGAGATTCACCTGCTTCTGCTAGTATTAAGGACATATGCCACCTGGCTTAATACACATAATCTTAAACCTGTCAGTACATGGGAAAAGGCTAGCTAGTGGACATGACAGTTAATAATAACAGGAAAAACAGTTTTCTAGGGAGAAATCTGTGAGCAAATCTGTAATTGCAGAAAACAATAAGGTGTGTTGAACAGAGAACGGGGAGACACATTTAATTCACCTAGATCATTTAAGTAGGAGATAAGAGTAAAAAGTAGTATTGAAATGAGCAAAGTCAGTTTAAGGTTTAACTATGAAAACTAGGGAGCTAACCTGCTTATTAGAGAGAAAAGTAGGTTTAGCATTTTAGAAAGACTTTTCTGATAGTTTCAGGCATGGCAATATGGGTCCAGCAGAAAGGAGCCACCTAGGAGGTTACCAACATAAAATGGAAAGGGGAGAAAGGATGGACTAAGGACTAGTTTGTAAGTTACTTTTGTATTGTTGTGAACAAAAAAAAAATATTTGAAACAGTAGAAGGAAACTTTTATTTGGATTTTTTTTTTTTTTAGAGAGATTTTAGCCCATCATGATGCAGAAGGAATGGGAGAGGAGCAGCTCTGTGGAAGCTGAAATATCTGATGGCAGCTTTTCAAATTTTGGCAGACCAAGAAATAGAAAGCTAGACCAGAAGCAGAGACCTGCTCTTAGTAACCAATCCATGAGATGGACACCATGGATTTTTGTTTTGTTTTTCATTTGTTTTTGTTTTTTGAGACAGGGTTTCTCTGTGTAGCTTTGGTGACTATTCTGGAATTTGTGCTACAGACCAGGCTGGCCTCGAACTCAGAGATTTGCCTGCCTCTGCCTCCCAAGTGCTAGGATTAAAGATGTGCACCCCACCACTGCCAGACTTAGACACTTTGTTTTCCTCCATGGCCTTCACAAGATCACAGGCTCGGGAACAAATGTTCAAAGAGTAGCCCATAGAGGGCACTTCACACCCAAATAAATTATAGCATTTTGTCTCTGGTCCATGAAAGCTCATTGTATGTATGACCATGTGTGTATTACATATGTCTGAGCGTGAGTCTCAGCTTTTATTGCTCACTCTGCCAAGGAGGGGCCTCGTGATTAGCTTTAGGGACTTTATGAAGCCATTTTGAGTTGTTTAATTTCCTACTTAAGGAGTGTCCCTGCTGGGTGGAATATTACAATCTCAGAAGAAACTGTTACACAGCCTCTCCAAGATACACTGAACTGTGCCTCATAAATCTTGTAACAATACAGTCACCACAGATTGATGTAGTTATAGCAGGAGGTACCTGGCATCTGATTTTCTACTGTTGTTGTTGTTGTTATTATTACTATTTTTTTTTT
>NC_022027.1:34561046-34595479 GCF_000317375.1 Microtus ochrogaster | reverse complement strand
TTTTTTTTTTTGGTTTTTCGATAGGGTTTCTCTGTAGCTTTGGAGCCTATTATCCTGGAACTAGCTCTTGTAGACCAGGCTGGCCTCGAACTCAGAGATCCACCTGACTCTGCCACTCTGAGTGCTGGGTGTACCACCATCACCTCCAGGCTTGGAGTGCTGGACTTTAAAGGCGTGTGCCACTGCTGCCAAGCTGGGCTACCGATACTTCTAAGCTGTGACTTGTTCCTCAGAAATTGTCTCAATACTTCTCTTTCATCTCTGTTCCTTGGATTCTCTTAAAGCCTTCATATGTGCTGCTTGGAAGACAACTGCGCCTATTTTAGAGCCTCCTTATCTAACTTCACCAGGAAGGCCTCTGCGCTAGCCTTTCTCTTTAAAAATGTGTCTCATTACTATATAACCTTGTTTCTTTCACAAAGTTTATCACAATTTTATTCTCTCTCTCTCTCTCTCTCTCTCTCTCTCTCTCTCTCTCTCGATTTTTCAAAAACAGGGTCTCTCTGTGTAACAGCCCTAGCTGTCCTAGAACTAACTCTGTAGACCAGATTATCATCAAATGTAAAGAGAGCCGCCAGCTCGCCAGCTTCTGCCTCCCTCCCAGTGCTGGGATTAAAGGCGTGCGCCACCACCACCCCATTCATCAAAACTTTCAAGTTCTTTACTCAAGCCTTGCCGCCTTGAAGATAAGGTCAGTATTCCTTCAGGGTAGAGTTTATCCTAAAGATAGTCTTAACCCCTGTGCCTAGAGCAAGATTAAAGGAGGAACAGTAGACACTACTAAATGAATAAATGAAAAGCACATTACGTAACAGCCTTAGATTCTGTCTCACGTTAATCATCCTAGGACTACCAAACGTTTCAGGAGGGAGCTCTGCACCCCTGGGTGTAGGAAGCACAGCAGCAAAGTCGACAAATCACGTGCCTTCCGGCCCTGGAAGGGGGAGGTTCCCTGGACCGTCAGGCAGCGCGGGGCGGGACGACGTGCCGAGGCCACGCCTCCTGACGACCAGAGGCCACGCCCCGGACGTCCTGCTTCTCCCGCCCTCCTCAGCGCTGCGACGTTCCGTGCGAAGCACGGAGCGTAAACAGCGCAAGGCATTTCGGGAGCGGGATTGTTTCAGTCCGGAAGCAGGCTCCATTTTAGCGCCGCCCGCCGTCGCCATCTGTTCCTCTCTCCTCCCCCCTCGTCGCCGTGGTGGCCTAGTCCCAACTGGAAGGCTGAAGGCCAGGCCGCCCGAGGCCAGCGCGGAAGGCGGGAAGGAGGAGAAGAAGAGACCGGGAGACCGGGTGCACGTAAGGAGCTGAGTGGCGCAGGTCAGGCCGGAGCGCGCGGCCCGCCGGACGGACGGACTGACGGACGGACTGGTGCGCCTGCGGCCGCGGCTGCGGCTCCCGCGCGACTCGCGTCCCGGCGGTGGCGACGGCGGAAGCCGGAGGGCAGCCATGGCGGCCGACAGCCGGGAGGAGAAAGGTGAGCGCGGAGGATGGGACCCCGGGCGGCCGGCGAGGGTACCGGGGAGCCGTGGCGTGCGGGCGGGCGTGCGGGCGGGGCTGGAGGTGCGGGCCTGGCGTCGAGCGGGCGATCGGGAGTCCTGGCCGGGCCTGGCGTCCTCCCCTCGTGGGGCCTCACACCTCGGCCCGGACCTCACTTCAGACTCGGCTTATAGCCGTCCCGGGAGCGGTTGGGAGCGGGCCTGCTCCGAGGGGCCTGTCCCCACGCTCGCTTCCTAGGAGGATTATGCGGATGTCATGCGTCTTTTCTGAACTATCTTTCTGATCGACGTATTCGAAAATTATGTCATAGGTAGCGTTGGTAGACTAATGGTTAGGCCAGTTTAAATGATACGGGTGGATTATGGATTTCGAGAAATACCTGAAAGTAACTTCTGTTTTCTTAGATAAACAAAGAACCGTGTTGTATTCCTTGAGCGCTTACTTTCGAAAGGAAGATGCTAGAAGAAAATAACATGCCCCCCCAACCCCGCCCCAAATCCTGTCAGCTCATCACCCAGAAATACGGTGCACATACCCTTTAAAAATGTACAACCAGGAATACATAGGTGCAGATTAGTTGCAGAGATAAATTGGAAGAGCTTGTGCTGATAAAATGCCATTTCTTCTAAAATTCTGACTTTCCAGAGACCACAGTTGCTGCTGTAGGCTCCAGATTAGGACGTTCGCTGGAGAGTGGTCTGGATTGGATGCTGGCCTGAGCTATATACCAGTCTTGGAATAGTTAGTATGATGAAAATAAAATAAAACACAATTGCTGCCGTATACTCCTCAAGCCTCTGTGTGGCTCATTAATTTGAGATGGAGATTTGTTCACTTAGATGAAGCTTTTTGGGTTTTTCTGATCAGCGTCAGTAGGTATGCTTCAGTGAATTGCCTTGGCATAAAGACGAGCTGTGGAAGTGGTATGTGTGAGATAATGCCTTTGTCATTTGCTTTTTTTTTTTTTTTTTGAGACAGGGTTTCTCCTTAGCACCAGACTGTTATGGAACTTGCTCTGTAGACCAGGCTGGCCTTGAACTCAGATCTGCCTGCCCCTGCACCCTGAGTGCTGGGATTAAAGGTGTCTGGCAGCTCTTCCTCCTTAAGCAATTCTTCTACTAATTGCAGTTTTATTTTCTATCCTTAAACTAGCACCCCAGAATTGCCCCTGCGACATCCTCAAAGAATGTGAACAAAGAATTCTGTTAGCAAATAAAGAAATTACTTTTTTAAATTATAGTGAAGTCAGTTTAAAAAAGATCTTAACGTCATCTTATCAACAATTATCAACAGTTAAAGATTCATTCAAACTTTGGTTGTCACAATGAAATTTCTGACTTAAAAGTATGGGGTTCCAGTAGCTCTCAAGTTAGGCAAAGTGAACCAAACACAACAGTGACAAAGATTCAGTGGTCAGTGTGTTGCCTCTTAAAGTGGACATACCTTAGAAAAATGAATAATATACAGTAATGGAAAGTGAAAAAAAGTAATGATCATTTGGTTTTAGAAATGTACTTTCTAGGGAAGGTGCAGTCCAAACACATAAAGTATTATTGAGAAGTAGTGGTATCACTTTTCATCAGTGCTTAGAATTATTAGAAATAGTTACTTAAAACTTAAATTTTTAAGCTATGCTTTCTCATTTACATTTTCTGGTTCAAGGGATTCTTTTTACAGTTAAAAATCAAGATTATTTTTTCTATGCAAACAGCTAGTAGTCTACTGGAAGTACTTAGTTCCATTTGACCATTGTCAGACACTTAAGAATTATAGGCAAAATTAGAATCAGTAAGTAACACTTGAACAAGGAAAATTGAGAATGTTAAATATTGTTACATATTTTACAGCACATTATAAAACTGTGCCCTCTAGTCTTGCCAAAACTTAAATTTAATAAATCCCTATGTTTTGGAAAGTCTTGATCAAAAACAAGTCTCAGGTAGCAGAAAATTGCAACTCCTGTGTGTTAATATCAGAATGAATTTTAAAGAGTCTTAGGAATTCTTAAATTGGGCTTTGTAATAAACACATTAATTCCATAATTCGTCATAAATCCTTGCTACCTGGACAAATTACCAGGTTGACAATTTGCCCAAACAGTAAATTTGAAATAATCAGAGTTGACTGTTTTGTGGCGCTTTTTGTTTTGTTGTTGGTTTTGCCTTTTTTTTTTTTTTTTTTTTGGTTTTTTTTCGAGACAGGGTTTCTCTGTGGCTTTCTCTGTGACTACTAGCTCTGTAGTCCAGGCTGGTCTCGAACTCACAGAGATCCGCCTGCCTCTGCCTCCCGAGTGCTGGGATTAAAGGCGTGCGCCACCATTGCCCGGCTACCTCATGGTTTTGCCTTTTTGAGGATGCTGGGAAACAAAGTGCCCACTGTGTATCAGGCAAATACTCTACTACTGAACCACATCCCTTCATTTTTCTGTAGGATGAAGAAATGCACATGTTTTTTGTTAAAGTAAAATTTTGCATGAATTTTATTTGAGCTACAGTGTAAAGTTGAGAGCTGAGTTTTTAGTTATACACATATATACACACAACTAACTGTGTACGTAGATATACATCCACTTGTATACATGTTGTGGTCAGCAGTATTGTGAACTAGTTACCTGAAGAAAGGCTCCGTAAAACAGTTTGTGTTTGGTATACACCCCCTGTCCCATTTTGGGTCTTGTTTTAGTTTACCCATAGCAGAAGTAAGTGGAAAATTAATATACTATCTTTAGGTGTCAATTGATGCTATAGAGGGTGGGAAATATTGAGGGGAGGTTTCTTTAAGTCTCTGGACATTATTAAAAGAATGATAGTTTGCAGGCTGGAAGGATGGCTCAGCAGCTAAGTATACTTGGTTGCTCTTGGGAATACTCTAGTTTGGTTCCTAGAACCCACATATAAGCTTACAACTGTCCTTAGCTCCATTTCCAGATTCCAATGCCTGACCTCCACCAGGCCTCATGGTGCACATACATACATACAGGCAAAACACTGACACAATCAGAAGGGTGGTTTTTTTTGTTTTGTTTTGTGGTGTTGGCTTTTTTCTGTGTATCTTTGGTGCCTGTCCTGGAACTAGCTGTTGTAGAACAGGCTTGTCTCAAACTCAAAGAGATCCGCCTGCCTCTGCCTTCTGGGTGCTGGGATTAAGGCATGTGCCACCACCAGCACCACCCAGTTTAGGATGGTAGTTTTTAATAACTGAAATAGCTGAGGGATTATCCTAATATAAGGAAATGTACTTTGCATTATAACAAAAGTGAGATTTCCAGACATCCTGTTTTACCTCCCTGAAACTTAAGTGAACGGAAGAGAAAAGAGAGGTGAATTTCCTTGCCTGGGCTTGAAAACATGCATTTAACATTTTCTTAATCTGATTATGAACCTTGAAATAAGTAGTATTATGTATTGTTTGGCCTACAGTCTAATGTGATCGAGTTGTGTGTCCCAGATGAGGATTACTACACCAATCTCTCTTCAGTTAAGGTTTATGATCTTTTTATGTAGAGTTAAGATTTTAGTTAAGGCGCTTAAATTCTTTGTATTTTATTTCAGAATTCTTTGTACAAAACATAGCCATCTAAGGCTAGTCTACCTTGAGAATCCTGTTCTTATTTCTATCTAAAGTCCCACGACAAGCAGAATTACTTGCCTTGTTGCGTTTAATATCTCTCTGAGATGGAAACAAGGCTCTAAGAACAGTGATTCCTGTTTTGTTTTGCCTCCTATACCTAGAAAGCTGTAGTTTTACCTCAAACTCAGTTTGTTAATAGTAACATAACATTCCATATATGAAAAGTAATGTAAATAGAAGACATTTGCAGATTGTCTTCCTTAAGAGGGTAATTAAGTTGTTTTTAATTTTTTTTTCCTTAAATTGAGGCAGCATTTAAAAGTAACACTGTCCTAAATAAAATTTGGATTTGCCAATATGAATGAAAATTTGCAGGATGTGATAACAATACTTGGATTTTGTTAACAGTCTACAGTGATTGCTTAGAATTGTTTTTGCCCATGTATTTTTATGTTAAATGTTTGACTCCTTTTTTTTTTTTTTCTTTTTTTCGAGACAGGGTTTCTCCGTAGCTTTGGAGCTTCTCCTGGAACTAGTTTTAGTAGACCAGGCTGGCCATGAACTCAGAGAGATCCTCCTGTCTCTGCCTCCCGAGTGCTGGGATTAAAGGTGGTGTACCACCACCACCCAATTATTCTGCCCTTTTAAAGACAAAGCATCCAGTAGCTTAGTTCTTCTGTTGACTCTTAATATTCATCCTTTGAGTAGATTTGAACCTTAGTTCTAAATAGAAATACTCTTGAAGGAAATCTGTTTTGTTGAACTAATTTTAGTTGCATTGTCCACATTTTGAAATAAAATATTTGTTTTGTGATAGTTTAATTTTGAAACAGATTTAGATGCTTTAAAATGATTTTAGGTCTAGTTTTCTGTATAGCCATCAAAGGAAAAACTGAAAAGTTTATTTTAACCCCACACAAAATAGGATTATACAGTACATGAATTATATGGCCTTACAATTTTTAAGCTGGTGTTCACCAACTTAAGTTCCTTTTACTGTTAGTATTCTTAGGTAAGGCTGTTGTTCTATGAAGTAACTAAATCTATACGTATTACATATGTATGTAAAAAGGGGCTTAAACTTTTATCACTAGTGAACCCTTGATCAAATATGCTTACGTGACCCTGACTGTATAGACATAGAAAATATATATATGTCAAATATTTATGGATAATTTAATTTTACTCTTAAAGACAAGCAAATTTGCATACTAATCAGATAAGCTATATTCTTTTTAGTTTTACATGAAGAATTAAATCCTGAGTGAATGATACTAGAAGTGGTTGAACACTTAATGCCATTTTGCATAAATCTGTACTGCAGAAATGTGTTTAGGTCATTTCACAAATCGTTATCCTAATCCCAAGCCAAGCTTCACTTAACAGTTGTGATATACAAATCAGCAAGTCAGAAAACAGCTTTAAAAATCAGATATTCTAATACAATCTAAAGGTACATTTGATATTTACATGCTAAGGAATGGCTGTAGGAAAACATCTTCATTTTTCCCAAGAAAGAAAACCATATATTTCTATAAGCGTAAATTTTTGAGTGCAGACGAAAAGACCTCAGTTGTGTTGTAGGATGGCACACACAATTGCAAAGTATGCATGTAGTATGTTCATAACCAAGGTAAAATATTGGTGTGACATAGTAAGTACTGTGAGAAATACTTGAGGTTCATTTTCTTTTTTTTTAATATTTATTTATTTATTTGTTTGTTTATTATGTATACAATATTCTGTCTGTATGCCTGAAGGCCAGAAGAGGTCGCCAGACCTCTTTTACAGTTGGTTGTGAGCCACCATGTGGTTGCTGGGAATTGAACTCAGGACCTTTGGAAGAGCAGGCAATGCTCTTAACCACTGAGCCATCTCTCATTTTAAGTTGTGGTTATTGTGCATTACTCTTTACTAGTGTCAGTAACCCCACATGGTTAATAGGTTGAAACCTACAGTTCAAAGTCTGTGGTAAAGAATATCAATAATGCTAAGCAAAGTGATGGAAAATTTATTTAAAGAAAATTGTCCTAAACTGGGCGGTGGCGGTACATGCCCTTTAATCCCAGCACTCAGGGAGGCAGAGACAGGAGGATCTCTGTGAGTTCGAGGCCAGCCTGGATTACAAGAGCTAGTTCCAGGACAGGCACCAAAGCTACAGAGAAACCTTGTTCTTGAAAGACAGAAAAAAAAAAAAAAACAGGGCTGGAGAGATGGCTCAGTGGTTAAGAGCATCGCCTGCTCTTCCAAAGGTCCTGAGTTCAATTCCCAGCAACCAGATGGTGGCTCACAACCATCTGTAATAAGGTCTGGTGCCCTCTTCTGGCCTTCGGCACACACACACAGATAGACTATTTTATACATAATAAATAATAAATAAATATTTAAAAAAAACAAACAAAACAAAAACTTTATTTTTAAAAATTTATTTATTATGTATGCAGTATTCTGTGTGCACACCAGAAGAGGATGGTTTTGAGCCACCATGTGGTTGCTGCGAATTGAACTTGGTCCTCTGGAAGAGCAGCCAGTGCTCTTAACCTCTGAGCCATCTCTCCAGCCCTCAATAATTTTTTAATTACATTGAAGATAATTATTTTTTATCCTTAAATATTAGAGATGATTATTTAAGGGCAAGGATCTTTAAGGACAGTAGCATGACATTGTTTGTTTCCTTTATAACTAGTTCATTTTAAGTTGAAAAATGAAGTGTATATAAAGTATACTTTTTACAACCAGTCAGCAGAGGAACCAGCTTGAATTATTATATATTACCTACTGTTAAGGGTATTTACTAGTTTTGAAAACATCTTCCGCTCATATTTGTCTCAACAGTAAAGAATTTTGTTTATCTCTCCAAACCTGTGTAGGCGTTTATTGGTTTGTCTACTTTTCTGTGTTGGGACATAATGCTGAGAGGTTTAACCCATGCTGGAGCGGCCATAAGGAAGAGTGACTGAGTGACTGTAGAAAAAAACCCAAGAAGCTCTAGATATTTTGGGTTTTCTCAGCCAAAAATATTTGAGCCATTCTTAACACCTTTCTAGCCTCACTGTCAACCAGACTAAACTTCTGATAGATCCCAGGTGATGTCTCAGAAATATGAGCAATAATGGAAAATGATTGTTACTGTCTTATAGCATCTTCAGATAATTGGGGCTTGTGTGTATTTATTGAATAGATTTATGCTCTGAACCAGATTTTAAATATGATAGAATAGAGCCTGAGGGACAAGGTTTAAGATCTCACTGTGGTAAGGAAAGGTTTTGTAGGTTGAAACACTCCTTAGGTGTTTAAGCCTCCTTTCTTCAATGATTATTTGTATTTCTTTTTGATTGGCATGTAAGATATTAGATATGATGACATTTTCTTTTTTTTAAAAAAATATTTATTTATTTATTATGTATACAATGTGTGTATGCCTGCCGGCCAGAAGAGGTCACCAGACCCCATTACAGATGGTTGTGAGCCACCATGTGGTTGCTGGGAATTGAACTCAGTACCTTTGGAAGAGCAGGCTATGCTCTTAACCGCTGAGCCATCTCTCCAGTCCATCATGACATTTTCAAATAAGGGTGTGTTTTGTTAGATTCTCCCCTCATATCTTCCCTATCTCATTGTTTCTCATAGCCCTTCCTCCATCTCTTCCTCTTTCATGTCACATGTATCTTTCAAATTTTTAATTGAATTGTGTGTTTGTTAATAGTGTCAGGCTAGAAGTAGGGAAAATTAGATTTCAAAGACTTGATTTCCCAATTCATAGTTATCATAGAATAGATAATCTAAATTTCTTCATTTCCTAGTTTCCTGTTTTATTTCAGTTAATACATTAGTGGTTTTAGTGATAGAGAAGATAAAATGTAGTCATTTATATCGGGGGTATAGCAAAACATTTTATTAAGGGTTAGAAAAGCTTTGTGAATCACAACAATTCCTGGTTACATTACTTATCTGCCAAATTTTGCTAAGCCTGTATTTAGCTTGTTATAGACTATAGTACAAATAAAACTGTACTCAAGTAGGAAGATTGGTTTTCTGGATTAAGTGAATTTTAAATGTTTCTGGCTATACAAGGCCAAGGTTTGGGGCACAATTAATTTGAAATTCATACTACTTTTTAAAAATATTTTGCATTCGTGTTCTGTCCTGCTTTTCATCTAATTGTAGATTTTGGAAGCTTGAACTCCCGACTCATATTTACCTTCTCTATGTAAGTACTTTTGGCTAGCTTTTCTTTTTTGATTTTTCAAGATAGGGTTTCTCTGGGTAGCCTTGGAAACTTGCTCTGTAGACCTGGCTGGCCTTGAATTCACAGAGATCCACTTGCCTCTGCCACCTGAGTGCTGGGATTAATGACATGGCCACCTGTGCCTTTAATCCTCTGGCTTCTTTTTTTAAATTTTTTTTTTTAAGTTTTATTTTATGTGTAGTAGTGTTTTTGCCTGTATGGAAATCTATGTACTCTGCATGATGCCTGTGGATGTCAGAACAGGGCATCCATCCCTGTGACTGGAGTCAAGAATGATTGTAAGCTGCCATGTAGGTTCTGGGAACAGATGCTGGTCTTCTGCAAGAAGTGCTTGCTGGGCGGTGGTGGCTCACATTTTAAATCCCAGCACTCAGGAGGCAGAGGCAGGTAGATCTCTATGAGTTCCAGGACAGGCTCCAAAAGCTACAGAGAAACCCTGTCTCGAACAACCAAAAAACAAAAACAAACAAAAAGAAAAAGTGCTTTTAGCCACTGAACCACCACTGTAATCCTGAGCTTCTAATTCTTTCTGCCTTCTTTATTTCATATGGTCATATAGTGAAGGTGCTGAAATGTTAGCAATAAGATGTTAAGTAGGCATTGCATAGTTAGTATTTATCTTGGAAGTTTGTAGACATTATCTGAAACAGCAGTCAGTACCCGAATTTGAAATTTTTAAAAACATTACACTGTAAAATTGCTTTTTATAAGGAATTATGATGTGGGTGTACCTTTGAAATTTAAATTGTGTGTTTTTTTGTTTTTTTAGTGAGCTTATGAGATGTAATGCTGTTTGGGGGGTTATTTCTCATTAATTAATTTTATGAAAAGATTTGTCTATTTTCAATAGTCTGTATTTTTCATAGTTTTTCAGTTTTCTGTGAATGTATTTCATTCCTTCAAAACTAGTTGATGGCACTTTTTTTTTTAACTGATAAAAGAACTTTGAGCAGGTAATTATTAAGCATCTTTCTAGATTTGGCTTATTTCTAGAAAACTATTGTTTGTTTTAGATTTTTAATTTTATGTATATGAGTGCTTTGTATATCTGTGTACCTCATGGTGTGCAGGATGCTCACAAAGGCCAGAAGATGGTGTTGGAACCCCTGGAACTGGAGCTAAGATTGATTGTGAGCCACCTTGTGGGTTCTGGAAACAATCCAAGTCCTGCAAGAACAACACATGCTCTTAACCACGAAACCATAATCTCCAGCCCCTATCCCATTTATTTATTTTTTAGAAGGTAGTGTCTAAAATAGCACTTTCCATCATCATTCTGATCTTGAAGGATCTTTATGTGAAAACACGAGATGATATATTCCTTTTTATTCAACATATTTTGATTTTCACTAAGAGTAAATGAAGAAATATGACTTATTTCTTCATTTTAGAAAAGTGAAGTACAGATAAATATTCATAACACCCAAAGAAGTCAGTCATGCCAGTAACAGATTTATTTTTTCATCTTTCAATGGAAAGCATTTTTGTTTATTTTAAACAAATAAACAAAAGAAACGTTGTTTCTCTTATTATTGCTTGTGTTAACTGTTACAGGTATCTTCAGCCCTTTTTCTTTTCCTGTTATTATTAACCTCACTGCTTCAAATGGGATTTGTTGCTTACTATAATTGTTTCATCAGGTTTTATGACTGTATAGTTTGTTTTTATTGTAAATTTGCAAAGTTATTTTTTTTAACTTTTTATTCTTTGTGTCTTTCACATCATGAATCTCAGTTCCATTCATTTTCTGACCCTTTGTGTCTGCCCAAGCAACCTCCTGCCCTCAGTAAAATAAAATGTAAGAGGAAAAATAAGGAAAAAAATCTCATCATGGAAACTAGTGTGGCACAAAGTCACATAGCAAATCTTTTTATTTATGTGTCTTTACATGCAAGTATTCATTGCGAAGAAGTCATTGGTCTGCTTCGAGGCCTCTGGTTCTATCTATGTGGGACTCCTTGAATATCCTGTTATGTGTTATGGCGATCCTACCAGTACTGTCCCCATCACATGCTCCATCCAGGCCAGGTGGATATTGGTGGGCCAAGTCAAAACCCTGGTTCTGAATCTGAGTAGTTGTAGGGTTGGCCATCAAAATTGTTCTACGTTTTGGGGCCTGGAATATGCCAGTTTAGATAGAGTTGCCTTTCTGAGAAACTGAATCTTTTATTATCAGGTTGCAGATATTGAGGGTTTTTTAGTAGATTAATTTTGCTTTGTAGCTTAGGCTGGTCTGGAGTTTGAATATCCCCTGCTCAGTCAGTCTCGGTAGTTTTTATTCTTAAAACTAATTTAATGACAATTTCAGATGAATAAAGACTTTACTGAAGTAGTACCTTGTGTACTCCAAGTGTATTCTGTAAACTTCACCATTTGTCACATTTGTGTTTCTCTCTGGCATTCATTCTTCTTTCAGGTTGATCTGTCTTCATTGAATCTGTGGGTATATGCTTGCAGACTTGTATTTTTTTATTTTTCTTGAACTATTTGCTATGGGTATGATGCATCTTTACCCTTAAGTACTTAATTTCCTTAAGCATGTTATAATCACAAAATTAAGACTCAGTCTTGGATACGGCTGTGTTTGTCTCATTTCTTGTATGATGAAATGGGGTTTGTGTGTGTGTGTGTGTGTTTCATAATACACATTCAAATTATGCATTTTGGATATTAATATCACAAAACTACTATTCTGACCTAAGTGAGCCATATTTGGAGTTTTTGTGATGGTGATTTATGTCCTTTTGGTGATGCTAACTTTGATTACTTGCGCCAACTGGTGTGTACCATCTTTTCATACCTTAAATGATATGCTTCTAGTTTGAGAGATGAGAACTATATGTATATCCATTATTGTTTAATGGGAATGATCCTTAAGTAAAAGCTCTTTGGAAGTTATGAACAATTTTTTTAAAAAAATTTTAAAAAGTCTTTATATTACATACCAATCTCAGTTTCTTCTCCCTCTCTTCTTCCTGCTCTCTCCACAATTCCCCCATCCCTTATGGACTTTTTTTCCTTTAAAGATTCGTTTATTATGTACATAGTGTTTTGGCATGTATGCCTATACACCAGAAGAGGCCACCATATCTCGTTATAGATGCTTGTGAGCCATCATGTGCCTGGGAAATGAACTCTGGACTTCAGGTTAAGCAGCCAGTGCTCTTAACCTCTGAGCCATTGTTCCAGCCCCCATGAGCATTCTTAATTACTCAAAATAAATGATTTTTTATAAGTATTTAAAAGTAAATGATTATGTCTACAAGAGCTAGTTCCAGGACAGGCTCCAAAACCACAGAGAAACCCTGTCTCGAAAAACCAAAAAAAAAAAAGTAAATGATTAATAATACTGATTTTTTTTTTCTATTTCTTAAATGTGTTTGCAGATGGGGAACTTAATGTTTTAGATGATATTTTGACTGAAGTACCAGAACAGGATGATGAACTCTATAATCCAGAGAGTGAACAGGATAAGAATGAGAAAAAAGGTAAGAATCTGTGATTTTTGTCAAAATTCACAGTTTAAGTAGGGTATTCAACCCCCCCCCCCCCAATCCCCTGTCCCCCAACCCCTACCCGGACAGTTCTATGTAGTTTTGGAGCCTGTCCAGGCTGGCCTTGAATTCAGAGATCTGGACGCCTCTGCCTCTCAAGTGTTTGAGATTGAAGGCGTGTGCCACCAGCACCCAGCTCAATTCAGTTTCTTAAGAAAAATCTCTGCTTTTGTACTTGTTCCTTGGCTTTTAGTACTAAAAGCCCTCAGTAAACTTTTTCATAACAGACCCTAATCATATGAATAAAAACACTTAAAAAAAAAAAGTCTGGAAAGATAATTTGGCATTTACGAGCACTTGATTTAGCCGAGGACCAGGGATCGGTTTCCATCACTCCCTTGGCAGTTCACAATTACAGAGGATCCAGTACCTGCTACTGATCTCTGCAGGCACCAGACACACTGGGGCACAAATACATACAGTTCCAAAACACATAGAAAATAATATTTAAAGCCTTTCAAATAATGGGCTTTTAGTTCGGCAGTTGGAAAGCTGTTTTGTTTAAATTCGTTCTGGAATTAAGATATTTTAGGAGGTATTTTAAAGAATTGACATTTTTCTGTTTATTTTTGTACTTTTTCCCTATAACTGATTGATATACATTTATTTGTAAATCTTGGTGAAATTAATAGATTAACACTAATACTTTTATCTATCTTTTTAAATTGTATTTTAAAGGATCAAAAAGAAAAAGTGAACGAATGGAATGTACTGACAGCAAGCGACAAAAGCCTTCCATCCATTCAAGGCAGTTGATTTCTAAACCACTGAGCTCATCCGTTAGCAATAATAAAAGAATAGTTAGTACAAAAGGAAAGTCGGTTACAGAATATAAAAATGAGGAATATCAAAGGTCTGAAAGGAACAAGCGTCTAGATGCTGATCGGAAAATTCGTCTGTCAAGTAGTTCTAGAGAACCTTACAAGACTCAACCAGAAAAAACTTGTCTACGGAAAAGGGATTCTGAAAGAAGGGCCAAGTCTCCTACACCAGATGGTTCTGAGGTAGTAAATGTTATTGCAGATAATAAAGCAGTTCTTTTTGAGGCTTTAGAACTTTTACTCGTCTTGACCTTGTCTATTAATGACTGCTGATTCCCTTTTTCTTTAAACATCAGAGAATTGGACTTGAAGTTGATAGACGTGCAAGCAGATCCAGCCAATCCTCAAAGGAAGAAGTAAACTCTGAAGAATATGGCTCTGACCATGAGACGGGGAGCAGTGGTTCTTCTGATGAACAGGGCAACAACACTGAGAATGAGGAGGAAGGAGTGGAAGAAGATGTAGAGGAAGATGAAGAGGTAGACGAAGATGCAGAAGATGATGAGGAAGTGGATGAAGATGCAGAGGAGGAAGAGGAGGATGAAGAGGAAGAAGAGGAGGAGGAGGAGGAAGAAGAGTATGAACAGGACGAGAGAGATCAGAAGGAAGAAGGAAATGATTATGACACCCGGAGTGAGGCCAGTGATTCTGGTTCTGAGTCTGTTTCCTTCACAGATGGATCTGTCAGATCTGGGTCAGGAACGGATGGCTCAGGTAGTGCTTTGTTTTTTTGTTTTTGTTTTTGTTTTTTTCTTAATACGACAGCTTGTTCTTCCCTTTTGAGGGATTTGGGGTGATAAGGGGTTTTGTTACCTTTTATCTTTAGTTACATTTCCCTGAATATCAATAATTTCAAGTAAAATTTATAGATTTCAGGATATTTCCTGGCTAAAGTATAAATTTGTGTGAGTCCAAGTTTGTTTATATGAAAGTATTTCAGGCTTTAGTTTTATAGGTTCTTAATATTTTCATCACTGACAGTAGCTTTTTTCAGATATATATGCATTTGGTGTATATTCATATGGAATCTTTACACTAATTATTATGTCATTTTCATGGTAGAATGCCCCTACATTTCTATCATGTGACAGTAGAGCCAAAGAAACAAGTACATTCTTTTTTCTCCAAAATGTAAGATTTTCTTTTTATTCAATACTTGACTGAGAGCCTGTAGAGGTGTGAGGCTGATTTATGATGAAAAAGAATATAAATATCTTGTTAGAAAGACTGGGTAAGAGGTTATCTCTTTAATACTACTTTTCTTTTTTTGAGGGTTTGGCTATGGTTTATTCAGTGGGTAAGGGGAGGGAGGGAGAGATACAGGGAGAGAGACAGACGGAGGAGGGGAGGGAGAGAAGAGGCCCTAGTCACCTCTTCCGAAGTTAGATGGGGCAGAGAGCTCCCTTTATGCTATTTAATCTATGGAATAAAACATAAGCCTACTCACAAGAACAAGGTGCCCTTTGCTGAAGAAAGATTCAGGGGTCACAGCAAAAAGAGGAACTTATAGTTTCATGGGTATTTCTTGTCAGGATGATATCAGATCAGATGAGCTACCTAATTAAATAATCTATATTACAGAATTTTACTATTAGTAGGTCATTGCAATGACAGTAATCTACCAGTTGCTTTGTAGCAGTTGGAAACTGAAGTGCTTTTAACCTTGTGTTCACTTGAGTAGTGGGTTCGAGGATTTAAGTATTTGTCTTTCTTTTTATACAGTTGAGAGAAGTCTTTAAAGACGTATTTAACCGAATAGATGATAGTTAGATTTGATGTAAAAAGTTGGAGGAAGTTTGTTCCATCATTTATTTTACTAATGGGCTGCATTTTTTTTTTTTTTTTGGTTTTTCGAGACAGGGTTTCTCTGTGGTTTTGGAGCCTGTCCTGGAACTAGCTCTTGTAGACCAGGATGGTCTCGAACTCACAGAGATCCACCTGCCTCTGCCTCCCGAGTGCTGGGATTAAAGGCGTGCGCCACCACCGCCCGGCTGGGCTGAATTTTTTATACTCTGTAATGGATAGGAAGTATAAATCAATTGGCAAGGTGTGTGTAGTACTCTAAGCCTGAAATCTTAGGCACTTGGGAAGGTAATGCAGAAATTATTGTGGGTGGGTTTGAGTCTATCCTGGTCTGTGTAAGACTGTTTCAAAAGCAAAACCAAAAGTTGCTATTGTGAAGAATCACCAATTTTGGAGATGTGTGAAACCACCCATAGAACTAGAGGAATTTTTTTTTTTTACAGGATTCTATGTTTTGGGGTATTGAATCAAATAATGGGGTTTGCGGAAATGCTTAGAACCTGAAACATTTTTTTTTTTTATTTAATAAGTTTTTACATGAATTTGTTAGTAGTATAGTAGACTACTTCATGTTATATTTTTGTGGAGAATATATTTTCAATTTAAAGGGTAGCCTATCATTTTACAACAAATTCATAATTTTTAATAATAGATTGTTATAAAAGATACCTGGAACTGAAAATTTTGTGGCTTTTACTTAAGACACTATTCATAGGTAACTTTTCTTAAGTAATTTTATAAATATTACTTGAAAGAAATGATGTTACTTTGAAATTTTTGATTTGGACATGCCAGTTTTTAAGCATTTAAGTTCAGTATCACAAGCTTTCTAGCAAGATTGCATTTCAATTTCTCTAGCTGAACCTTTTCTCAGAATTTTTATTAATTTATACTCAGTGGCCAAAGCTTTTTTGGTGTTAGGAGAGTTTCATTATACTTTTGACCTGAGTAGTAACTTCCATGTACTTAAAGGTAGTACAAGTTATATAAAATGCTGGAAATTCCTTTATTAATGTCAGGTTTGCTGTACTATAAATTCAGCTGGGCAAGATCTTCTGTACCTGTTTGTATTTTCCTTCTATTATCTCTGTGAGGGATTTTAGCCACAAGAGATTTTCTTACTCGGAATTTGTAAAGTTTTTACCCTTGAAATGTTCAGGGAATAAAATTTAAACATACCACAGCTTTGAAAAAAATGTAAACATAACGTTGCTTAATAATTACCAGTATGTCCTTGCTTTAATACATTAAAGGTACCATGGACAATCTGCAGCATCCTGATGGGTACTAGTGCTTTCAATAAACAACAAAACAAATCTGTAAAATACCTTCTTCATTTACTCAGAAAGAAGGGAGCATAAGTATTGTACTCTTTAGATTGAAGGCAAGTGTGTCTTGCAACTGAGGAACTGTGGGACCTCAGCATTGCTTGGTTCTGTGTTTTGTTTTGTTTGTTTTGTTTTTTGTTTGGTCAAGGCTTCCATATCTAAACACACTAAGCATTCTCTAAGAATTCAGAGAGAAGAAAATTTAGTTTTTAAGTAGTTAATTGTGACAGTATATAGTAGGGCAATGTATGTGTGACCACTGAATTTCATTTTCAACTTTCCATTGTTTTTGTTTTTTTAAGACAGGGTTTCTCTGTAGCTTTGGAGCCTGTCCTGGAACTAGCTTTTGTAAACCAGTCTGGCCTCGAACTCACAGAGACCATTGTTTTTTGTTTTTTTTTTTTTTTTTAAGATAATTTATCCTTATATTTCTTGTCTCGCAGCTACCAGTTGAAGGGGTTTATTATTGTATGATTACAATAGCAAGCATCCACACGTTCCAAATTAAGCTCGATGTGGTGGGGAATCAGTTTTTGTTGATGTTAATATGTGTGTGTTTTCCAGTCAGAAAGCTTTGTGTTTTAGTGTTTGCATACATCACAGTGAGATTTCTGAGGAAGGTACTAGTGTAGTTCCAACAAGCAACAGGACTTAATACAGCACTTCATGGTACATACAAAATACTCACTAAGTTTAGTTGAAGAAAATTGTATTTGCTTTACAAATTTCCCTCTCTTGTGGGAAACTTTTTTTATAAAGCAGTTAAGTAAGTACCTGACTTCTTTTATATTCATGTTTTTATTGAGATGCGTGACAGGGTCAAACATACTTCTTGGCAGTATTTTTTTTTTAAATGAGACTAAGGAAGTTAAGCAATGAGAAGATGAAACATGGTTAATGTTTGAGAGCTGAATGACAGACAACACTAGATTGAGGACAACTTCTCATTTGAAATGCCTATTGGAGCCTTTTTTGTATTGTGATATTTTAAAAACTTGTTTGGATTTTTTGTTTTAGATGAGAAAAAGAAGGAAAGGAAGAGAGCTCGAGGTATATCACCCATTGTTTTTGATAGAAGTGGCAGTTCTGCATCAGAGTCATATGCAGGTAATCCCATTTAATTTTAGGATTATAGATGACTGATTATAACCTGCTTAAGAAAATGTGGAGGTTGTAGTTTAGTGTGAATTGTTGATGTCCATTAGTACTGAATTTTGGCATGTTCAGTGTAATAATTCTAGAGGAAACTAAGCTTTTTTCTTATTTTAATCCTGTTCTGTTACTGCTTCAGTGGAATTTTCAATTTTCACTTTTTTTTTCTCTTGGAAGATGATGATTCAGTGACTAGTTTTCTGAGTGGGAAACTGTTCAAATATACCAAAAAAAAGGAAAAACAAAAGAAAAAAATTCGAACAACCCAAAAAAAAAACCAAAACACTCGTACACATTGAGAAATATTTTTTTTGTGTGTGTGGGTGCGCCAGGAAGAATTAACTTTGTCTTTAATGAGAATTTTATGTGACAAGACTGTAGAAATTTTGTCTGAACAAATGTATTTTGGCTAAATACAGGTTCAGAAAAGAAGCATGAGAAATTATCATCTTCCGTTCGTGCTGTCCGAAAAGGTATCATTTAAATTTGAAATTGTTTTCATTGCATGCTTCATAAAGTCATTATTTTACCTTATTGGTTCTCCATTAATAGTTGGTTTAATGTGGTCATGTTCCGATATATCATGTTAAGGGAGAAAGCATTATAAACTAAAACAAAATTCCGTGCTTTGTGTCTGCTTTTTGTTGCCTTTCACAATAATTTTAAACAGCTTGGGATATTTTAGTTTCTAAACATAATGATTGATATATCCAAACATTTGGACCTATGTTTAACAGCATAATAGTCTATATCAATCTTTAGATGAATCTGATAATAGTCTAGAACTTGATAACATTGTCATACTTAAGTGTGGGTCAGATATACCGGAACATCGCTGGGTAAGGCTGCCCTGCACAGTGCTGGTTCTCTCTCCTTTACTTTACTTTATTCTGTTGTGCCTGAGCTTTCTAGGCTGATTGGGTGACTGGAATTTTTGCAGTTTAGCTGGGTTTAGTATAGTTGTATAAGTCCGTGGTTAATGAAACTGGATTTCTGTTTTTTGTTTTGTCTTTGTTTTTGTTTTTTTCAGATCAAACCAGTAAACTCAAATATGTCCTTCAGGATGCAAGATTTTTCCTCATAAAGAGTAACAACCATGAGAATGTGTCTCTTGCCAAAGCCAAGGTATTAGCATTAACCTTATTGAAACAGTCTCAATTCTAAAATGTTGACGTGCCACGATGAATGAAAACTACCTCCAGTAGCATAAGATGCTTTGAATTTCCCAGTTGCCACTCCAGATCTGCTTTCTGGCGAGTATGGACACCTGGTAGTGGTATGAATTCACCTTTTTCTCACCCTAGAAACCATAGTGCAGTGTTGAGGAGTGTGTCATTTAGACTGTAATAGATGTGTTTCTGTTAATATTCCTATATCCAGCCATTATAATATCATCTGGATTTAGGAAAAAACGTAGCTTTAAAGGTCTACCCGAGATTTTACCAAAAAGATTATCAGTTGCTAGAGGATACTGAAGAAATACACGACATTTATACTTTACGCCAGTTACTATATTTTCAAATTCATAAATTGAATAACATTTTCAATTGATTATCAGAACGTTCACATTTCTAAGCATATTTCAGTATTAATAGTGTTTCTGACTTGTACCAATAATTACACAAAACATTACAGAGAGAATGACCCTACTTGTTTTAAGCTGAGGTAATGACGTGCTAAAACATGAATTAAAAGACCACAGATTCCTAAAGAAAATTGAACTTCTTTGTCTTCACCTTACTTTTTCCTTTTTTAAAATAAAAATTGGTTAAAACTGATTCAGGAGTTTAAGTAGTTATGTTTCAGTCCTCGTTAAAAATAAACCTTTTCAACTTAAATTCTGAACTTAGGAAAAACTAGAATTTTGGCATTTTTGTTTTTTTTCAAATTTATGGTTTTACTGCTGATAGACCATTTTAAATTTATGTGATTAATTGAGGAACACAGAAGTTGCCATTAAGCTTTTAGTAATATACTTACCAGAATAAATTACTTTGATTTTAGGATAACTAGTCATTGATACTACAGAATTCTAGTTTGTAAGATTTTCCTGACAATTCCCTTTGTTAAGATTTTGTAAAGTTGTTAATTTTATATTTTTATATAATATAAATATCTGATATATATTATATATCAGATAAGTAGTTTCCAATTACTTTTACGTCCAATAAATAAGACTTTTGTTAGAGCTTTCTTAAATTTCAAACACAACATAGTAGCTTGATAGTTAATGGACTTGCATTTAATTTCAGTGTGTGACCTTTTCATTATTTTTATAGGGTGTGTGGTCCACATTGCCTGTAAATGAGAAAAAATTGAATCTTGCATTCAGATCTGCAAGGAGTGTTATCTTAATATTTTCTGTCAGAGAAAGTGGAAAATTTCAAGGTAAGATTAAAAGTTATTTATTTTTTACATACAACAATAATAGTTATATCAACACTTAAATTACTTTGTGATACTGTGGTTCATTAGGTTTTGCCAGACTGTCTTCAGAATCACATCATGGTGGATCTCCTATACACTGGGTGCTTCCAGCAGGAATGAGTGCTAAAATGCTTGGAGGCGTCTTTAAAATTGACTGGATTTGCAGGTAAATTGCACACACTAGTATAGAGGTACTTGGCATGTTTTGAATGGGCAACTGGTTGAGAATAGTGTTAAAATGCTGTAATAGTTTGATTAAGGGAGAATTTCATGGCATGTTCATATTTAGTACACACAACATTAAATATCTGAAATGAACGAGATGAATTCTGGTCTTTACAAGATGACTTTTGGAATTGAAAGGCATTAGAAGTGTTACAAATAACGAAACTAAGCGCTGTGGCAAACAGCTATGACATCAACACATGAGAGTGAGCAGAGGCAAGATCACTGAGTTAAAAGCCAGACTCAAGAAACAAAATGGGGAGTGAAATAAATACCCCAAGAGATTGTATGAGAACCAGATAGACAGTGATATGAAAAGAAGAGCCAAAAGGATAAGAATAGTAATATGGCCCAGCCAGAAAATACTTCATGAAGCTAATTGGAAATAATTGTATTAGGTTGCCTTTGACTACAAAGCCCCAAAATTATGCCATTCAAATTCTTTTAAGATTTTAGTTTTTGTTTCAAAGATTTTTTTCTTTTTTGTTTGTTTTTTGTTATTTTGAGATTAAGGTCATAATTCTTTTTATGTACCCCTAGCTATCCTGGAACTTACTCCAAACCAGGCTATCCTTGTACTCACAGAGACCCTTCTGCCTCTGCATTACAAGTGCTGGGATTAAAGCGTGCGCCACTACACCTGACTCTTACTTGTTTTATGTGTATGTCTGTTTGCATGTGAGTGTAGGCGCACACGGAGTCTAGAAGAGCATCAGTTCCCCTAAAGCTGGAGTTAGAAGTAGCTGTGAACCCACAACTATGGGTGCTGGGAACTATTTACACTGGGCTGTCTCTCTAGCCCACAAATCACTTTATGATCACTTACTATAAAACTGAAAGGCACTCAAATTTTGTTAAATAAATATAAAATTGATTGAGTGAAGTGTGTTTTGTTTCTTATATACATTTTGCAAAAATAAAAATGTACATGCAATAACATGTAGAAAATATATTTTAAAATATATAATTACAGTGCATTGGGAATGAGAGTATTGCTGATGCTGGTGACTCTTTCTCCTCCTTTCCTGGTTTACATGTATGTAGTTTTTAAAAAAATAATTTGGTAAAGTTATAATACCAACTTTTAAATTTTGGTGAGATGACTCTGCAGGCAAAGGTACATGGTATGAAGTCTGAGGGCCTAGTTTGAAAGGAGAGAATTGATCTTATACACACACACACACACACTATTATGAAATTTGCTGATAGATTGTTTTTTAGTTGATATAGGTAAAAACTTTTTTTTTTGCGAGTGCATAATTGTAAAGACCAAAGGAAATATAATATGAAAGTTTGTCATTGTGATATATTTTTTGAGAACAAAACACAAAATTAAATTATATTTTATAATATATTCTGTTAGATTGTACTTGTATTGATTTTTATATTCTCAAATTGGTAAATTCCTTAATTTTAAAAGATGTAAATTGTTTTGATAGTAACATTTTATTTTTTACATTGACTTTATTCTACCATCTTGCTAACTTGCAACTAAAACTGTGTTTAGCATGGCCATTCATAAGGATACCCAAATAAATAATCCAGCTTACTTAGACTTGATATAAAGTTTAAGACAAAAAGGTTTTTACTTTCTCAAATTATTATGTGTACCTAGGTACAATTTCTTAGGGTGAAACTTTTTTAATACCTCAATTTTATTAAAGTGTTATTTCATGAAAATTCTGGAGTAAGCAATGTTTTATGGATACTTGTTAAATTGATACTTCAGGTAAGTCATTTGAAGACTGAGTTTTGCTTTTCTCTACAAAATGGAATTTATATTACCTTGTCAGAGTTTGAACTCCTAATAATTCAGGTAGTTTGTAGCCATATTAAAGTTGGAATAGAGTGAATGCTTATATACAAGGAAGAAAGGCATGTTTAAGTGACTATGTTGCCACCTGGAATGAGCTCAGAATACCATCTACCCAGAATTAAACTACCATCAGTAGCCAAACCACTATCATATCACATAAAAGGCCTCACTGTTTTATATTCTTTTGTTAAGTTTTTCTCCTACAGAGTCTTGGTCTTTGCAATAATATATATCTGCACTATTTTTCATTGCTTATCTGTTCAAAAAGTGACTAGATAGATGCCTGTTCTGTAACTGTGAACAGGTAGTGTGGTACACGTTATCATGAGTGCTCTTATTTCTCACATACACTAACTAAATTTTTTTTTCTTTGTGGTATCACAGTTGTCTGTTACATCCTGGCTGAGATTAACTAGTATCATCCAGCATTGTACAGTTTCTTTAGTCTAATTATGACTGATGGTAACAAAAAGTCATAGCCCTAAATGATGCATATAGTTTGGCAGAGTCCTTTATTTTTATATATTTGCTATTATACTCCCAGTGATAAAAATAATAATCTATAACTGTATTTTGTTAGCTGTTAAGTTTTCAGGTCTGTGATTTTTTTTTTAACTTTTATTTTTTATGCATTGATACCAAATCTCCTGGAACCTGAGTTAAAGACAGTCGTGAGCTGCCATGTGGGTGCTAGGAATTGAACCAGTGCTCCTAACTGCTAAGCCATCTCTATACCTTCTCCACCCCCCTACCCCCGTAAATGTTTTAAACTGGTAACTTGTAAGAAAAATTAAAAAAAAAAATGTATTGAACAAAGTCAGGTATTAATGGAGCCATCTACATCTGAAAGAAAGGTTGGGGTTACAGTAGTGTACCATTTAGCATACCAACTGTGGGTGCCTTTTGAATAATTTGGTTTGTTTTAGGTTCATTAATTTGATAGTACGCATTATAGACAGATGGTAGAGGTCTTTTCAGTGCTTTCCAGTTTTATTTTTCCTTTGTAGCTGATTCATGCTTGTTGCGTTTTATAAATAACCCAGACTCTTCATTATGCCTTGTTGATAAGTTGTGTTTATTAGGTTAAACATAGTAAATGTATTTACAATTTTGGGTTTCATAAAGGATGTAATTCTTCTTAAGCATCATCTGTATTAGTTTTTTTAGAAAAAGAGCTAGGTTTTGAAGGTGCTTTCTGTAGAGAATTATATATACTGCCAGTGTAAATGATTCTTTAAATTTTTGATACATTCAATTCACAGTTAATTATTGACTATCACTGTAGTACAGCATCTTCAAAATATTCTTCAAAAGAACATGATTTATACTGTTTTATATTTAGGCGTGAATTGCCCTTCACGAAATCAGCTCATCTCACCAACCCTTGGAATGAACATAAGCCAGTCAAGATTGGGCGTGATGGACAGGTTTGTTTAATTTTTAAGCTACATTATTCAGCCATTTGTAGACCTTTATTGAAGGACACTCTAAAACTTTCTGTGAATTGTGAAAAACAAGGTATTGTGATTCTGATTGACTAGTAAGATGGTTAATGGTGGAACTCATGTAAATCGTACTTTGATAAAATTGAAGGGAGGGTGATGAGAGAAGTGACCCAGTTTTTGTAGTTTTCATTATAAGTTTTTTAAATATGGAATGTTTCATGAGTCTGCATCATCCTTTTGAAAGGTGCATACTACTCTTGATTTTAGTATATGTGCTGAATTTTTTTCTGAATAGAAGATGACCAATGAAGAGACAGATATGTACACATATGCACACGTGTTTTCAAATTAAAGTAAACATGTGTTATAATGATTTAAAAGTAAGCCCAACCCTTTTATGCTTAGAGTTCCTTTAATATTCATATTTTTCCTATTGCTTGTGAGTAAAGTGTTGGTAATTAAAAGTAATAATTTTGTGTAAGCTTGTATGTTAGTCTGCCTCTGTAGGTATTTCTCAGACGTATTCTTTAAGATGAATGACTTATATTTTTGTGTTTTTACAAATATCTATTGGGATAGAATAAAATCGAGAGCAATAGAATTTTAAGCAGCTGTACTTGTGGGTGAGATTGTATACTTGTAGTTTCTATTCGTCAAATGCATTAAACACTTTAGAAGTAATTTTTGTTTTTCTTCTTTTTGAGACTGGGTTTCTCTGTAGCTTTGGAGCCTGTCCTGGAACCAGCTCTTAGAGACCAGGCTGCCCTCGAACTCACAGAGATGTGTCTCCAGAGTGATGGGATTAAAGGCATGTGCCACCACTGCCTGGCTTTGGAAGCGTTTTTATATAAATAAATATAAATAAACCTTTAAGCTTATTAGAATCTTGTGTTTAGTTCCTTGAGAAAAAAGTCTTTGAAGTCAGTGTTCAGTTTTGTACATGAGGATACTATGTCTTTTGAGAGGTCCTATTTTGCTGTTAATCGTTACTTTCAACATTTCAGGAAATTGAACTTGAATGTGGAACCCAGCTTTGTCTTCTGTTTCCCCCTGATGAAAGTATTGACTTGTATCAGCTCATTCATAAAATGCGTCACAAGAGAAGAATGCACTCTCAGCCTCGATCAAGAGGACGTCCATCCCGTCGAGAACCAGTCCGGGATGTGGGAAGGTTAGAAACGTTCTTTGGACTGATAATAGGCACATGTATCGGGATAACATGATGGAGGAATGTGATTCGTCAAAAGTGTTCTGCGGTAAAGAAGAAAGAGAAAATCCTCAAATCAAGCTGCATGGACTAGTTTGTGGCTTCATTGAGGATTTCACATGGTCACCTTGGTCTCAGTCATTTTTTTCAAGCGGAAAATGGGGATCTTTCCTAATGCAGAAAAAATAATTTACTAACAAGTGATGACCACTTTAGACTAGCTAGTACTCTGATAAAACAGTACGCAAGTGAAATGAGGTAGGCATTTTGTTGCTCAGAACAGGTTAGAAAGGAGGAAGAGGAGGAAGTCTTTATTTGCAAAAATTGTTTATATTTTATAAAAAGCCTTTTCTTTCAGGTGTGTCTCTGGATAAGCCTTATCACAATATGGGACTTTTATAAAGGATCACTAATATTTTTTGAGAAGATGACGCCTCACTTAGAGGATAAAATGTTTTAAGTTATTTCATACTCAAGAGGAGCATTATTGGGACTGTTTCCAATTTTGTCACCGTGATGTGTTAACCCCATTGCCACATATTTGTAACATGTGCCCAGTGAATTCACACATCCTGCTGAGCTTCTGAAAACAATAGGTTCTTTCCAAAGGGGATCAAGTGGCCCTGGGAGACCCGGCAACAAACCAAAACGAAGGGCTGTTGCTGTGTCTATTTACAACCTTTCCAGATGCTGGCAGTACCTGTGGACTTAAAGTGTTTTTTAGAGGATCGCCATGGTTATTGATCACTACCTTATGAACTAAACAGCATTTTCCAGGAAAAGGGGGTTTAACTTGTTACAGAATTGGAGAGAAGTCTTTGAAAAGAACTGATTTAAGCCCTTCTACCCAACACCTTCCCCTGTATAGATTTGCATACAGCTAAATCTAAAATATTCTGCTAAAGACTATTGGATGTGTGGTTGATGGGATGAAACCTTTGGTTAAGTTTCCTTTGGTGGAAACTACCTGTGGTAGGTACAGATAATCCAACAAGAGTCCCATTTCTTTGATCTTAAAAAGGACTTTGTCGAGTAGGTAGGAGGAAACCTGGCAGAGCCCCTTACTTTTGGCCTAAAAGGACTGATCACCAAGATGTCTTTTGAAGTTTTAAGCTAAGAGGTTTCCAGTGCAATACAGTATATACAAGTGAAGTTTTTCCTCAGTTTTGCAATGGACTGCAAACTATACTTAAACACCACTACACCTTCTCTCAAGCCTGCCAGGGCCTCCATTTATGTATGTGGCTTACAACTTAAAGTCAGTAGTTGGACTACTATATGAACTGTTACTATCATGTTTTATACCGGTCGTAAATGCACTCCCCAAACTACAAGAAAGCGGTATGTTTGTTTTATAAACCAGCTTTTAATTTTCTTAGTACTATTTATTGTAGATGCAACTGTTTTTATTCTGTTGGGGGGATACTTGGATTTGTTGGATTTAACTTTGCAGTTTGAGTGACTTGTTGAAAAGTTTAATGAAAACATTCAGTATTTAGAAAAATAGCTAAAAGAAACTTGATGCTGAGATATTTTATACTATATCTGAAACTAATAGCAAAAGGATATGTTATTTTCTAAATGTTTTGGAGCTTTTATTTTTATTTTTGTTCAGCTTTTATTAAATGCTAAATTATTAAATGTTTTTATGATGTATTGTATAGCCATCAAGGTTTATAAAAGACAGTGAAGAATAGCCCCTTCAAAAGTTAAACTTTGACGTAGTTTTACGAACTCTGTTAAAACTTCTTACATGACAGTTTATGAGAGCCAGTTTATTATAAGGCATTGTCTGGAAAAAGTACCTTAATTACTAATGTTATTAAAGAAAGTAAATGTTGCTGAGATTAGTTTTTCAAATAACTGACATTTTCAAAGCTTTTCTGTTACATAGCTTTATTATATTTAAAATTTTCTGTATAATCATGAAGAGTGTAGTTTTGTGTAAAGCAGAGGCATCCTTTAAGGCATTCTTCATTTTGTTTAGATTGGAGCTATATAAATTTTAGAATAAGCTATTGCATAATTGCTGGTATGATTTTCCTTTTGTTTTCACCTGGATGGTGATATTTGGGAAACTATTTGATTTGTTAAAGAATTGCTTCTATGTTTAGTCTACTAAAATGTGGTTTACAGGCTTGAATTAGGAAATTTTTGGGGTTGTCTCATAGTATGAGATTACAGAGATATCTACTCCAGTGTATAAGGTTTCCTTTTGAGGAATTAAGAACTTTAAGGTAAATTGTTCTCCAAAAATTAATGGAGTTTTTTTTGTTTGTTTGTTTTTTTATGTAGGCCCTGGGCTATTCTTTGTACTCATCTCTGTCAAACTCTTGCTTTGCTGTTTGTTTTCCCAGCTGTTTTTGGTTTAATTTCTAATGTGTCTAATTTGTGTAGGCGTCGACCAGAAGATTATGATATTCATAACAGCAGAAAGAAACCAAGGATTGACTATCCCCCTGAGTTTCACCAGAGACCAGGTTAATATTTTATAATCCTGAAGATTATTTGACTTAAAATTATTAAAACAACAAAAAACTTCCAGTAGGTTTAAAAATAAAGAATATTTAGGGCATGACTACTTTAAACCTTAAGAAATTATTGCTAGTTCTAATTAGTAATTCTTCCCCTACCATGCTTAGATTGTTCTATTACAACAAATCATAATTTGTTACCTGAAATTGCTGACTTTGCCAAAATGGAAATTGATGTGTAAGATGCAGAAAAAAGTGAATTATTTTGTGCTTTCTGTTCCCTATGATATGTAGTTTCTTCTATAGTATGCAGCATTAATTGGAAATCATACAGAAATTACACTTTTTTTAAAAAAAGAAATAAAGAACCTGGTACTGTTTTTGAGAGTGATGGGAAACACTTGGCTTGTCATCCAAGTGTCAATTTTCAGTTAGTTTATTCTTCACTGGGATAAAAGAAGGGTTATGTTTCAATTACTGTCACACATCTGTAAAACTCTAATTTTGGTTAGTATTATACATGAGAATTTCTAACAAATGGCTTTATATATAGTAGCATCCTTTTTCCCTAAGAAGGTAATTGTGTTCTATTAAAACAAATACTTTCCCCAGTAATAGGGCCAGTCAGATATTTTTATATATTAGTTTGTTGCATCCTTCCTAATGGAAGCAGGGGATAGAGTAGATTTTATTTTGTTACATGGTTCTTGGAGTATATATGTTCATTTTTGCAGCTTTTGCAATTTTGTGTCCTTTATTGAGTCTTCATGCTTTAGCTCATAGCCATAAGTTCTCAAGGTGAAAGGTAAACATTCTTTAAAAAGATCCTCCTGCAGTGTCCTTAAACCAGTTCAGTCTGTACACTCAGGGTAGTCCTCTGCCCTTAGCTCACATGATACATGGGAAATCCTCTAGTAGTTGAATGAATAACATCCTTTGAAGTATATTTTTTTCATGGGAAGAATTGAAACAAGGGTAAGGAAGGTTTAATTATAATGCTGTAGTAAAAACATGAAATTTGATGTTTGAACAGGGTATTTAAAGGATCCCCGATACCAGGAAGTTGACAGGTAAGTTGGGTTCACTCTTGCTTAGCTTTGAATTACATTCTTGGAACTAGTTTATGAATTACCTGAATTTAGTTTCACTAATCTTATTCCCAACAGACGATTTTCAGGAGTTCGCCGAGATGTGTTTTTAAATGGGGTAAGCATTAAATTTTACATATTTGAAGCTAGGGTCTGATTTCTATTCCCTCTATTTTAATTTATTATTAACATTATCATCTTTTATTTTAGTCCTACAATGATTATGTGAGGGAATTTCATAACATGGGACCACCACCGCCTTGGCAGGGAATGGTTTGTATTACTTTATTTTGTAATACATTTATTTTAACTTCATTTTGCAGTTTTACCTATTAAGAGACTTAACATACAAGTTTTTAAAATGAAAGACAAGATTGTTTATGCTTAAGTATGGGCTTAATAATATGGGCTTACTATAGATATATGTAAAACATGGTAACAGTATAAGCTCTTAACTAGGTGATGAGATTTATTCTCATCTTTCTAGCATTCTGATCAAGTTCCATAATAACATCTGTTTACTTCATTCATAAAATTTACTGGCCATTATAAACTAGTAGTTTGTGCACAGATGTCTGTTTGCTTTGCCATATGTGTTGATAAGTGAAATGAACAGTTAGATCCATCTCTTAAATAACCTTCAGTCAAATAGTGTCAATTTAGAATTGTGCAGAAAATAAAATTCACTAAATTCATGTGAAGTTTCTATTATACTTAATGGGATAACAAGTCAATTTAGCTCCATTTAAAATAGGACTGAATTAAATTTTGAGTTTTAATTTTCTGTCTTCAGGAAATTTTGATATTTTTCTTAAAGTATATTCTAACATGTTAAGAATGCCTGGAAATAGTTTCCAAGAAGTAAAACTTTGTATCTGAAGTACCTCTGTGATTCTTCCTATTTTATTTTTAAATGCTGTTATGTGACCTTACATGTCTTTGGCTTCACTTAAGGTAGTTTTACACTTTCTTTTACATACAGATTAACTGGAAATTCTTTGAGTCTCAAGTATCCAGATGAATTTGACACTAAAATCTATCATGTGCCCCTTATTAATTTTATAATAATACCTTAAATATATTATTGATGTGTCTTTGGGCTTGTGAATTCCATTCACAGACATATGTGTCCTAGGGATTGAACTCAGATCATCATGCCTGGCAGCAGGTGTCTTACTCCTTTACCTGCTGAGTCATTCTAGCCCCTATATTGGCATTTAAAAAAATTTTTAAAAGTTTTTAAAGTTTTTTTATTGGCATTTTTAAAAGCTCCTGGACTTTATTATTTTTTTTTTTAACAAATAGAAAGGCTGTTTTGGGAGAACCTTAATATATTTCACTGTACGTGAATAGTAATGGTGAAATTAATGTTTGAGATTGGTATGAATTGGGAATCGGAGTTTGAATGGGTTTATCATCTACAAGAGTATTTGGTAGATTTATATGTAGATGATCTTTTCTTTTTAGCCTCCTTACCCAGGAATGGAACAGCCTCCACATCATCCTTACTACCAACATCATGCTCCACCTCCTCAAGCCCATCCCCCTTACTCAGGACACCATCCTGTACCACATGAAGCAAGATACAGAGATAAACGAGTAGTAAGTGCCCCAAAAGGCAGAGGTGTGAGGGAACTACTTAGAATTTCTGTAGGTAATTTACATATGGGCGTATGCTGGATCTCCATGATAAACCATTTATATTCTTAGTACAGAATCTGAATATTAATGTGTAACTTGTTTTCATTAAAACAGTTAGTTGATCATGTCCTTATGTAATATTTAGATAGCCTTGTGTTTCCTGTTTCATGAGTTGAAACACTGTGTGTCTAAGCATTGTAGAAATGTAATTATGATATTCTTCCTAAACTAGGATCTTAATTATTGACTATATAATTCAAAACTGCTGGTATAAATTTTTCTAAATTTACATGCAAGATGATAAATAATAAGGTAGTTTCTAAATCATTTTTTACCCAGTTTTATTTAAAAATAATAATCACGTGACACAAATTCTAAGTAGTTCTCTCGTAGTAGGGCTGTTTATTAAAACCAATTTTCTGTTTGTGTGTGTGTACTTAATGAAAATTGTTTTCTGGTACTTGATTGGAAGGATATTTCCATACACATGTAAGTTTGGTGACTGAATGGTAGTTTAATGTTAAAGAATATATATTACAGAACTTTGGTCAGAACAGTAAATTCATATCCTATCTTTGAGAGTTTTTTTTTTATGGATTATTCTTTAATTCAAAAAAGGAGTCCTTTAAATTAAATCTTAACATTCTATAAATATTGCTAGGCTATTGACAGGCCTTATTTTTCTGTTATAATACATGGACTACATATGGTAAAACCTAAGTTTATTGTGAAATCTTGTGTGCATGCTGATAGTGAGCTTTATGAAAAGGAAAGCAGTAACAGTCTTTGACTAGAAAGGCAATCCAATATTTCTGAAGTTAACTAGCTCTTGCAAATAAGTTCTGTTTTATGGACCTTCTTTAAGTAATATTTCGATTAATTAAAACATAATCTGTCTATAATACATTCACATTTTACTTATATATGCAAGGTAGTATAGAATTGTGTTCTAAACCTGGCTTTCTATATATTGAAGCTGAATTTTGAAAATGTCCCGCAGTCTTCTGCCTGTGCTTTACCGCCTTTATCCTTTTCATCCTTCAAAATGCTTTGTTAGCTTTATGTGGGATATGTCCCAGTATTACTGAAATTTTTCTTACAGTTCAGAAGTAAATTTTGAGTTCATCAGATTTTTCAAAAATTTATTTCATCAAATCCCTTAAATTACTTTTTAGTAAATAAGTTGTAAGAACTTTATAGCCTAAGTCTTTTAAGTTGAATAGGAAGTTATAGGAAGATTTGTGGATTCCAGTTAGTGCTATAAGTGTCAAAATTAAATTCTTTGAAATCATAGTCACATTTTCTAATTTCTTCTCTACCAGACAACTGTGAGGACTCATAAATCCCATGCAAAGTTTTGCTTTGCTGATCAGTTTTCTCCTTTTTCCTAGCATGATTATGATATGAGGGTGGATGACTTCCTTCGCCGCACACAAGCTGTTGTCAGTGGTCGGAGAAGTAGACCCCGTGAAAGGGATCGGGAACGAGAGCGAGACCGTCCTAGAGATAACAGAAGAGACAGAGAGAGAGAGAGAGGTCGTGATCGAGAAAGAGAGAGGGAACGAATATGTGACCGGGACAGAGACCGAGGGGAGAGAGGTCGTTATCGAAGATAATGCGCTTTTGGAAGCAGTGATTGAAGATAAACAAAAATATTGTATTTTTTTTGTGTGTTTACAAGTAGTAAATTTATTTTCAGCTGTCTACTTAAAGCTCATTGTGTAGAAGGATTTATTATCATCTTTATTCCAAGCATGCAGTAGAATAAGAACTGGAAAACTCAGTTCCGCCAAAAATGCACATTTGACAGTTGACACTTTTATTGGGGCAGAATGGAACAGTCCAAGAATGTAGATATTGATTCATTCTCTATAAATGTTCTTTTTTACAGTATATTCATCCTAGAGTTATTTTGTTTGTTTTCTTTCTTTTTGATCTTGATCAATAACTGCCATAGTATTTTGCTTTGTGTTTCTACATGTAGCTGCACACAGTTCAGTATAAAAATAATGCTGCTATCAAGTATGCAAATATTGAAGTATGGTGGTTTGACTGTATGGCAGTGTTGTAGCAACCTCTTGGTTTCTCCTCTTCCCTCTTTTTTTTTAAACCTGTAAAATCACTTTTTTTTAGTCTTCAATGATGAAAGCAATATTAAGAAGACATTGCTATCTAATTTTTAATCTTTTTAAATAAAAAGTTCTCATATTCAGTAGCATGGTTGATGCTATTGTTTAGCCTTCCTTCTAAACTGTACATCGGCTTGGAATGTTCACAATTTTGCGTGTGTGGCAGCAGGAGATAACCCCACATTCTACATTGCTACTGTTTTATATGAAATAAATTGGTAAAGATTGACCAATTATGTGCTGTATTCCTTGTCTGATTGCTAGTTTAATAGTGCATAAGCATAACTATATTCTCCAGTATATAAGATTGCATAGAGTGGGTTACATAGATAATTTAGTTTGTTACTTACACATCTGATATTTTTGGATTGGTATTTTAGGCTTTTTTTTCATCTGCTGTTGAATTGCTTTCTACAGTTTAGTCTTTAGTGTTTTCACATTTTCATACATTGCTTGTCCATCCTTTGTAACAGTTCTCTAACATAGTAAACCACATAAAAAAGTTTATACATTTTTTTTTGCATTTTAATTTCTTGAATCTGAAGTTTGGCCAGTATGAAATTAACTATCTAAACATTGGGAATGAATTTTTACTGTTTTCTTTTTGACAGTGTTGTACTTAAGAGTCTGTACAGCACATAGTTTTGTGTTTTGTCTCTACTTGTAGGCCTGCAGAGAACACAGAAGCTTCAGTATTTAAAAGTATAACTTTATCCCCTTTAAAATATCTTTTTGTGCAGTCAATTCTATGTTACCAATGTCAGAGTACAGGCTGTGGATTCATTAAATACACACATGGCTGATAGACTTGCAAGAATATTTAACTCTTAGGAAACTCAGGTTGCACGCAGTTCTGGAATTATGTTCAGTGAACTAGTTGGTGATGTTAAGTCTTGTTACTCATTTTTAATCACTAATTCTTTGAATTTTATGTTTACATTATACATTCTGTTCTTTCTCATTCCTCCACTCCCCTTTTGTCCAACTGCCCATTTTCCTCACAAGTCTCCATCTCACTTTCACATCTTTTTGTTTTTACTTGGTGATCCCCCCGCCCACACTCAGGTATTATATTCCCACATTGTACTAATGTCTACAGTAGTTGAACAGAACATGTAGGCAACATTAAAGTTAGTTCCTGTCGTTAAAATAGATTGTAAATCACATTGAATACTCCCTGCACATGAGCACTTTTGTGTTGCTCAATATTGACTGACTACATTTATATATAATTCTGATAATTAGAATTGGGTAGCAGATTCAGAAAGTAAAATTACCCATTTCATGTTCTCTTGGAAGTTACTTCTTCGTTGATAGTAAAAAGTAGAATTTAGACATTCCCTAAGATCACGAGTAGATGTCCATCCTGATCATTTTAAGCTTTAACACTTCTTCAGGCTTCATTAGTCATGGCTTTTCTTAAAAGTCCATCCAAAAGATGCTTTGTAGTTGGGTGTTAGCTTCTGGTGGCTCACATTTCTAATCCTAACACAAAGTAATCCTGAGGCAGTGGATTGCCAGCAATTCTAAGACAGCCTGGGTTATGAACTGAAATCTTGTCTGGACCCACTGAAGGCGTAAGTCACAAACAATGCCACAGCAGTTTGGAATTATGATTAATAGGGTGGTATTTATTTAAAGGGGAAAAAACTTACAGATCACAGCCCTCTGCGCAACCAGGAAGGGAGTCTAGTCTCCAGCGGAGCAGGAAGTGAAGAGAGAGAGGAGAGGGAAGTGGCACTTTTTTAAAGGGAGAGAGACCACGCCCCAATGGGCTGGTATCTCAGCAGCTATAGGCTGGAGGAAAGGAAGGACCTCCCGCAACACCTTCCCCTTTTGTTTAAGCAAGAGAGTTCTAAACCTACTATGAAATTATATACAATAAGTACAAATATCCTATTCTAACTAGATTAGGTCTTATATAATAAATAACTTGGCCAAGTCATGAGAGAAAGTACATTTATATAGTCTTCAACCCCATCGAAGATCTGAGAAGGGAAATAATGT
>NC_022027.1:34557828-34559810 GCF_000317375.1 Microtus ochrogaster | reverse complement strand
GGGGCCCCATCTTCTTCCTGAAAACTTCAAATGTCACTTCAGGAAAAACTCATTGTTCATTGTGAAAAACTTAAACATTAATCATATAGACATATGTATGTATATTCACTCAAAGGCATGATAAATATATTTAATGAAAAGTATGATAGATATGAAGAAAAGCAAAGATGTTTTCTAAACTCATATTTCTTTCTGTCCCATATCTCAGCGGCTATAGGCTGGAGGAGCGGAAGGACCTCCCGCAACAACCCACTTCCACAAAACCTTGTGTATTCTAAAAGTTGGTTTTATTTTTGAGACATGGTCTAATCAGGTAACCCTGACTATCTTGGAACTCATCTGTAGACTAGGCTGGCTATACGATCTGAGATCCACCTGCCTCTGACTCAAATTTGGGGATTAAAGGTGAGAGCCTGCCTGTTTTAAAAGCTTTTCCAGTGGATAAAAATTTGCTTTATCATTTATCTATTGTACAATGGTTCAATCCTTCTAGTTAATAATCATTGCTTTCGGGCTGGAGAGATGGCTCAGTGGTTAAGAGCATTGCCTGCTCTTCCAAAGGTCCTGAGTTCAATTCCCAGCAACCACATGGTGCCTCACAACCATCTGTAAAGAGGTCTGGCGCCCTCTTCTGGCCTTCAGGCATACACACAGAATATTGTATACATAATAAATAAATAAATATTTAAAAAAAATAATCATTGCTTTCTATTATGCCATCTTTTGGGGGAGAACATTTAACATGCATTTAAAAGCAGTCTCTGTTGCTCAAGTATACATTACATATACATCATTGTCACTGTTGTTCATAGTCTCTGTAAGTCTTGGTTCTTAAACTGTTAATGTGAATCCATTATTACCCTCCCCACCCCAATCATGGAGGTCAGTTTCATTTGGATTCTGGGGTATTTGTCTTTTTCTTTAAATTATATAGTATGTGAATGATTTTAAATACCTTTCCCTGTACCCGACCCTGTCTGTGGTGGTTTAAGTGAGAGTTCCCCCATAAATCTCCATCACTTGGTCTCCAGTCAGTGACTGGAGAGGACTGGAAAGTATAGCCTTACTTGAGTATTTTACTGAGTTTCTACTTCTTGCTTATGGCTTAAGATGAGAACTTTAGCTGCTGCTCCAAAGCCTGGCTGTCTGCTGCCATGATCCTATGCCGTGGTGGTGATGGACTTCTTGTCCCTTTGGAACCATAAGCCTGAAATAACTATTCTATATGTTGCCTTGGTCATTGTGTTTTATCACAACAATAGAAGAGTAATCTATTTTTACAAAATTTTAGTGTGGAAATATATTTATAAAATATTAATTTAAGCAGTCCTGGGGGGGTTGCCCAATGCACTTCCTATATACAACCAGGTCCACTTTGAGTCTGTTCTGTTTATTGATCTATATTAATGCTGCAGAATCTTTGTTACTTCTCCACAGGTATGATCATTTTTAGTTGTTATATTCCATAATTACAGTAAATTTTGTGTCTCAAATATTTTCAAGACTTTTGAAGTTAATGCATTGAGCTCATTTAGTTATTTGGAGAGTGACCTGGACCAGATATATAAGGGTTTCAAACAGGTGTGTTCTATTTGGTTCCATTGGTCCTTCTGTCTGTTTTTATGCCAATACCAATACTGTATTTCAGTACTGTAGCTCTGTAGTAGAGTTTGAAGTCAGGGATTGTAATGCCTCCAGAAGATCTTTTATTGTACAAAATTCTTTTAGCTATCCTGGGTTTTTTGCTTTTCCATATGAAGTTGAGTACTATTCTTTTGAGGTCTTTGAAGAATTTTGCTGGGATTTTGATGGACATTGCATTGAATCTGTAGATTGCTTTTGGTAAGATTGTTGAAATAAGAGCTGCGGAGGAGCTGCGTCCCCCGCACCCGGCCGCCCACATGGCTAGCTTAGCTTATGCCCCGAAATAATTACACGGAAACTGTATTCTTTTAAACACTGCCTGACCCATTAGTTTCAGC
>NC_022027.1:34530856-34543187 GCF_000317375.1 Microtus ochrogaster | reverse complement strand
CAGGACGAGGAGAAGGGGCCTCGTGTGGCCCTGCCTTTTAACGGGGGGCACCAGGGAATCTGGGAAGAATATCCCATACCTGCGCGCAGGTGCGCGCACAGGCAACCATAGTCCAGGAGGAGTCTGGGAGTTGTAGTTTTTCAAAAGAACAACAAACACTTATTTAGGGTTCGTGACTAAAATTTGACAGTCATCTATGTCTCCCTGTTTCTTATCAGCCCTTTCCCATTCCTAGTAATAATTTCATTTTTTCTTTTTTTCTCATTTTTTTTTTAAAGCTAGGTTTTATTCACCATGTAGCCCCAGATGGCCTAACACTGGCCATGCAAGAGTGTTGATGACTTATGTCTATGCCCTATGGCTATACAGGTCACAGTTAAGAATGATGCTACCACCAGAAAAGATTTCAGAACAGGAGAATAATGCACAGCATGCTGAAAATTGTGAATCCCAAAGTGTCACAACCCCAACTTATTCCTAAACCAGGGGATGCCTGAGCACAGAGACTGTGCTGCCTTTTATCCCGGATCTGTAGACATTAAGCCATGTCATTCATTCTATAGTCTTATTGATGACATAATGCAATGCTTGCCAAAGTTGAAGGGAAGGCAACATGACTTGATGGGAGGATTATTAAATTTTTCATCCCATGTCTTGATGTTCACACAAAAATTTTGAAGTAAGGCTTCTGAGGGAACTAATCCATTATAAAAGCATGAAAATTGTGAGAATTTGTATGTTAAATCTATTGAAATTAATAATATATTGCAATACATTTATTAATATATTAAATGTGGAATAAGCACCATAAAGCAAGCTCAAAATGAACAAATAATAGATCAGATTCCTGGTCCATGCAAGCATTGCAAATGGGACTATAATTGATTATATGATATAAAATCTTTGAGTTTGCTTTTAGGAATCGATGTGTTCATTTTACTGAATTTTCATATAACAGAATTTACTAAGCGTTATTTTGAAAGGGTAGACACTTCATGGCTATAAATAAATATTCAACATTTATTTATTTGTGCATTCTGCCAGATGTTTTCTTTTGTACTTTATATGTTTTATTTTTTTCTGAAAGAAATGTTATTTTTTGCCAGTTGTAAATTGAATGTAAGTCTTCATATTTGTTAATCATGCGCTCTGACACTGCGCTATGTACTGCATTAGAAATGTTCTGTTAAATTGGGTCTCACATATAACCCAGGTTGATCATCAATGCATGATTCTCTTTCCTCAGACTCACACGTGCCTGAATTATAGGTGTTTGCCCCCTGCTTGGATCCAAAGAATTTTTTAAATTTTTTTCTTAAAAAATGTGTATGGGTGTTTTGCCTACATGTATGTCTGTGCACCATGTGTGTGCAGTTTCTACACTGTCAGAAGAGGGTATTGGATTCTCTGGAGCTTGAATTACAGTTGTGAGGTACCATGTAGATGTTGGGAAAATTGAACCTGGGTCCTCTGGAAGAAGCCAACACTCTTGGAGAGATCTTACTTTTCTTTTGCAAGTGGTTATCAACTGGAAGTTGCTTCTGGGTTAGGAATGGTGGCACGTGTTCACTTCTTTCAGGTGTAGGACCCCATCTGGCTTGGACCTGTGCAGGCCCTGCGTATGCTGCCCCAGTCTCTGTGAGTTCATGTGTGCATAGATCCTGTTATGTTTAGAATGCTTTCTTTTCATAGGGTCTTCTGTCTCCACTGGGTCTTATAGGATCTAAGTTACTTCATTCGGAATAATTTTTTTCTAGCTTTTACCTGCAAATTTCATGATTTAGGGCTTTTTTTTTTTTCATTTCCACCCGCAATAGATTATTCCCCTTACTGCACACACTTTTCAGTATAAGCTGTCATTTGTTTTGTTGATCTTGTACTTTCTGACTGTCTTAAGATGAAATCTCAAAAAGAGGAGGGATAGGGAAGATCTGAAGCTCACCTACCTGCCTTTCAAAAGGTGGGCTGTTTCTCGGGCAAGCTTGCCTGGCAAGTTTCCCCAGAGTGCCTGCTGCAGTTGGGGCCTGGGATAAAGGAATGAGTCCAGGGAAGGTAGGTAAGAGGATCTCTGTGAGTCAGCGGAGACGGGGGCGTGGCTGGAGGGGAGGCTGCAGCAGGTGGTTGCAGAGCTGGAGCTGAGACTGGGAGAGTGGATTTGGAGGAAAGGAGGAAGTGTGAAGATCTGCATTTAGCTTACTTGTTTTCCTGGCCTGCATGCCTTAAATATGTATAGTATCAAACCTGTAATTGAGGCTGTACTTGTATCATTAAAGGTTGGAAATGATATTGTCAGTAAACAGGGAAGCTTTTTGTGTTTTTTTCTTTTTTGAATTTTTTTATTAACATAATTTTTGAATTGATCTTTTGGAAATTTCACATCATGCACCTCAATCCCACTTCCCAGTCCCTCCATATCCATCCTTCATCCTTGTAGTGCCCCCCCCCAAGGAAAACTAACAAAGAAATTATAAAAATAAGATAAAAATAAAAATGCAAATAAGAATATTAATTAAAAACAAAGCAATCAAGAAAAAAGCACTTTGCTTCTCTCCTGCCTTTACATCTCCTCTTCAGTTGTAGTGGCATTGGGAGTGTCTGCGTATCATCAGTAAAAACTTGTCTCCATACAGCTTTAACTGCAAATGTTCATTGTCTAATGTGTTGTTGGTCAGGTCCATGGTCTGGCTTCTGCTTCACCATCAATATCGGACCTTCACTGAAACTCCTCTCAGACAGGAGGGAGAAAGCAAAAAGAACCTAGGCCTAAGTACTGCCATTTTGATTTAAATAAGGTTCATGTTCCCAAGCCCTAGGGGAGCTGAGAACTCCCCAATGACTGACCAGCCTCCCCCAACCACAGAAACAGTCATTATGCATCTTTAGTTCTTTAGAAATATTATGGCGGTTCCTAAACACAGATGGAACAAATGAATCTGATTGGTTGGACTGAAAGACTTTCATTGTATATCGGTTGACAATGATGGAACACAACAAGGAAGCCCCTAATCTCTAAATCCTGATTGGTGAAAATTGTAACCGTAATTTGTCAACAAATGTTTGTAAATTTTATGCTTTTCAACACCACATCTGCCCCTGCTTGGGGCTATCAGGAGAAACAGGGCTCCGAGTTCTTGTCCTGCAGCCCTGATGAATCAGTGACCTGCTTATCTGGTGATTTATTGAAACCTTTGGAGCCCAAAAGTGTTGTCTCTTTCCTTCCACATGGCACATAAGGGCTAATTTTAACAGGGTATTCTGCAGTTGCATTGAGTTATGGAGATCCTGCAGGGCCAGTCCCTTCACACACTCCAGATCATACATGGGTTAGTGTAGTAATAGGAGTGGCGGGTCTGCGTCCCCAGCACCCCAGCCGCCTGCTAGGCTAGCTTATGCCCCGAAATAATTACACGGACACTATATTCTTTTAAGCACTGCTTGGCCATTTCTATCTAGCCTCTTTTAGGCTAACTCTCGCACCTGGACTAGCCCATCTCTAATAATCTGCTGTAGCCCACAAGGTGGCTTACCAGGGAGATTCTAGCCTACGTCCATCCTGGGTCGGAGCTTCATCGCGTGTGCCTCAGAGAGCAGAGCTCTCACCTCTGCCTGCAAGAGTGGAGCATCGTGTCTCTCTGAGGCGTCTGCCCCTGAGAGGAGAGCTGTCGAGTCTGACCGCTCTGTTTACTCCTCCCACCTATGTTTTAACCTATCAGGGCAAGCAGCTTCTTTATTTAATTAACCAATGACCTTCCTCCATCAGGTTAGGTGTTGGTCAGTGCTCACATAAAGCCCTGGATGTGTTTCTGGGTGGTAGCTGGGTTGTTCTGACCAGACTGCTAGGACCAGCCCTCATAGGTGAGTGGTTTTGTCATGCCCATGGTGAAGAGAGGGACCAGTTAGCTCTCAGTGAGGGAGAGTGTGGCTCAGCATGGCCCTCATTTTCAGCGTGGCTCACACATGGTTCTCGTGAGTCCCTGTGATAACACAAGCAGTGGACAAAGAACACAGACCCCAGCTGTGGAAGGATCACCAACCCAGACATGGCCATAAGCAGCAGCTTGAGCCTGGATATCACCACGGCCAAGCATAACAATTCAGGCCTCTCAGATAGGTATATGCCCCACATAGTTTACTGTTGTAGCTGGAAGCAGGTGTGGAAACTATTTCTTGTTGTAAATGCATTTAAAGGTGAGAAAACTTCAGGAGGAAAGAGGTAAACACAACTTCAGGTCCTTTAGAAAAGAAGTGGTGCCAAGGCTGGAACGCAATGTAAGCAAAGCAGCACCTCCGCTCTATAAAACCAAGTGGAAGGGTGTCTTCGCCAGTGTCGCCTTGCTGTGAAGAAACACCATGACCACACCAACTCACGTAAAGGAAAGCACGTAACTGGGGCTGGCTTACAGTTTGGGCGGGGTGGGGGTGTTGTCCCATTATAGTCCTGGTGGGAAGCACGGTGGTGCTTAGGCAGATGTGGTGCTGGAGAAGGAGCAGAGAGTTCTACATCTGGATTGTTAGGCAGGAGGAAGAGCAAGTGCGCCACCAGACCTGGCTTGAGTTTCTGAAACCTCAAAGCTCACCCCCAATGACACATTTCCTGCAACAAATCCATACCGACTCTAACAAAGACACAAATTCTAAACCTTTCAAATAATACCAGTCCCTAGGAGCAAATTGGGGCCATTTCATTCAAACCACCACAAAGTGTAAGTTTTTGGACATCTTGTTTGGGAAAAGTAAACAAAATAAAACAAACACCCCACAAAACTACACAGTTCTGCAACTGTGTAGCTAACAAATGCTGAGTATTGTCAAAACAATATAGACACTATGTGTGGATATTTGAAGGACCTTCTGGCCATCATTTACTTATGATCTGGAATTAAGCCTGGAAAATAATGGAGGATGACATGTAACTTATGGACATTTCTTTAAAGTATTTATTTATTTTGTATACAATATTCTGTCTGTGTGTATGCCTGCAGGCCAGAAGAGGGCACCAGACCCCATTACAGATGGTTGTGAGCCACCATGTGGTTGCTGGGAATTGAACTCAGGACCTTTGGAAGAGCAGGCAATGCTCTTAACCTCTGAGCCAAATCTCCAGCTCCCCTTATGGACATTTTTTAAAGATTTATTTTTATTTTATGTGCATGAGTATGTTTTCTGGCATGTATGTGTGCATGCAGTGCCTGAGGGAGTCAGAAGAGGGCATCAGATGCTTTGGAGTTACTGATGATTGTTAGCAGCCTGTGGGTGTTGGAGGTAAAACTCAGATATTCTACAAGAATAAAAAGTGCTCATAAGCATGGAGACATGCTTATCTCTTTAGCACTGCAGAAGTATTGTTTAAGAGGCACTAATATAGTTTGATCGTTACTTTTTCCTAGTTTCTTGCACTGTGACCAAAAATATTTCTAGCATATGGTCAATCCTTAAAACTTTGTAATGTTGTGATTTGATGAGTCAAAGAGAGAGAAGTGGCCTTGTCACAGAATGAAGGAGCTCCCCCCACAGCCTCCCCTGCTGTGATGCACTAGAGCAGGTCCATGTGTCAATCCTCCCAACTTCAGCTACTCCCTTTTCTTCTTCTTTCCAGATTTAGTAAATCTCTGGCAGCAAAAGAGGCAACACTTTGTGATGACAAATATCACAGTCACCACACAGGTAAGCAGGAATCCAAGCACATTTTATATGTGGTATGTGTGTGCCTACATGTACACGCATGTACACGGTACAAGTGTGGAGGTGACAGGACTACTTGTAGGAGTTAGTTCACTTCCTCCACTACATGAATTCTAGAGCTTGAACTCATGCTGCTAGGACTGGTGTAAAGAACTGTTCCCCAATCATCTACATGTTCATGTCAGAAAGTGGAAATCTTACTGAGATTGGTTAGGGTGTAATATGGTATGGCTACTATGAAAAAAAATATCCACAGATTTTCTAAATATACTGAAAACAGAAATACCCAGGTTTTAACTTTCCTACTAGTAGGAGTCTATTTAAAGCAATAGTAAATAATCTATCAAATAGATACCTGCATGTCCATGGTTATTGCTGCACTAGCCATAATAGCTAAGGGAATTGACTGAGGTGCCCATTGTGGGATGATGGCTTAACAAGTGATATAAAAATACTGAATATGTTTTATATTATATAATAACAAAGATATATATTATTCAGCCATTACAAAGAAGACATTTGCAGTTACAAGATGCAATTGGAGGATGTTTTATTAAGTCAGGTAATCCAGATCCTAAGAGAAAACATTGCACATTCTGACCACTGTGTGGAAAATACTAGAACTGACTTCATAGAAGTAGAGAGTAGAGCAGTGGTAACTGGAGTCTGGGAAGTGAGGGAAGGAATGGGGCTAGAGAGAGGTCAGCTCACAGATACATCCTACCACTGGATAGCAGGATAGTGCACTATAGCAGAGGCAGCAACTGTGAGCTACAATATACAAGTTTAATAAGAAGTGGAAGGGGAACACTGAACAAATGAGATACTAAAGGTTTAAGGAGATGGAAATGTGAGTATCCTGATAATGCTTTATATATTTTATGCATGTATGTATGAATGTATAATTAGCTACTCTTGAATAAATGTGGATTATTTAACAATAGGAGTTTTGGAAACTATAGGCATTGAATTGATATATTTTCTATCTTTCAGATTCAATATGCTGTTTGTTGATTTGATCATCTTTGAGGCATTTGTGTCATTTCATTTAGCAAGAGAAAAAGGGTCCCAGTGCCAAATTCTTGTAAACTAAGTTCTTGTACAGTAAGTCTATGGGGATAGCTTGAGTCTTGGTTTACAATAAAAGTTCATTCAACATGGTTGACAGTTTTTCTTCAAAATTAGAATAAATATTGGATGAAATCAACAGTTATTGTTGAGGAAATTTATCTTAAACACTACGAATTAAATAATCAGTATACTCACGAAGGGTCATTAGTGACTGTCTTCACTGCACGGAGCAAATCTGTGCTGGACATTGTGAGAAAGTCCAGTCGAACCCCTGCTCCTATGGCCTTCATGTGAACAATATTGTCAAACTGGTCTCCAAACAAAGGAATGCCAGCCACAGGGATCCCATGGTAGATCGCCTCATAGATGCCATTGGTGCCACCATGAGTAATAAAAGCTCTGGTTTTAGGATGACCTAGCAAGGAGAGAAATTAAGGGCAAGTATTAATTATAACTCTAGAAAAAAAAAAGCGAGTCAGGAAAAAAGACACAGAAAAGGCAAAAATTCTCTACACAACATTATCATATCCATGGGACTGCACTGAATTCCTTTTATGTCTTAGCACAAGGAGCACAGCAACTCCACAGCGATTCAGTGAAAGCACAGAGAGGAGGTAGAGTGTGAAAAATAGAAAGATTTTGTGTAATGGACGAAAACGGCAGAGCTCCAAACAAGTGGAGTAAACAGCATGTGCAAGCACAGTCAGTGGTTCAGGAGAGAATGTTCTAAAGTAACAGAGGAGCCACTACTCTGGACAGGTTGGCTCCACTAGTAGGGGTTGGGTGTTCATTTTGATGGAATCAGACTGAGGGCAGTCAATACTTTATCATGTGTAGGACCATTTCATGTTGTGGGGTCTTCAGGGGAGCAGAGTAAATGAAGAGCCATTAATGAAAGAATACCATTCCCACTGACATTAAAAATTGCCCTGCAGTAGGGGAACAGGGAGATGTAAGTTGATAGAAATAAGAAATGGAGAAGAAAAGTGATTTAAATGTATCTGAAAAGTAATTACAGTGAGGTAAAAATGGATCCTCCTATCTCGAATGGTACTGTCTATCCAGCATATTCACATTAGTCCTTCATCTGTTTTCTCCAGGACTAGATCACAGTTGTCAGAAATACATTAGTGTTGACTCCCCTCTCCTGAGCAGCCATTCCTATGTCTCAGGTGTCTCCTGATACTTACCGAGAAGGTCATTCTGGGGAATCCATTTGTACAGCCGAGTGTTGGAGCCCAAGGTGTCTGGCTTCTTGCCTTCAAATCGCCAAAGAACCTGTTAAGATGAAGCTAGCTTCTTATTACTTTGGTCAAATGTCAAGTTCCTCCGGCTAGATTTCTGGAGATATTAAGAATCAATGGAGATAAACGCCAGTCCCTAATGGTCAGGCAGTGAGGATGGATGATGGGAACCATGAAGAACTGCTACAGCAAGGAGGCAAGTTCTCTTCACTGTCCTGCAGTTAGTCTCATGCTTATCTGAGTTTCAGCCTGGCACCTTAATGTTTAATCAACAGCAACTTAGGTAAAGTTAGGCCCAGTAATGTTAAGCAGAAGGAGTTAAGAACAGTGTGAATGTAATTCCAGTTTAACAAAAATTCCTTCAAAGTTACAAATATATACCAGGTTTTGTTTTTTTCAGCATATATTTATAACTTTTATTTTCCTATTTCGCTATAAGTATTTGTCCTTGGTATTTGATTTAGTTCACATATAATCACTTCTATCATCAGTATTTTACTAGATTAGACCCTTGTGTTGTGGCATATGGTCACTTCATGAGTAAGTTCCCAAGTTACCCCTTGTTTCAGAATTCATAGACTAAGACCCCAGTTGGAATTGAGGTTGGTAAATCATGTCCTACATACTTTTTTTTTTTGAATAGCAGAGCAAGCAGTACCATGCATAGGTCCATTTTGAAATTTGGATGGCGGAAACTGCAGTTGGTTTTTAAAACACATAAAAAACATTATCTAAATAAAAAAAGTGGTTGATCATATTTGGCCGAGATTACAAAGGATGATTTAATACCCATTCTGGTTTTTAAACATATATTTTATATTTTGTTTATTTAAAGAAGTTTTTCCCCATATAATATATTCTGTTTATGGTTTCTTCTCCTCTAAACTCTCCCCTGATTGTCACCTCCCCTCCTATTCAAATCCAGACTTTCTTTCTCTCTGTTTTAGGAAAGAAACAATCATCTAAACCAATGGTTCTCAACCCTTGGGTTGTTGACCCCTTTGGGGATTGAATGACCCTTTCACAGAGGTTGCCTAGAACCATCAGGAATATTACATATTTACTTATAATTCATAACATTAGCAGCTCATAAATGTGTTTATTGAAGGCTTCTTTGAAAAATTCTTGTGCATCAGTCATGGAAAATGATGCAGGATATGTTTCAAATTCAATAGCAGATGTGTTGTCAACTTCATAAGAAAAGTAAACTGAAGGTCTCAGAACAGTCACTTCATGGCCCTTCTTCACAAGCTCTTCTAGGATTGTCCTTAGGTTGAGCCAATGGCTGAATTCCACTGGCCACACCAGCACCCTCCCACTACTTCCAGATCCAAAGAAGCTACTCAGCTGTAGCAGGAGCAGGACTACTGTCATTTTCATGGACATCTTGGTTAAGTTCAGAGTTGCCTTTCAAATGGTGATTTCTCGACTCTTACAGATAAAGAAAAGAGTAATAATTAGTTAAAGTATAACTTGTATCCACCAAAGCAAATAGAAATGAGATAGTCATAGTCTCTGGATGCCAAGTGCAAAAACCAGAAGGCAGATGTGATCATGTGAAATGACTACCGATTCTCAGTGACCCTGAATGAGTAATTTGTCTTTGATATGCTAGAGATTTTAAAACATTTTTCTTAGAATAGTGAAAATAAACTTGTGCTGGCAGTGGTAGCACATGCCTTTAATCCCAGCACTAGGGAAGCAGAGGCAGGCAGATTTCTGAGTTGAATGTCAACCTGGTCTACAAAGGAGTTCCAGGACATCCAGAGCTACACTAAGAAATGTGAAATCTAGTTTCAAAAAAACAGAAAGAGAGAGAGAGAGAGAGAGAGAGAGAGAGAAAGAGAGAGAAAGAGAGAGAGAGAGACTGAGACATAGAGAGAGGAAAAGAAAGGAGAGACAGAGACAGACAGAGAAAGAAAGTCAAAATGAACTTGTCAAAAAACATAGGTTGATATAAATCCTGAAATAAAAGCCACACTGCTGAGGCAAATTTTCTTTCTTCATAGTTCAGTGACTTTTCCCCATGTGAATGTATATGATGTGTTAATCATGTATCACATAACTCATCAATTTTAGATCTATAGTCCAAAGGTTCACAGCATAATCTCTGAAGTATGAATCAACCACTGTATTAAAGTTTAGAGAAGTACAATATCCCAGAAGTATGTACTATATTTTAACCTTTCCACTTGATTCAGACTTTACCAACTGCTTATCTACTTCCTTATGTTATTATTTTCTTATTTTGAGGATATCATATAAATTGTGTTATAAAATGGGTGTTTCGTGGCTGGCTTTCATATTTTCAAAGTCTTTTTTTATTATTTAAAAATGGATTTTATTAGGGAATAGTTGCAATAAAATATTTGTAAAATGGCCATTTTCCTTCAGGTATAGATTTCTAATAGAAATTTTTTTCTTTAAACTTTTTATTTACTACTTTTTAAATAAAAAATACCAATCCAAATTCCCACTCCCTCTCCTCCTTCCAGTCCCTTCTATCCCCTTCCCACCCTGCCCCCTCCAATCCTAATAGAGGGCAATGCACCCCACCCTGTGGAAAGTCCAAGGCCCTCCCTACTACATCTAGGTTGGGCAAGGTATACATCCAACGAGAATAGGATCCCAAGAAGCTAGTCCATGCAGTAGAGATAAATTCCAGTGTCACTATCAGTGGCCCCTCAGTCTGCCCCAATTGTCAACCATATTCAGAGGAGCTAGTTTGTTTTCATGTTCATTCACTCTCAGTCCAGTTGGTGTTGGTATGCTACCATTAGCTCAGGCAAACTGTCTCAGTGGATGAACCCCTCATTGTCTTGGCTTCCTTGTTCATACTTTCACTCCTTCCACTCTTCAACTGGATCTTGGGAGCTCAGTCAGTGCTCCAATGTGGGTCTTTGCTTCTGTTTCCATCTGTTGTTGGACAAAGGTTCTATGGTGATATTTGTTGTCTGAGTTTTCTGTCTTGTCCAGTCCCTGCAGTCGTTAAGCACCAAAGAAGTCACACAGAGGTCTACATTAGTTATAAACTGATTGACCTATTAGCTCAGGCTTCTTATTAACTCATAACTTATATTAACCCATTATTCTTGTCTATATTAGCCACGTGGCTCGTTACCTTATTTGGTGAGGCAGTCACATTTTGCTTCTTCCAAGGCTGAGTCAGGACTGTGGACTAGGTCTTCCTTCTTCCCAGAATTTTCCTGTTCTCATTGACCTGCCTGGTCCTTGATCCAATGTGGGTGACTATATCCACGTAAAACCTAAAAAGCTTCAAAAATTCTGGACACGAGAATACAGAGTTTAACACAGCTTTTTGCTGTTTGCTGGTGGAGTGCTACAGCTCTATTAGGCGATATTTTTTCTGACTCAGCAGCAGCAGCAGAAAAAAAGCCGTGCCATTTTAAAATGCTGGCTTTCTGGGCCAGGCTGCCAGTGCGACCTCTAACTATATCAGGCAAAAGGTCAGGCTACAGAGCATTTGAGTTGTGTTTGTTAGCAGCATGCTGCATGCGGCTTGCTTGATGGCAGCTTGAACAGGCAGTGTACCTGGAACTGGGGCAGTGTTCACAGCTCAGAGATTCAAGCAGCTCTGCTACACTAGACTGTGCAGAGCTAGCAGGAACTACTGTATATGTCATACTAATAGCACAGCTTAAGTTTTCCACTGGGCAGGCAAACAGGTAGTACCATATTACCCAAAGTTGTTTTTAAGAAGTGCTTAGCATTTTAAGAAGTGCTCCTGGACAGTAAAGAATTACAGATTCACAATAAGACAAATTCAGACATAAAATAACTCTTAATGGGTCACAGTGTAGGATAAATGTACATAGGCTTTGAAGAGAGAAGAAAAAGAGTATAGAGAGTCATAAAATAAAGTTAATGCTTCAAAAAGGGTAAAGTCTTTAATGAGACAAAGTACAGATAGTCATAGATTAGAAGGAGTAAAGAAAAATAAGCCACGTAAAGATGGAGAATACACAGAGAGTCTGGATTATGCATATTATTGTGTTTTTTTTGGATCTTTTGACTGTAAGGAGCTAAGCACAGAGAGAAATTTTATTGTATATGCTGCTAAGCTAAACCAGCATATATATTCTAAAGGTATCATTGGTGCAGGACAATTGTCTATATTCTGTCAATTATATTTTAAATAAATGCTTATTGTCCAATAGCCAGGCAGAAAGTATAGGCAGGAAAACCAGACAGGCAGTAGAGGTGGGACAATGACACAGGAGTTTCAGAAATCCGACAAGCACATGGAAATGAAACAAGGCTCACTTGAATCACCAATGGATCAAGTAAGAAATAAAGAAATACAAGACTTGCCA
>NC_022027.1:34524475-34530756 GCF_000317375.1 Microtus ochrogaster | reverse complement strand
CCACAGGGATCCCATGGTAGATCGCCTCATAGATGCCATTGGTGCCACCATGAGTAATAAAAGCTCTGGTTTTAGGATGACCTAGCAAGGAGAGAAATTAAGGGCAAGTATTAATTATAACTCTAGAAAAAAAAAAGCGAGTCAGGAAAAAAGACACAGAAAAGGCAAAAATTCTCTACACAACATTATCATATCCATGGGACTGCACTGAATTCCTTTTATGTCTTAGCACAAGGAGCACAGCAACTCCACAGCGATTCAGTGAAAGCACAGAGAGGAGGTAGAGTGTGAAAAATAGAAAGATTTTGTGTAATGGACGAAAACGGCAGAGCTCCAAACAAGTGGAGTAAACAGCATGTGCAAGCACAGTCAGTGGTTCAGGAGAGAATGTTCTAAAGTAACAGAGGAGCCACTACTCTGGACAGGTTGGCTCCACTAGTAGGGGTTGGGTGTTCATTTTGATGGAATCAGACTGAGGGCAGTCAATACTTTATCATGTGTAGGACCATTTCATGTTGTGGGGTCTTCAGGGGAGCAGAGTAAATGAAGAGCCATTAATGAAAGAATACCATTCCCACTGACATTAAAAATTGCCCTGCAGTAGGGGAACAGGGAGATGTAAGTTGATAGAAATAAGAAATGGAGAAGAAAAGTGATTTAAATGTATCTGAAAAGTAATTACAGTGAGGTAAAAATGGATCCTCCTATCTCGAATGGTACTGTCTATCCAGCATATTCACATTAGTCCTTCATCTGTTTTCTCCAGGACTAGATCACAGTTGTCAGAAATACATTAGTGTTGACTCCCCTCTCCTGAGCAGCCATTCCTATGTCTCAGGTGTCTCCTGATACTTACCGAGAAGGTCATTCTGGGGAATCCATTTGTACAGCCGAGTGTTGGAGCCCAAGGTTCTGGCTTCTTGCCTTCAAATCGCCAAAGAACCTGTTAAGATGAAGCTAGCTTCTTATTACTTTGGTCAAATGTCAAGTTCCTCCGGCTAGATTTCTGGAGATATTAAGAATCAATGGAGATAAACGCCAGTCCCTAATGGTCAGGCAGTGAGGATGGATGATGGGAACCATGAAGAACTGCTACAGCAAGGAGGCAAGTTCTCTTCACTGTCCTGCAGTTAGTCTCATGCTTATCTGAGTTTCAGCCTGGCACCTTAATGTTTAATCAACAGCAACTTAGGTAAAGTTAGGCCCAGTAATGTTAAGCAGAAGGAGTTAAGAACAGTGTGAATGTAATTCCAGTTTAACAAAAATTCCTTCAAAGTTACAAATATATACCAGGTTTTGTTTTTTTCAGCATATATTTATAACTTTTATTTTCCTATTTCGCTATAAGTATTTGTCCTTGGTATTTGATTTAGTTCACATATAATCACTTCTATCATCAGTATTTTACTAGATTAGACCCTTGTGTTGTGGCATATGGTCACTTCATGAGTAAGTTCCCAAGTTACCCCTTGTTTCAGAATTCATAGACTAAGACCCCAGTTGGAATTGAGGTTGGTAAATCATGTCCTACATACTTTTTTTTTTTGAATAGCAGAGCAAGCAGTACCATGCATAGGTCCATTTTGAAATTTGGATGGCGGAAACTGCAGTTGGTTTTTAAAACACATAAAAAACATTATCTAAATAAAAAAAGTGGTTGATCATATTTGGCCGAGATTACAAAGGATGATTTAATACCCATTCTGGTTTTTAAACATATATTTTATATTTTGTTTATTTAAAGAAGTTTTTCCCCATATAATATATTCTGTTTATGGTTTCTTCTCCTCTAAACTCTCCCCTGATTGTCACCTCCCCTCCTATTCAAATCCAGACTTTCTTTCTCTCTGTTTTAGGAAAGAAACAATCATCTAAACCAATGGTTCTCAACCCTTGGGTTGTTGACCCCTTTGGGGATTGAATGACCCTTTCACAGAGGTTGCCTAGAACCATCAGGAATATTACATATTTACTTATAATTCATAACATTAGCAGCTCATAAATGTGTTTATTGAAGGCTTCTTTGAAAAATTCTTGTGCATCAGTCATGGAAAATGATGCAGGATATGTTTCAAATTCAATAGCAGATGTGTTGTCAACTTCATAAGAAAAGTAAACTGAAGGTCTCAGAACAGTCACTTCATGGCCCTTCTTCACAAGCTCTTCTAGGATTGTCCTTAGGTTGAGCCAATGGCTGAATTCCACTGGCCACACCAGCACCCTCCCACTACTTCCAGATCCAAAGAAGCTACTCAGCTGTAGCAGGAGCAGGACTACTGTCATTTTCATGGACATCTTGGTTAAGTTCAGAGTTGCCTTTCAAATGGTGATTTCTCGACTCTTACAGATAAAGAAAAGAGTAATAATTAGTTAAAGTATAACTTGTATCCACCAAAGCAAATAGAAATGAGATAGTCATAGTCTCTGGATGCCAAGTGCAAAAACCAGAAGGCAGATGTGATCATGTGAAATGACTACCGATTCTCAGTGACCCTGAATGAGTAATTTGTCTTTGATATGCTAGAGATTTTAAAACATTTTTCTTAGAATAGTGAAAATAAACTTGTGCTGGCAGTGGTAGCACATGCCTTTAATCCCAGCACTAGGGAAGCAGAGGCAGGCAGATTTCTGAGTTGAATGTCAACCTGGTCTACAAAGGAGTTCCAGGACATCCAGAGCTACACTAAGAAATGTGAAATCTAGTTTCAAAAAAACAGAAAGAGAGAGAGAGAGAGAGAGAGAGAGAGAGAAAGAGAGAGAAAGAGAGAGAGAGAGACTGAGACATAGAGAGAGGAAAAGAAAGGAGAGACAGAGACAGACAGAGAAAGAAAGTCAAAATGAACTTGTCAAAAAACATAGGTTGATATAAATCCTGAAATAAAAGCCACACTGCTGAGGCAAATTTTCTTTCTTCATAGTTCAGTGACTTTTCCCCATGTGAATGTATATGATGTGTTAATCATGTATCACATAACTCATCAATTTTAGATCTATAGTCCAAAGGTTCACAGCATAATCTCTGAAGTATGAATCAACCACTGTATTAAAGTTTAGAGAAGTACAATATCCCAGAAGTATGTACTATATTTTAACCTTTCCACTTGATTCAGACTTTACCAACTGCTTATCTACTTCCTTATGTTATTATTTTCTTATTTTGAGGATATCATATAAATTGTGTTATAAAATGGGTGTTTCGTGGCTGGCTTTCATATTTTCAAAGTCTTTTTTTATTATTTAAAAATGGATTTTATTAGGGAATAGTTGCAATAAAATATTTGTAAAATGGCCATTTTCCTTCAGGTATAGATTTCTAATAGAAATTTTTTTCTTTAAACTTTTTATTTACTACTTTTTAAATAAAAAATACCAATCCAAATTCCCACTCCCTCTCCTCCTTCCAGTCCCTTCTATCCCCTTCCCACCCTGCCCCCTCCAATCCTAATAGAGGGCAATGCACCCCACCCTGTGGAAAGTCCAAGGCCCTCCCTACTACATCTAGGTTGGGCAAGGTATACATCCAAAGAGAATAGGATCCCAAGAAGCTAGTACATGCAGTAGAGATAAATTCCAGTGTCACTATCAGTGGCCCCTCAGTCTGCCCCAATTGTCAACCATATTCAGAGGAGCTAGTTTGTTTTCATGTTCATTCACTCTCAGTCCAGTTGGTGTTGGTATGCTACCATTAGCTCAGGCAAACTGTCTCAGTGGATGAACCCCTCATTGTCTTGGCTTCCTTGTTCATACTTTCACTCCTTCCACTCTTCAACTGGATCTTGGGAGCTCAGTCAGTGCTCCAATGTGGGTCTTTGCTTCTGTTTCCATCTGTTGTTGGACAAAGGTTCTATGGTGATATTTGTTGTCTGAGTTTTCTGTCTTGTCCAGTCCCTGCAGTCGTTAAGCACCAAAGAAGTCACACAGAGGTCTACATTAGTTATAAACTGATTGACCTATTAGCTCAGGCTTCTTATTAACTCATAACTTATATTAACCCATTATTCTTGTCTATATTAGCCACGTGGCTCGTTACCTTATTTGGTGAGGCAGTCACATTTTGCTTCTTCCAAGGCTGAGTCAGGACTGTGGACTAGGTCTTCCTTCTTCCCAGAATTTTCCTGTTCTCATTGACCTGCCTGGTCCTTGATCCAATGTGGGTGACTATATCCACGTAAAACCTAAAAAGCTTCAAAAATTCTGGACACGAGAATACAGAGTTTAACACAGCTTTTTGCTGTTTGCTGGTGGAGTGCTACAGCTCTATTAGGCGATATTTTTTCTGACTCAGCAGCAGCAGCAGAAAAAAAGCCGTGCCATTTTAAAATGCTGGCTTTCTGGGCCAGGCTGCCAGTGCGACCTCTAACTATATCAGGCAAAAGGTCAGGCTACAGAGCATTTGAGTTGTGTTTGTTAGCAGCATGCTGCATGCGGCTTGCTTGATGGCAGCTTGAACAGGCAGTGTACCTGGAACTGGGGCAGTGTTCACAGCTCAGAGATTCAAGCAGCTCTGCTACACTAGACTGTGCAGAGCTAGCAGGAACTACTGTATATGTCATACTAATAGCACAGCTTAAGTTTTCCACTGGGCAGGCAAACAGGTAGTACCATATTACCCAAAGTTGTTTTTAAGAAGTGCTTAGCATTTTAAGAAGTGCTCCTGGACAGTAAAGAATTACAGATTCACAATAAGACAAATTCAGACATAAAATAACTCTTAATGGGTCACAGTGTAGGATAAATGTACATAGGCTTTGAAGAGAGAAGAAAAAGAGTATAGAGAGTCATAAAATAAAGTTAATGCTTCAAAAAGGGTAAAGTCTTTAATGAGACAAAGTACAGATAGTCATAGATTAGAAGGAGTAAAGAAAAATAAGCCACGTAAAGATGGAGAATACACAGAGAGTCTGGATTATGCATATTATTGTGTTTTTTTTGGATCTTTTGACTGTAAGGAGCTAAGCACAGAGAGAAATTTTATTGTATATGCTGCTAAGCTAAACCAGCATATATATTCTAAAGGTATCATTGGTGCAGGACAATTGTCTATATTCTGTCAATTATATTTTAAATAAATGCTTATTGTCCAATAGCCAGGCAGAAAGTATAGGCAGGAAAACCAGACAGGCAGTAGAGGTGGGACAATGACACAGGAGTATTCTGGAAAGAAGGAATCTCTTTCCACAGTCCTGCCCAGACCACAAAAGAAGCAAGATGTGACCTACCCTGCCAAAAAAAGGTACCCAAACATGTGGCTAACATATACTAGAATAATGGGCTGGTATACATTATAAGAGCTAATATGAAGCCTGAGCTAATGGGACAATCAGTTTATATCTGATGTAGACTTCTGTGTGATTCTTTGGATGCTAGATGGCTATGGGAAATGAGCAGGACAGAAACCCCAACAAGCAGACCCTCATGTTACAAAATGGCACCCACATGGCCAACTGCATCCATGTAAAGCCTGACAGAGCTTGGGAAGTAATTCTGGGCAGAAAAGAATAAAGTAAAGCATGGCTTCTTGGTAGCAGCAATTTCTCAGGTCTGGTATGCTTGCTAGAGGCAAACAAGTGCTCTCATTTAAGAGAGGCTTCCTCACTCAGCTTTAGCTGCAAAGCCTTGCAGCCCTTATAAGTGGTCCTGCCACAAAACACTTACATAGTGTTGGTGAAAATCCAACTGCATGCTGTTTGGCTTTCAGCTGTAACAGGTAAAAAGCTGTGCTCTTTTAAAATGCTGGCTTTCTGGGCTATCCTGTAAGTGCAAACTCTGACTCTTTGAGGCAGGAGGTCTGGCTACAGAGGGAACATTTGAGTGTTGTTTGTGGACACACTATTGCAGCTTGCTTGCTGGCAAGGACCTTGAAATACCTTAGAGTTTTGGCAATAAACATGGCTCTGACTAGTACCTCAGCCATAATTTTGAAATCTCAGAAAGCTAAGAAATGGGCTGGATCTAGCCATCAAAGACACAGCTTAAATCCTCTCCATATTGCTTAGCAAATTAAAGACTCATGTGGTCAGGAAAATAGAGAGATATATACAGTAAAGAGAGATTCAAAAACAACCCCCCCAAAAAAAACCCCCTCTAAATGGTTTACACTGTGTTAAAAGTATATGCAGGCCAAAGGTTAAAGTCCTTAAAATATAAAAGGAAGAAAGAGAGTAGTTGGGTGTGGTGGTACACGCCTTTAATCCCAAAGCTTGGGAGGTAGACATATCTCTGTGAGTTCAAGGTGTGGTACCACACACCTTTAATCCCAGCACTTGTGAGGCAGAGGCAGG
>NC_022027.1:34518701-34524218 GCF_000317375.1 Microtus ochrogaster | reverse complement strand
CTGCTAAAAGATATTTATTTATAAATGCTGCTGAATTAATCCAAGATAGGTATTTTGAAAATGCCTTGACTTCAAAATTGAAGACAAGTATGTTACTTTGGAGAAGAGATTTTGCTTTTCTTTCCACAGGAAATGAGAGGCTGTGGATTCATTCTGAGTTAAAAAAATCAGGTTTGATCAAGGAAGACTATCTGAAAAATCTCCAGTAAGAACAGATGTCCCGGATATCTAAGTTCTACATCCAGAACAGATTCAAGACTGCTGCCTGAGATGATCAAGACTAACAGTATACTCCAGTCAGGACTTAATCATAATTCTAAATTTTCTTTAGGTTCCCATAAGATTATCAGTGCCTCCAACCAGCAGGAAGTAGCCTGGAAAACCATGTCTACATTCCCCAAAAATGGACTACGGATGTTCTTTTTTTTAAGGGGCAAGTGCTGTGAGACAATCATCTATATTCTGTCAATTATATTTTAAATAAATGCTGATTGTCCAATAGCCAGGCAGAAAGTATAGGCAGGAAAACCAGATAGGCAGTAGAGGTGGGACAATGAGAACAAGAGTATTCTCGAATACTTCTTGCCCAGACCACAGAAGAAGCAAGATGTGACCTACCCTACCAAAAAAAGGTACCCAGCCATGTGGCTAACATATACTAGAATAATGGACTGGTATACATTATAAGAGCTAATATGAAGCCTGAGCTAATGGGTCAATCAGTTTATATCTGATGTAGACTTCTGTGTGATTCTTTGGGGGCTAAACGTCTATGGGAAATGAGCAGGACAGAAACCCCAACAAGCAGGACCTCATGTTACATATCATGACTTCCAAATTTGGGTCTAAGGACATGTTGCTTGGGAATAAAGGTTCTTATTTTGTTTTCACAAAAGAAGAGAAACTATGGATTGCTTCTAGACCAATATAGTATGATAGACCACATGCTCCTGAAAGGTTGCTGTGAACACCCTCAAAAAATTACGTACATATTCCACATAAAAATATAAAACAGAAACCATAATATACAAGGAGAATACCAATAATATTTTTTAAAACTGCCCAAACAAGACTTTATGAGACTAAAAATAAAAAAAATACTCTACAAAAATATCATGGAGGGCTGGAGAGATGGCTCAGTGGTTAAGAGCATTGCCTGCTCTTCCAAAGGTCCTGAGTTCAATTCCCGGCAACCACATGGTGGCTCACAACCATCTGTAAAGAGGTCTGGTGCCCTCTTCCGGCCTGCAGGCATACATACAGACAGAATATTGTATACAGAAATAAATAAATAAATAAAATAAACATTTAAAAAAATATCATGGAACTTCTTTTGGGATGGCCATCTAATTCTGGGCATGGGGTCTACCTTTAAGTGTGGTTCATATATTCAGTGAGATTATAATGGAGAACATTAAATTTTTTTGAGAGCATTATCAATTGGAGACTTGAATAATCAATACTAGGACTTGAACACCTTAATATAAATGAAGCAGAAGAAAAAAAGCTAAAAATAACTTGAGGAGAATATATGAGATTCTTAAAGAAGAAATTAAAAATTCCCTTAAAGAAATGGAAGAAAAGACAAACAAAAAATTGGAAGAAGTCAACAAATCCCTTAAAGACAACCAAGAAAACGCAATTAAACAGGTGAAAGAAAAGGTTCAAGACTTGAAAACTGAAATAGAGACAATAAAGAAAACACAAATTGAGGGAATTCTGGAAACAGAAAATATGGGAAATCAATCAGGAACCACAAAGGCAAGCGTAAATAGCGGAATACAAGATCTGAAAGAGAGAATCTCAAGTGCTGAAGATACAATAGAGGAAATAGTCTTATGATTAAAGAAAACATTAAAACTAACAAAAACTAATCAAAACACTAAACATACACAATAAAGAAAGAATATTAAGAGTTGCAAAGGAAGGACACCAAGTAACATATGAAGGTATATGTGTCAGAATTACACCTTACTTGTCAGTGGAAACAATAAAAGTCAGGAAGTCCTGGTCAACAGACATTAAGAGGCCACAGATGTCAGCCCAGATTACTACACCCAGAAAAACTATCAATCACAATAGATGGACAAAATGAGATATTCCATGACAGAACCAGATTTAACAAATACCTAGCCACAAATCCAGCCCTAGATTTTCAGTACAAAGTACTAGAAAGAAAACTCCAATTCAAGGAAGTCTGCTACATCCACAAGAACACAGAAAATAGATGATCTCATAGCAGTAAATATCAAAAAGGGAAAACATACACAATAACATCACCAACAATGAAAACTTAAAATAACAGGAACTAGCAATCACAGGTCATTGATATCCCTTAATATAAATGGACTGCTCACCAACGAAAAGACACAGACTTAAAGATTGCAAACAAAAACAGAATCTATCCTTCTGCTAATAATAGAAACACATCTCAACCTCAAAGACAGGCATCACCTCAGGGTAAAGAAAGAAGCTGGTGTAGCTGTCCTAATAGCTATCAAAATAGACTTCAAACTAAAATCAATCAAAAGAGACAAAGAAAGATATTTCATATTAGTCACAAGAAAGATCCATCAATCGGAAATCGCAATACTGAACATCAATGCCCCAAATACAAGGGCAGCCTCATATGTAATAGAAACACTACTAAAGTTTAAATCACACATTAAACCCAAAACACTAATAGTGGGAGATTTCAACACCTCATTCTCACCACTAAACAGATCTGCCAGACAGAAGTTAACAGAGAAATAAGGGAAATAATAGATGTTATGACCCAAATGGTCTTAACAGGCATCTATAGAATATTCCATCCAAACAGAAAAGAATATACCTTCATCTCAGTACCTCATGGAACCTTCTCAAAAATTAACCACATACTAAGTAAAAAAATAAACCTCAACAGATAAAAAAAATTGGAATAACCCCATGTATCTTATCAGATTAACATGACTTAAAATTAGAATTCAACAACAGCACTAGTTTCAGAAATCCGACAAGCACATGGAAATGAAACAAGGCTCACTTGAATCACCAATGGATCAAGTAAGAAATAAAGAAATACAAGACTTGCTATAATTCAACAAATTACCACATAACATATCCAAATTTATGGGATACAATGGAAGCAGTGCCAAGAGGAATATTTGTAGGACTAAATGCCTATATAAAGAAGCTGGAAAAGTCCCACATCAGTGAGTTAACAGAACACCTGAGAACTCTAGAACAAAAAGAAGTAAACACACCCAGGAGGACTAGATGGCAGGAAATAAACAAATTGAGAGCTGGAATCAACAAAATAGAAACAAAGAAAACAATACAAAGAATAAGACAAAGAGTTGGTTCATTGAGAAAATCAACAAAATAGACAAACCTTTATCCTAACTAACCAAAAGACAGAGAGAGAATATTCAAATTAACCAAATCAGAAATGAAAAAGAGAGACATAACAACAGACAGAGAAGAAATCAAAAGAATCAACAGGTCATACTTTGAAAACTTATACTTTACAAAATTGGAAAACTTAAAGGAAATGGACAACTTTCTAGTTAAATATCACTTACCAAAATTAAATTAACACCAGATAAGCAAATTAAATAAATCTATAATTGTTAAAATAATAGAAGCAGTCATCAAAAGTCTCCCAACTAATAAATCTCAGGACCAAATGGTTTCAGCTCTGAAGCCTACAAGAGTTTCAAAGAAGATCTAACAACAATACTCCTCAAATTGTTTCACACTATAGTAACCAAAAGAACATTGCCATACTCATTCAATGAGGATCCAATTACACTGATACCCAAACCACACACAGATATTACTAAGAATGAGAACGGCAGATCAATCTCACTCATGAAGATTGATCGAAAAATACTCAATAAAATACTGGCTAATGGAATTCAAGAGCTCATCAGAAAATTTATCCACCATGATCAAGTAGGATTTACCCTAGAGATGACAGGATGGTTCAACATATGAAAATCTGTTATTGTAATGTACGATATAAACAAACTAAATAATAAAAACCCACAGATGATCATTTCATTAGATGTTGAAAAAAAACCTTTGATAAAATACTACAGCCCTTCATGATAAAGGTCTTGGAGAAAATAGTGATACAAGGAACGTACCTAAACATAATAAACTCTATATACAGCAATTCAACATTCAACATCCAACTGAATAGAGAGAAGCTCAAAGCAATTCCACTGAAATCAAGAACAAGACAAGGTTGTTCACTCTCTCATTATCTATTCAACATAGTACTTGAGGTCCTAGCTAGAGTAATAAGACAACAAAGGAGATCAAGGGACTATAAATCAGAAAAGAAGAAATCAAACTCTTACTGTAGTTTACAAAAGTGACCTCAAAAATTCTACCAAGAACTCCTACAACTCATAAGCACCATCAGTAATGTAGCAAGATACAAGTTTAACTAAAAAACAAAAATCACTAGCCCTCCTTTGCACAGATGATATATAGGCTAAGAAAGAAATCAGAGAAACATTACCCTTCTCAATAGCCACAAATAATATAAAAGATCTTGGAGTAACTCTAACCAATCAAATGGAAGACCTGTTTGACAAGAACTTTAATTCTTTGAAGAGAGAAATTTAAGAAGACACCAGAAATTGGACAGATCTCCCATGCTCTTGTGTAGGTGGAAATGACATTGTAAAAACAGCAGTCTTACCAGAAACAATCTATAGATTCAATGCAATGCTCATCAAAATCCAAGCAAAATTCTTCACAGATCTTGAAAGAACAATGCTCAACTTCATATGGAAAAGAAAAAAAAAACAGGATACACAAAACAATCATGTACAATAAAGAAACTCTGAAGGCATCACAATCCCTGTCTTCAAATTCCACTACAGGGTTAAAGTAATGCAAACAACCTGGTATTGGCACAAAAACAGACAGGAGGCCCAATGGAATTGAATTGGAGGCCCAGATATCAATCAACACATGGAGGAGTACCTGACTTTTGACAAAAAAGCAAAAAATATAAAAAGGAAAAAAGAAAGATATTCAACAAATGGTGCTGTGATAACTGGATATCAACATGTAGAAGAATGAAAATAGGTTTATATCTAACGCCAAGCAGAAAACTCAAGCCCAAATGGATCAGAGACCTCAACATAAAACCAACCACACTGACCCTCATAGAGGAGAAAGTAGGAAATACATTTGAATGCATTGGCACAGGAAATCACTTCCTAAATATAACCCTAGTAGTACAAACACTGAAAGCAGCAATTAATAAAAGGACCTCCTGAAGCTGAGAAGCTTAGGTAAAGCAAAAGACACAAACAAATGGCAGTCTATAGAATGGGAAAAGAGCATCCTCAAACCCACATCAGACAGTGGGTTGATCTGCAAAGTATACAAAGAACTCAAGAAACTGGTCACCAAAATAACAAATAATCAAATAAAAAATGGGTACAGACCTAAACAGGGAACTCTCAAGAGACAATCTAACATGACTGAAGAAAATTAAAGGAAACACTCAACATC
>NC_022027.1:34516074-34518262 GCF_000317375.1 Microtus ochrogaster | reverse complement strand
AAACATCATATTGAGTCAGGTAACCCATATTCAGAAAGACAAACATAATATGTAATCACTCATAAATGGCTTTTAGACATAAAGCCAAGAAACCCCAGAGAACCTAGAGAACAAATGAGCCTCTAAGAGGGACATACAGGGATCGAATACATGGGAAGTAGAAAGAGATAAGATCTTCTGAATAAATTGGGAGTGTGGGAATCATGGGAGAGGGTAAAAGTGGAGTGGGAAGGAAGGGAGTAAAGAAAATTATATAGCTCAATAAAAACAATTAAAAAAAACCAACCCCTCATAGGTGTGTCCTATAGCTTGGACTTTAGTTAATTCTAAATGTGCTTAAGTTGGCAATTAAGATTGGCCATCACACATGTTTTTGAAAACTATAGTTGATGAGGTGTTGATCCCTCTCTCTCATGTGTTTGTGTGTATGTGATGTGAGCAGGCATGTGAGTGGTATGTGTATGTGCATGTGTGTGCACTAATTCATGTGTATGCTGAAGACAGAGGACGCCCAGTATCTTGCCTGCTCTCTCATTCACTAACTCATCACCTATTTTATTCACTAAAGACAGGCTATTTCACTGAACCTGAAGGTTGTCACTTGTTACTAGGTGGCCAGTAAGTCCTGGTATCTAAGGGTCTCCCCCCGCCTCCTTCCCAGAACTTAGGGACATTCACACAAACATGCTAGGTTTCCACACATGATGGAAATTTGATCTAACTCCTAATTCTGGTGCAGCAAGTACTCTTAACCACTGAGCAATCTTCCCAGCACATATTCATTATTTCAAAACAACTTATATAGAAATATTGAAGTCACAGCATAAGTATGAAGAACAATGGTAAATTATATTATTTGTTAAAAGGGACATAGACATATACACATGCACCTCTACACATTGCAACAGTGAAAACATACCTTTTTTGAGTTTTGTTTGTGATATCTAAACTTGAACTTGGAAGCTTACATCTGTTCCCAAAGATTAATTATGATAATGAGACAATTTTATTATTAATTTAATGGGTTAAGTGGAAACAAAATTCATTTCACAAAACAAGTAGTTTTTCAAAATTTATTTTTATTTTATGTGTTTGTATGTTGAGTCTGCATGTATATCCACCAGAAGCCAGAAGAGGGTGACAAACTCCATGGAACTGGTGTCACTGATGGTCTTCTGGAAGAGGAGTTAGTGTTCCTAACTGCTGAGCCCATCTCTCCACTCCAAGTACTGTCTTGGTAGATCTATAAAAAAAGGTTATTCAGAGGCTTTGTGCCCAGTGTGAGACCAGCACCAATACTGGTATCCCAAAGACGAATATGGGACCAGGATTTTTACACAGCTCCAATCTTGAACACTTTGCCTACACTTTACTACAAAGTCTGCCATAAGCAAAATGAAAACTTCTTCAATACTTGCAAAACCATGTTGATATCAATAGTGGGCTTCTTAGTGATCTTGCATCCACAAACAACCTCTCAGACACCTTCATTCTCTGGAGGAGTTAGTGAGTTTGAAGTGTGTAATTGTATATTTTTATATGTGTGTGCTCATTTGTGATGGGGGGGCACCTATCATGGCAAGCATATGGGATGTCAGAGTACAACCACCAGTGCTATTTTTCACCTTCCATTCTTCATGAGGCAGGGTATCTTTTGCTGAGCAAAAGGCTAGTTGGCCTGAAAGTTTGCAATTCTGTCTCAGACTCAAATTTGGCTTGCTTACACTGGGCCTACAGGTGCTACTGGTTATAGCTTTGATATGGGTTCTGGGGATCCAAGGTAAAGGAGAAAGTCTAGACAGATCAGTACTTTACCCTAGGAGTTGTCACCTTAGCCATAGCGTTTTTGGTATAATTTTTAAACTATAAAAATGAATTTCTAAAATTCCTATGTGTACTCATGTTGGCTATTTTAATTTTACTGGGCTTATTTTTCAGTTTAATTTGAGGCATGAAGTACAATTAAGTGCAAAAATTATTAATTCTCTAGGAGAAAAAAAATGCCTAGAATTGACGAATAAGACTGAGAAGCTGTCTTGTCACAGGATGAAGGACCCGACCCCCACAGCCTCCCCTGCTGTGATGCACTGGAGCAGGTCCATGTGTCAGGCCTCCCACTTCAGCTACTCCCTTTTCTTCTTCTTTCCAGATTTAGTAAATCTCTGGCAGCAAAGGAGGCAACACTTTG
>NC_022027.1:34512907-34514679 GCF_000317375.1 Microtus ochrogaster | reverse complement strand
GGAGTCTAGGAAGGGAGACAGTGAGTGGAGATAGAGAGAGATCAGCTAACATATACGTCCTGCCACTGGCGAGCAGGATAGTGCTCTACAGTGAGTCCATGACTGAACTCAAGTCACATGTCTTTTTGTAACTGTGGAATGTGGAAGAGGATACTTTCAGTATGGACAAAAACAAAATTCTAAATGCTTAAGGAGATGGAAATGGTAAGTCAGATATTTGGTCATTACATATTGAACATTTATATACACATATGCACATATATGTACATTCATAATAATTCTACTTTGGGCAATGAGTGAGAATTATTTAAACAATATGAGTTTCAGAAATTTTAGTCATTGACTTGTAATATTTACTACTTCTTATGTGCATTATTCTATTTGTTGATTTTATCCTATTTGTGGAAATTGTATGCTATCAGTTAGCAAGAGAAAATGTTTTACATAATCAAGTTATTCTAAACTAATTTCTTGTACAGTTAGTCTATAGGGATACTTTGTAGTTATGATTGACAGTAAAAGCTCATTCCACAGTGGTTAAGTGAGTTTTATGTTGTTGTTATAAAACTCAGACTAAAGGTCAGAAAAATGCTACTGTAACCTTGGAGAGAACTTATCCAGACAAAAACCATTGAATAAATTCACTGTACTCACGAAGGGTCATTAGTGACTTTCTTCACAGCATGGAACAAATCTGCACTGGACATTGTAAGAAAGTCCACTCGAACCCCTGCTCCTTTGGTCTTCATGTGAACAACATTATCAAACTGGTCTCCAAACAAAGGAATGCCCACCACAGGGATCCCATGGTAGATCGCCTCATAGATGCCATTGGTGCCACCATGAGTAATAAAGGCTCTGGTTTTAGGGTGACCTAGAAAGGGGAGAAATTAAGGGCAAATATTAAATACAAGTCTGAGAAAGAAAATGAGAGGCAGAGGAAAAAGGCACAGAAAGGTAAAATATTCTCTAGACAACATTATCATACCCATGGAACAGAACTGAATTCCTACCATGTCTTTGACCACAGAGCACAGCAAGTCCACAGGGATTAAGTGAAGGTCACATAGAGTATGTGGAATTTGGAAAGTAGAAAGATTTTGTTCAATGGACAAAAAAGGGCAGAGCTCCTTCCAAGTGGAGCAAACAGCACGTGCAAGTTCACGAGAGAATGTTCTCCTAAGAAAAAAGTGCAACCCCTGCTCCAGATGGGTTGGCTCCAAGCAGTAAGGGGTAAGTGGTTATTTTGATGGAGTAAGACTGAGGGAAGGCAATATTTCATCATGTTTAGGAACATTTCATGTTGTGGAGTCTTTGGTGAGGGGAGCACGGTAAATTAGGCCTTCTTAATAAAAGAATACCATTCCCACTGGCATTTCAAATTGCTCTACAGTAGGGGAAAAGGAACATGTTAAGTTATAGAAATAGGAGGTGGAGAGAAATTAGAAGTGACTTTAATTTATCTGAACAGTAATTAGCGTGTCGGTGACAATAGATTCTGCCATCTTGAATGTTACTCTCATGAATAAAGAATAGTTACATCAATTCTTTATCCTTTTTCCCCAGGACTAGATCACAGTTGTCGTAAATGCTTTAGTGTTGACATCCTCCCTCCTGTGCAGCCATTCCTATGTCTCAGGTGTCTCCTGATGCTTACCGAGAAGGTCATTCTGGGGAATCCATTTGTAGAGCCGAGTGTTGGAGCCCAAGGTGTCTGGCTTCTTGCCTTCAAATCGCCAAAGAACCTGTTAAGATGAAGCTAGCTTCTTATT
>NC_022027.1:34509843-34511687 GCF_000317375.1 Microtus ochrogaster | reverse complement strand
ACACACACATACATAAAACTTATTTATGAATAATATATAACATATAGATGTGTATGCCTAAATATATAATTACAACCTGCTGGATCTGTTCTTGGTGTTTGTGTTCACATGGTTTCAGGGATAGTCACTTTATATTGGACAACCAACTAGGGGAGTCATGCCTGGGAGAGGCTAACTCTCCCTCAATGAGCAGTCATTGGTTGCTTGTAGCTCCTTATATGGGGCTGTGGTCCTGTGAGAATTTCCCCCTTCTGTGTTACCACATCTATTGATTGTTCAGATCTGATCTATTCAGCCCTTCCTGGGAGAAACTGTATCAGACTTCCTGGTACTCCATGCCCTCTTTTGTGATGTTCCCTAAACCATAGATACAAAGATCTGTGGAACTCTTCGGCTGGTTTCCCCACGATCTGTTAATCTCTGTATTGTACCCAGGGGTAGTTATTTGTGAAATTCTCCATTTTCTGCAAAAGTAAGCTACTTTGATGAGGGGTGCTAAGGAAACTTAATAGCTGAAGATTTGGATCTTGGAACTGCCAGTGAGAGAGAACATGTGGCATTTGTCTATTTTGGTCTGAGTTCATAACAAAATAAAATTTTTCTTAGATCCAAAAAAACAAAAAACAGGCACTGAAACAAGAAAAATAAAATAAGATAAAAGAAAAAACCAGAATAGCACAATTCTATGATAAAGATTTATTTTTATTTATGTGTAACTTAATCTCTCTCTCTCTTTTTCTGTGTGGGATGTGTGTGTGTGTATGTTTGTGTGTCAGGACAGAAGAATGCTTTGGGTCTTGTGGGATGCTGTTATAGGCAGCTGTATGCTGCCAGAAGTGAAGGCACAGAACTAAGTTCAGGTCATCTGGGTGAGCAACATCTGCTCTAAAAGAGAATTTACCTCTCAGGTCCTGCAACTACCAGTTTTGAATGCCTGTTTATTTACAATTAAATAGCAGGCTTGATTAGAGGGTGGTGTGTGAAAGTCCTCAAATAGCCTATAAAGAAATGGAATAAATAACAAGGCACAGTTTTGTTCTTACCAAACGTTCCTACCACCAAGTCTAAAGACACTTATTAAGTGTTTTTCTTTCTGAACACTGTGCTAATAACAAAAACCATCATTTGTCTTCTGTATTTCTGTGTCACAAGTGACTTCAGAGAGTAGGTAGAGCTATCGTGACAGCTTCAATTTCACATGAGGTTTCTGCTGTTACACCTGAACAGGATGTGACCGTCTCAGTGAGGATGCCACACTGAGGCACTGTTTCTCACCTTCTGTGGAATCTGGGCAAGGCCTGCTGCAATCACATTGGCCCTTTCTTCTGTTAGGGTACCCACCATGGACCCCAGGGAAAACACTACCACACCATGTTCTCCGGAAGACTGGACGAAATCTTCTATTTCCTGTTGATGAAATATCAGCCCATCACAAACAGCAGCAGCACTAAACAACCTGCACAAAAACTGACACCAACATCCACAGGAAGAAACTGAGCAGCATTAGAAATGATCACGGTGGTGGGTGCTTTAAAACTATTCACATCCACATAAAAGATGTAATGATGTAATTGTATTCAATTGTAAATACAGCTCTCTGTGTTAGACATACTCACACTCACACAAACAGTTCTTTTGATCTTGAAAGGCAAGATTTGTTGATATTTAAGTCAAAGTTCTCTTTCTCTCTTCCTAGTCCTTTGGCTACCAAATACCTGCTTTCTGTTTCTATTATTTTGACCAATCTAGGGAGTTCTCATAAGGTCTTCTTAATTTATTTCTGTTTCATCATTGGCTAGTTTACCTAGTGTACTGTTATTAAGGTCATACCATGTGTTTCTAAA
>NC_022027.1:34501296-34508977 GCF_000317375.1 Microtus ochrogaster | reverse complement strand
TGTCAATTTATGTTACTGAAAATGTATGTGTAGGTATGTATGTATGGTGGGGGGTGTGTTCTCACTTGTGTGAGTGGTCAAGAAAGTAAATAGAGCCATTGTGACTTGTGAAAACAAACTTTTATTTTTTGACATCTATTTTCTCTCAAATCACTTTCTAAAGGAGTTGGTTTGTGGACCTTTCTCTATATAAGGTATTTATTCGTTCTTTTTACACTCAAATATAAGAAAATGTTTATGCAAAACAGAACCTTGCTGAATTAATTTAATCCAAATGATAGTCACACTCTTTTGATGGAATAGATATAGGCATTTCTACTGGTCACTTACTTATCTAAATTCTTGTGACTCGCTGAGTTTAACGAACATTCTGAAGAATAAAGGATAATCACCCTTGCTGAAAATGCAAAAAAAAAAAAAACCCAAAAAACTGACGCAAACAAATGGGTCTATACCTTTGGTAGAGGCTTGGCAGGTCTGCAGTGGAGTCCTCCAACAAAATCAAAGTTTGGTAAGACAGGGTAAGGAAATTCCAAATCCCAGTAGGTTCTAATGAGCCATATGTCTGCCTTCCCCATCATCTCAGCGAGTGTTGTGGGTTTTCCTGAAGAGGAATCAAGACAGTCAGGGTAGGACAGGTGAAAAAAATGTCAGGAGAGGATGAGTATGCCAGACAGTCTTCTGGAAATAATTTTGATAATGTAGCTGGGGTAGTTTAAAAGTGTATTGCTGGGCTAGAAAACATATAATTACATATATATCTATGCATCTATTTATCTATATTTGTGTGTATAATGTTTGATACAAGTTTGTAATATGTTTCTCATACTGATGCTTAGATATATGTAAACTCAAAGTCATTGTGGAAGTGATGTGGGAGGAGATCCCACATCTGTAACACACTTTGGATATTCATGATTATACCTAGATAAGCATTTTATATATAATAAATTCTGTCACCTGTTAATCCTGTTTGTCACACTCAGGGAAACACTGTTCCCTGCTCCTCTCCATCCTGTTTGCCTGAACCTTGATGTGTGCTCCTCTAAGTGAACTGAGACTTTTGGGCTTTTTGTTGTATTTTGAGGTTTTCTTCTGGAGCCCATGGTGGCTCCTGTGTCACTATTTAGCCATAGTTGATCTTAAACTCCAAATTCTCTTCCTCCGCAATGCTACTGCTGGGATTACAGGTACGAGCTGCCACGCCCAGTGTAAAAATTCATGGGAATTCTGCTTTAGCACTTTAAGACAGCGTCTCACTGTATAGTCCAAGATGATCTCAAAGGCAATTTTTAGTTATTTCTGTGTTCCTTGTCCTCATGTTGTTCTTGATTAGAGATTGACTATGTAATAATTATGCTTGCATAAGTTTGTTTGCAGATAATAAAAGTAACAAGTCAAAGTGTGGAAAGAGAGATGTTTGGTCACTAAAAATATTTTAAAACACTGTAATTAGTAATCATTGTTTCTATCCTTCAGTGGTATACATTTTAAATAGAATTTCAACCCATTTAATAAATAAATTAATGCAAATTCTCCAAATCTTAAATTCATATGTCTTCTGTGCTTAGTATATAGTCAGTGTATTCACAGCTGTGCAGAAATTTAGCAGGTGAAATAAAAAATATTTCAAATATTAAATGAGAAAACTAATGTACATAAAGGGAAAAGTTCTCAAAGTTATGCATACCCCTAAGCTAGAAATACTTAGTAGTCCCTAGGCAATGAGTACAAATCATGAGGACATGGAGCTTTTTATTAAAAGCTATTGTTTTAGCGACTAGTGAAATGAATGAGGTGGTAAAAGTGTTTACAATGAAAGCTAAATGAATTGAGTTCAGTCTCCATGCATGCCTCAATACCTGCATTGAACCTGACAATCCAAATAAAAGTGGAAGTAGAACCTCATCAAATTTGAATCTGACATCCACATATATGACACACACACTCACTCACACGCACATACACATATACACACTCCCACAGAGCACACACTCCCCACCCATGAAACAAGAGTGCATGCACATACTCATGTTAATAACAGTAATGGTATCAATGGGATAAGGATGATGATGTCACCACACAAGACAACCTATGGTTTTAAAACACGAGTTATCATAAACACCTTCAGTAATGGAGCAGGATACAAGATTTAGTCGAAAAAATCAGCAGCCCTCTTTTACACAGATGATAAATGGGCTAAGAAAGAAATCAGAGAAACATCACCCTTCACAATAGCCACAAATAATATAAAAGATCTTGGAGTAACTCTAACCAAACAAATGGAAGATATGTATGACAAGAACTTTAATTCTTTGAAGAAAGAAATTGAAGAAAACACCAGAAATCAGAAAGATCTCCCATGCTCTTGGGTAGGTAGAATTAACACTGAAAAAATGGCTATCTTACCAAAAGCAATCTAGAGATTCAATGCAATGCCCATCAAAATCCAAGCAAAATTCTTTACAGATCATGAAAGAAAAATGCTCAATTTCATATGGAAAAGCAAAAAATCCAGGATAGCCAAAACTATTCTGTACAATTAAGGAACTTCTAGAGTCATCACAATCCCTGACTTCAAACTCTACTACAGAGGTACAGTACTAAAAATAGCCCTGTATTGGTATAAAAACAGACAGGAAGGACAATGTAACTGAATAGAAGACCCAGATATTAATCCACATACCTAGGAGCACCTGACTTTTGACAAAGAAGAAAAATATAAAACAGAAAAAAAGAAAGATAGTCAACAAATGGTGCTGGCATAACTGGATATCAACATGTTGAAGAATGAAAATAGATCCATATCTATCCCCAGGCACAAAACTCAAGTCCAAATGGATCAAAGACCTCAACATAAAACTAACCACACAGAACCACACAGAAGAGAAAGTGGGAAACACACTTCAATGCATTGGCACAGGAGACCACTTATTAAATATAAGCCCTACAGCACAGACACTGACAGAAACAATTAATAAATGGGACCCCCTGAAACCGAGAGGCTTCTGTAAAGCAAAGGACACAGTCAAAAAAAACCAAAATGGCAGCCTACAGAATGGGAAAAGATCTTCACCAACCCCATGTTGAACAGAGACCTGATCTTCAAAGTATACAAAGAACTCAAGAAATTGGTCACCAAAAGAACAAATAATCTTATAAAAATTGGGGTACAGACCCAAACAGAGAACTTTCAACAAGTGAATCTAAAATGGCTGAATGACAATTAATGAAATACTCAACATCTTTAGCCATCAGAGAAATGTAAATCAAAATAACTCTGAGATTCCATCTTACACCTGTAAGAAAAGACAAGATGAGAAACAATGATGACAACTTATGCTGGAGAGCATGTGGGGTAAAGGGAACACTCTTCCATTGCTGGCGGGAGTACAAACTGGTACAGCCTCTTATACATATCAATAAGGCAATTTCTAAGAAAATTAGGAAACAACCTACCTCAAGACCCAGCAATAGCACTTTGGGTGTATATCGAAAGGATGCTCCATCACACCACAAGGATATGAGCTCAGCTATGTTCATAGCATTATTATTTGTCATAGCCAGAACCTGGAAATAACCTAAATGCCCCTCGACCAACAAATTGATAAGGAAAGTGTGGTACATTTATACAATGGAGTACTACACAGCAGAAAAAAAATAAATGACATTTTGAAATTAGGGGAAGAGTGAATGAATCTAGAAAACATCATCTTGAGTAATGTAAGAGATCCAGAAAGTTATATATATATACACACTCATAAGTGGGTTTTAGACATATAGCAAAGAATACCAGCCTATAAGTCACAATCCCAGAGAAACTAGACAACACAGAGGACCCTAAGAGAAACATATATGGATCTAATCTACATGGGAAGGAGAAGAAGACAAGATATTCTGAGTAAATTGGGAGCATGGGGATCATGGGAGAGGGTAGTATGGGAGATGAGCAGAGAAAAATACATAGATCAATAAAAAAATTAGAAAAATAAGAATAAAAACAAGAAGAAAAAAACCACAATTTAAAAAACTCTTTGATCTGTTACTTTTTAGAGAAATTCTCAAAGATTTGTTTTCTGTGTGTGTGCTTTTCTGAGGAGTCCCTTGCAAGTCATAGTCAAGGCTCTGCAGTTGACATTGGGACCTAAGGTTTTCTACAACGCTTTGATTTTGGCAGATAATTTCATAGTTTTTTCACCATTTTACTTAGGAGAGAGAAATTCTTCTGTTGTCAATCCTGTTGCTTCAAGTTCCCCTTCAATGACACAGCAAATTTTGAATGCAACAATCCCCGATGACCATGACACTTACCCAAGACTTCACTGTAAAACTGATTCCACCTCTTCTCGTTAAAATTTTGGAACCAAAAGTCAAAAGAAAGCACATAGATCAGATTTTCTACCCTCTCCATGAATGTCATTCGATCACTCAATTCTGACATAGCAACGGGCACATAGGAAGGAGGCAGTGGTAGTCCTCCACTGTACTTCTCATGTGTGGATCCAGGGAAGAATCGCAGACTGTATACAAGTGGTATCTTGAGAATCTCAGCCAGCAGGTCACCGCAGGGTATGAAGGGATCTGCTACTATGACATCAAAGCTTGAATTTTGTAGTTTTGCCATGAGTTCCTTGTTAAAAACTACATCTTTGCAGAGACTTTCAAAATAATTTGAATTTTCCCAAACCACTTCTTGCAACAATACAAAGTATCCCCAAAATGATTGCTTTGGCAGCTCATAAACACATTTCCTGATTGATTCCATAAAAATTGCTGCCACGTCAGCCAGGGAAGTGGATGAAGGGTATGTCTCAAATTCAATAGCAGATGTGTCTCCAACCTCATAAGAAAGGGAGGCTGAGGGTATCAGAACTGTCACTTCATGGCCCTTCTTTACAAGTTCATCCAGGATTGTCCTTAAGTTGAGCCAATGACTGTATTCCATTGGCCACACCAGCACCTTCCCAGCATTCCCAGATCCAAAGAAGCCACTCAGCTGTAGCAGGAGAAGGGCTGCTGTCATTTTCACAGACATCTTGGGTAAGCTCAGAGTTGCTCTTCAAATGGTGATTTGCAGGTCTTATAGATATAGAAAGAGCAATAATTAGTTAAAATGTAACTTTTGCACCCTAAAGCTAATACACATGAGACAGTCACAGTCTCAGGATGACAAGTGCAAAATCCAGGAGGCACATGTGAACATCTGAAAAGACTACCGATTCTCAGTGACTTTGATTGTATACTGTACTTGGAGAACAGAGGAAAGTAAGATCTCCCCCCTCCTCTTTCTCTCTCTAGTTGCATCCTTGAAACTTGCAGTAAAGTAATATTTGTTGTGTCACGGTTTTTAAATATCACAGTTCAGGGTGTCTCCATATGAATGTTGGCAATAGCAATCATTTATCATATTATTTAATGATTTCAAATAAATGGTTCAAAGGTCTATAGCATAACCTCCGTATATACATTATACAATATAATTATAAACACTGTATTTAAAATTAGAGATGATTTTATCCTAGACGGAAACCCTGTTCTTTCAGCTTTTCCATTGGTTCCAGCACTGGCCAACCAGAAATCTGTTTTCTTGTAACTAGTCATGCTGGCATGAGTGAATATAATCTGAGACACTTCTGCTTCCCTTTGTGACTATCAGAGTACAGAAAGAAAAGATGCCCAAACTAAGAATTTTTCTGGTGACCTTCTGCTGGGAGAAGAAATGTCTGCTGCCTTGGGGACACCCAGGAGAAATCTGTGTTCAAAGGCCATTTACATGCTAGGTAAACTAAGGCTTTTGTAGACCCTTTGGAACTAGAGTAATATTGGGCAGAGACCACATAACGGCTGTACTGCTTAGCTATGCTTATTTCTTGTCTGAATCTCAAAGATGGAGTTGGTTATAGGTGACTGTCTCTCCTCCTAAAGTGATCACAATCAATAAATATGCTTTTTTTTCTAGATTTCACAATTAATTTGACTCCTTTGTTTGGCATATTTAGGTGTGTGTGTGTGTGTGTGTGTGTGTGTGTGTGTGTGTAACTGCCTTGTTGAGACACACAGGCTGTGACCCCTTAGTCATGTACATCTTTGCTTTCTTATTTTGAGGTTTTCATGTAGCTGATATAAAATTCCTGGTGCTTTGTTGGCTTTGATGCTTGTAAGGCTTTAAAGTGCTGTTATGTTATAGGAGGTAGAGAAGGTTCTGATATGTGATGTTAAATCTATTTTATAACAGTACGTCCACACTTCCTCATTTCTAAGTTGATAGCTTTATCTCACTTTTGACTACTAATCAATACTTTTTACTAATATTCATGTTCCATCTTTTTTTCCTCTTCTACATTTTGATCTAAACCCTTTTCTAAGTCCACGAATCTTTTACAGACATCACCACGAACATAACCCCTCGTTTGCAAGATATCATTAGGAGAAGACTGAGTGCCTCTCTGCTTAAGCTCCAGGGCTGTGCTAAGCACATTACAAACCAAACATGAGCTCCGGTGAACTATGAGCTCTGCCTCAGAGATCAAAGGCAAGAGGGCTTAGAGAGCTGGGAGAAAAACAGGCAAAGTAGTTCACGTTCTTGTGCAGAACCGAGTTTATCCTGACCTGTGTTCTCTGGGAGCCCCGAAGTGGGCTAGATGACAGAGTTGCTCCTGAGTGGGCAGCGAAGAACGGAACACCCAGTGGAACTCGTGGCCAGTCCTGGAGTAAGCATGAAAGTGGGTGCAGCAGGGAGCCCGGAAGCTGGGCAGGCAGGAAGCTTGGGAGGAAACTTTTGGCAGGACCTCGCGGGAGTTTAACAAGCTGGGGCGGCGACCTCAAAATGGGGATCCACCCTGCCTGCTGCTTTGTCACTGTCCTGGTTGCATGTAAAGGTTTCATGTGGGTTTGTTCTTACTTGTCTTTGATATGTAACTACTGGAACAGAATGCTCAGGATCTTTAAAGTCTGCGGAAGTGGCAAACTGTTTCCAAGGAGCTGCTTGGGTTGCCATTCACAACACAGTACAGCTGTCTCCTGATGTCTCCCCTTGCCTGTTATTATCTTGTTGTTTTTTGGGCTGAGTCTGAATGACGTTAAGCATAATGATGCTGAACATACTTCTATATGTGTTTTGGCCTCCTGCAGTTATTTCATGGATAATGTCAATTCAGATCCTTGGATCATCTCTCCTCCTTTTTTCCTCCTCCTTCTCTTCCTTTTCCTCCTAGTCCTCTTCTTCCTTCTTTGATTTGGTATATGACTTTCAAGTGCATTCTCCAGGTTTGCAATATTTTTCCCAGGTTTGTGATTTGTCTTTTCAGTACTTTTAATGATGTTTTTTTTAATGAAATAAGTTTTCATTTTAATGAGTCCTAGTAATGAAACTTACCTTAGCTGCTTCTCTGTATTTGAGGTCGACAGAAAAACAAATTTCAAATTCAGTAATAAATATATTTTCACACCTTTATTAATATCTTATATTTAGAATTCTTAGCTTTACTTCTTAAAGCACTTTAATTGATCATTTGTATATATTCATTTGAATATGATCATTTAAGTGGTAGAGACACCTGAATGTGGGTGACAGTTCTGTGGCTTGGTCAATCTGTGTGCCCACTTCAATGAGAACAAATTTTTTTTTATTGCCTGAACAAGCTTATTTCCCAGCATTAGGAATCCTGGACATATATACATA
>NC_022027.1:34472894-34474542 GCF_000317375.1 Microtus ochrogaster | reverse complement strand
CTGCTTGTTGCAGGCAGGCCATAGAAACAAAGGAACTCCCTCCCGCTTGGGCAAATTTCTATACGCTTTGTTGACTTTGAAAGAACACAGAGAAACACAAGGTGGCCTGACTGCTTTAATGTCTGGGGAAGTGCCTTGACTTTTCAGAAACTGAAAGGAACACAGTACCCCAACAACCATGGATTTATACCTAAAAAACCCATGATTCATGCTATTCAGACAGATAGACCATGCTCACTCCATGATTCCCTTCAGTGAGTGATAGGCTAGCATTGGCGAAAGGTACTGATTGAGTTCTCTTAATTAGGACTTGGGATCTGGCTACACAAAGAGCAACAGAGGGTACCTGGTTCAGGTCAGGCATTGCAGTGAGTTTGTATTGGATGGAAATGGCATAGGAAGAGTGATTAGGCTACTGGCACTTCCTAAATTGAGGCGGATAAGGCTAGGTTTTCTATCTGGGTCACAGTCAAGCATGTGTGGGGTGCCAGGTAGAGAGTAGTTCTGCAGAACTTGGGGATTCACAAAGGAATGGAGATGTACTAGAAGGAATAGCTGAAGGATGCCACAGAATAACTAGGGGGTACTGTGGACCCACCTCCTCAAAAACTTTTAGAGTGGTGTGTGTGTGTGTGTGTGTGTGTGTGTGTGTGTGTGTGTTATGTGCCATAGAACTCTTTTATTGGTAAAGGTAATGTGGGATTTAATTATCTTCTTACTGCATGTTGGTCCCAGGGTTTGATTGATCTCAGGTGGTTAGGCTTGGTGGAAAATACCTCTATCAGCTTAGCTGTCACATGAGGCACATTATCAGAAAATGCTTTTTATTCCTTTAGAATCTTTTTGTCACATTGACACTCAGGCCAGGAAAATATGAAAAGAGGAACCCTTAATTTGAAGAAATGTCTGCATGAGAGTGGCCTCTAGGCACTGTCTGTAGGCATTTTCTTGGTTGATGATTTATTTTGAACTCCTCAGCTCACTGAGGGTGGTGTTACCCCTGGGCAACTGGTGGAGCAGACTGAGCAAGCCAGTAAGAAGCATTCCTCTATGACTCCTGTTTCACTTCCTGGCTAGGAGTTTCTTCCTTGACTTACCTCAGTTATAGATTATCCAGAGATCTACAAAGAAAAGTAAAACCTTACCTCCCTAAGTTACTTTTAGCCATGTTCATTACAACTCTGGGGGCCAGCCGTGATAAGCTAAGTATGGGCAGGTCACCCAAAGGAAGTTCTTTACTTGCAATCATTATCACCTGCCAGAGTAGAACTTGGCCATTGATAAATTTATTAAGAGGCCTGAGTGTCAGTAGTCTACCTTGAAGCAATGCCTGGTTGTAGGAAGAACTACAAGCTGATATTACCTGACCTCTACCCAAGAACAGACCATTAAAAGGAAATGCTTAACATTCCAACCACTATAGGTAGGACCATCTGCCAGAACACACTCACCAGGACACCCCTAGAAAAAAAAAGCACACGGCCAAATGGTTTCAACTCTGAAGCCTATAAGAGTTTCAAAGAAGAAATAACAATACTCCTCAAATTGTTCCACACATCAGACAGAGCCTGATTTCCAAATATACAAAGAACTCAAGAAACTGGTCACCAAAATAACAATCCAATAAAAAATTGGTACAGACCTAAAC
>NC_022027.1:34470851-34472124 GCF_000317375.1 Microtus ochrogaster | reverse complement strand
CTTAATAAATTGGGAGAGTGGCGATCATGGGAGAGGGTAGAAGTGGAGGAGGTGGAAGGGAGTGGAGAAAATTATATAACTCAATAAAAACAATTAAAAAATGAAAACCCTCATAAGTGTGTCCTATAGCTTAGGCTTTAGTTGATTTCAAATGCACTCAGGTTGACAATTAAGTTTGGCCATCACACATGTTTTTGAAAACTATAGTTGATGGGGTGCTGATCATTCTATATCTGTCTCCCTCTTGTGTGTGTGTGTGTGTGTGTGTGTGTGTGTGTGTGTGTGTGATGTGAGCAGGCATGTGAGTAGTGTCTGTATGTGCATGTGTGTGCATTAATTCATGTGTATGCCAAAGACAGAGGATGCCCAGTGTCTTCCCTGCTCTCTTATTGACTTATTCATCACCTATCTTATTCACTAAAGACAGGCCATTTCACTGAACATGAAGGTTGCACTTATCTTAGGCTGGGTGGTCAGTAAGTCCTCGGATCCAAGTGTCTCTCCCTGCCTCCTTTCCAGAACTTATAGACATTCACACAAGCATGCTAGGCTTCTATACATGATGGAAATTTGATCTAACTTCTAATTCTGGTGCAGCAAGTACTCTTAACCAGTGAGTAATCTTCCCAGCACGTATTCATTATTTCAAAGCATCTTCTATAGAAATATTGAAGTCACAGCATAAGTATGAAGAACAAAGGTAAATTATGTTGTTTGTTAACAGTAACGTAGATATATAGACACTCACATCTACACACTGCAACAATGAAAACATACCTTTTTTGAGTTTTGTTTGTGATATCTAAACTTAAATTTGGAATCTTACATCTGTTCCCAAAGAATAATTATGATAACGAGACAATTTTATTATTAATTTTATGGGTAAGTGGAAACAAAATTCATTTCACAAATCCAAGTAGTTTTTCAATATTAATTTTTAATTTATGTGTTTGTATGTTGAGTCTGCATGTACATCCACCAGAATCCAGAAGAGGGTGACAAACTCCATTGAACTGGTGTCACTGATGGTCTTAACTGTGTTAACAGTGTTCCTAACTGCTCAGCCCATCTCTCCATTTCAAGTACTGTCTTGGTAGATCTTTAAGAAAAAGGTTATTCAGATGCTTTGTGCCCAGTGTGAGACCAGCACCCATACTGGCATCCCAAAGACAAATATGGGGCCAGGATTTTTACACAGCTCCAATCCTGAACACTTTGCCTAGAAATTGTTACTACAAAGTCTGCAATAAGCAAATTGAAGACTTCTTCAATA
>NC_022027.1:34461772-34469256 GCF_000317375.1 Microtus ochrogaster | reverse complement strand
AGCATGCGTGGAGGTCAGAGGAAAACATGTGTGAGTCTATTCTCTGCCTTTATAATGCCATTTTCTTGTTGAAGTCAGGACGACAGGCTGATCAATGCTAGGAGTCTGTGGAGGAATTACTAATATAAGTGATTGCTGGAGTGTAATTCAGTACAGCAGCTACTAAAAGAGCATGTATTTCCTGACTAATTACCCTGGTTTTAGCATTCTCACCATTAGAAATCCATTTAATGAAATAATACGCAATATTTCAAAATGATAACATAAGGCCCATGGTTTTTGCAGCACTGATCATGATAGTTAGGAACTGGAATTGACTGAGGTGCCCATAGTGAAATGATGGATAAATAAAATGTGGTATAAAAGCATAGTTGAATATTATTTAACAATTATAAAGAAGGAAATCTTCTTTTTACAATTACACTAAATTGTACAAACTCGTCCCTAAATGAAAACACTGTCAGTGTTTCTCATCAGTGTGTGCAACCACAGAGTTGATTCCATAGAAGTAGAGAGTAGCAGAGTAGTAACCGGAGTCTAGGAAGGGAGACAGTGAGTGGAGATAGAGAGAGATCAGCTAACATATACGTCCTGCCACTGGCGAGCAGGATAGTGCTCTACAGTGAGTCTGTGACTGAACTCAAGTCACATATCCTATTGTAGCTGTAGAATGTGGAAAAGGATACTTTCAGTACTGACAAAAACAAAATTCTAAATGCTCAAGGAGATGGATATGGTAAGTAAGTTATTTGGACACTACATATTATACATATATATATGTATGCGTATATATATTCATAATTATTCTACTTTGGGCAGTAAGTAAGGATTATTTAAACATAAAATATGAGTTTCAGAAATTTTATTGACTTGTAATATTTAGTACTTTTTAGGTTCATTATTCTGTTTGATTTTATCCTATTTGTGGCGATTGTGTCCTATCATTTAGCAAGAGAAAATGTTTTACACAATCAAATTAGTTTAAACTAATTTCTTGTATAGTAAGTCTATAGGAATGCTTTGCAGTTATGATTGACAGTGAAAACTCATTCCATAGTGGTTAAGTTAGTTTTTTGTTGTTGTATCAAACTCAGACTAAAGATCAGAAGAATACTACTGTTACCTTGGAAAGAACTTATCCGGACTAGTACCCACTTGAATAAATTCACTATACTCACGAAGGGTCATTAGTGACTGTCTTCACTGCATGGAGCAAATCTGTGCTGGACATTGTGAGAAAGTCCATTCGAACCCCTGCTCCTTTGGTCTTCATGTGAACAACATTATCAAATTGATCTCCAAACAAAGGAATGCCAACCACAGGGATCCCATGGTAGATCGCTTCATAGATGCCATTGGTGCCACCATGAGTAATAAAAGCTCTGGTTTTAGGATGACCTAGCAAGAGAAGAAATTCCGGGCAAATATTAAATATAAATCTGAGAAAGAAAGTGAGAGGCAGAGGAAAAAGGCACAGAAAGGAAAAATTCTCTATATGACATTATCATACACATGGAACAGAACTGAATTCCTACAATGTCTTTGATCACAGAGCACAGCAAGACCACAGGGATTAAGTGAAGGTCACATAGAGTATGTGCAATTTGGAAAGTAGAAAGATTTTGTTCAATGGACAAAAAAAGGCAGGGCTCCTTCCCAAGTGGAACAAGCAGCATGTGCAAGTTCAGGAGAGAATGTTTTCCTAAGAAAACAGTGCAACACCTGCTCTAGATGGGTTGGCTCCAAGCAGTAGGGGTTAAGTGGTTGTTTTAATGGAGTAAGACTGAGGAAAGGCAATATTTCATCATGTTTAGGAACATTTCATGTTGTGGGGTATTTGTCGGAAGCATGGAAAATTAGGCCTTCTTAATAAAAGAATACCATTTTCACTGGCATTTCAAATTGCCCTATTCTAGGGGCAAAGGAAGATGTTAAGTTATAGAAATAGGACCTCGAGAGAAATTAGAAGTGACTTAAATGTAACTGAGCAGTAATTAGCGTGGCGGTGACAACAGATTCTCTCATCTCGAATGCTACTATACAGAATAATCACATCAGATCTTTATCCATTTACCCAGGACTAGATCACAGTTGTCATAAATGCTTTAGTGTGGACATCCCCCTCGTGAGCAGCCATTCTTATGTCTCAGGCGTCTCCTGATGCTTACCGAGAAGGTCATTCTGGGGAATCCATTTGTAGAGCCGAGTGTTGGAGCCCAAGGTGTCTGGCTTCTTGCCTTCAAATCGCCAAAGAACCTGTTAAGATGAAGCTAGCTTCTTATTTGGTCAAATGTCAAGTTCCTCCTGCTAGATTTCTGGAGATATTAAGAATCAGTGGGGATAAATGCCAGTCCCTAAGGGCCAGGCAGTGAGGATGGATGATGGGAACCATGAAGAACTACTACAGCAAGGAGGCAAGTTCTCTTCACTGTCCTGCAGTTAGTCTCATGCTTATCCGAATTCTAGCATGTCACCAAAGGTTTAGTCAACAGCAACTTTGGGAAAGCTTGGTCTGGCCATTTGAAGCAGTAGTTAAGAAGTGTGTGAACGTAATTCCAGCTCAACAGTCCATCACAGTTACTAATATATACCTGGTTTTGCTTTTCCAGGATATATTTATAACACTTTTTATTTTTCAAATCCACTATAACTATTTGCCAATAATATTTGAGTATGCTCATTTATAATCCCTTAATCATAGATATATTATTAGTTTAGGCACGAAGAGTGACTGTGTACATGATCACTTCAAGAGCATGTCCTCAAGTTACCCCCCTTTTCCAGCATTAACAGGCCCAGTTCCTGAAGGTGGACTTGGCAGTTGGAAATTCCTGTTCTATATATGTTTTGGATTAGCAGGGGAAACATACAGCATAGGCCCATTTTCAATGCAGGTGATCACATTTGTTCATGATTACACAGGAATGTAAATCTATGATACGTACTCCATTTTAAAATTTTGCATTTTATTTTTTTGTCTATTTTCCATTTATTGAAAAAAGGTATTCTCATCCATAAAATTTATTTTATTTATGGATTCCCATTGCATGGCTCTTAGACGTTCATCCCTACACCTCTCTTTGAAACCCTTAGAAAACAAATAGACATTGAAATATGTATAATAAAATAAGATAAAAGAAAAATGAATAAACCAGAATAGCATAAATCCCACTTTTAAGATAGAGAATTATACTTATGTATGTGTAACTTGATCTTTCTCTCTCTTTCTGTGTGTTCATATGTAAGGGATGTGTGTGTATGTTTGTGTGTCATCTGAGGACAGAAGAATGCTTTGGGTCCCGTGGGATGCTGTTATAGGCAGCTGTATGCTGCCAGAAGTGAAGGCACAGAACTGAGTTCAGGCCATCTGGGTGAGCAACACCTGCTCTAAAAGATAATTCACCTCTCAGGTCCTACAACTACCAGTTTTGAATGCCTGCTTATTTACAAACTAATAGCAGGCTTTAGTAAAGAGTGGTGTGTGAAAGTCCTCAAACAGCCTCCAAGGAAATGGACGAAGTAACAAGGTGCAGTTTTGTTCTTATCATACCTTCCTACCACCAAGTCTAAAGACATTTATTCAGTGTTTTTCTTTCTGAACACTGCATTAATAACAAAAAACATCATTTGTCTACCGTATTTCTGTGTCACTAGTGACTTCAGAGAGTAGCTAGAGCTATCGTGACAGCTTCGAGTTCACACGAGGTTTCTCCTGTCACACCTGAACAGGCTGTGACCATCTCTGTGAGGATGCCACACTGAGGCACTGTATCTCACCTTCTGTGGAATCTGGGCAAGGCCTGCTGCAATCACATTGGCCCTTTCTTCTGTTAGGGTACCCACCGTGGACCCCAGGGAAAACACTACCACACCATGTTCTCCGGAAGACTGGACGAAATCTTCTATTTCCTGTTGATGAAATATCAGCCCATCACAAACAGCAGCAGCACTAAACAACCTGCATAAAAACTGACACCAACATCCACAGGAAGAAACTGAGCAGCATTAGAAATGATCATGGTGGTGGGTGCTTTAAAACTATTCACATCCACATATAAGATATAAGTTGTAGTCAAGTGTAAGGTTACAGCTCTCTGTGTTAGACATACTCACACTCACACAAACAGCAGACAGATAGAAAGAGGCCAAGCATAGTTTGTGCTTTTGAAGCCTCAAAGCCTACATCCAGTGACACAATTCTCCAACTAAGCCATACTTCCAAATCCTTCCTAAACAGTTCACCAATTGTGAACCAAACTTTCAAGTTTATGAGCCTATGGGATCATTCTTATTCCAACCCCCTTGCATGCTTCCCTTCAGGAATAGTGCTGCCAAGAGCATCCTTGCCTTACTATCTCATTGAAGTCCTTCGTTCAATTCTTTTACATACATTCTCAGGAGTAGAACTCATGGATCACCAATCTATTGCTAATTTTGTTAAGACTGTCCATTATCTTTCTTTTTGTGTTCTTTCTAATAGATGTCAGTTTCATTGGAAAAAAATTTACTATGTGCTGTCAATTTATGTTACTGTGTCTGTTCCTGAAAACGTATGTTTAGGTATGTATGTTCAGTGGTGTGTTCTCACTTGTGTGATTGCTCAAGAAAGTAAATAGAGCCATTGCGATGTGAACATAAACTTTGCTGACACTCCATGTATTTTCTCTTAAATCACTTTCTAAAGAAGTTGGTTCGTGGAGCTTTCTCTATATTAGGTATTTGTTCCTTCTTTTCACACTCAAATACAAGAAAATGTTTATGCAAAACAGAACCTTGCTGAATTAATTTAATCCAAATGATAGTCACACTCTTGTGATGGAATAGATACAGGCATTTCTATTTGCCACTTACTTATCTAATTCTGGTGATTCTCTGAGTTTGACGAACATTCTGATTGAATAAATGATAATCACCCTTGCTGAAAATACAAAAAAACCCCTAAAACAAACAAATGGGACTATACTTACCTTTGGTAGAGGCTTGGCAGGTCTGCAGTGGAGTCCTCCAACAAAATCAAAGTTTGGTAAGACAGGGTGAGGAAATTCCAAATCCCAGTAGGTTCTAATGAGCCATATGTCTGCCTTCCCCATTGTCTCAGCGAGTGTTGTGGGTTTTCCTGAAGAGGAATCAGGACATCCAGGGTAGGACAGGTGAAAAAAATGTCAGGAGAGGATGAGTATGCCAGACAGTCTTCTGGAAATAATTTTAATAATGTAGCTGGGGTTGTTTAAAAGTGTATTGCTGGGCTAGAAAACATATAATTACATATATAACTATGCATGTATTTATCTATATCTGTGTGTATAATGTTTGATACAAGTTTGTAATATGTTTCTCATACTTATGTTTTGAGGTTTTCTGGTGTAACCCAGTGTGGTTCTTGCAAAACTATGTAGCCATAGTTGATCTTGAACTCCAAATGCACTTCCTCCACAATGCTACTGCTGGGATTACAGGTGTGAGCTGCCACGCCCAGTGTAAAAATTCATGGGGATTCTGCTTTAGCACTTTATTTCAAGACAGATCTCACTGTTTAGTCCAAGATAAACTCAAAGGGAATTTTTGGTTATTCTTGTGTTTCTTGTCCTCATGCTGCTCTTGATTCATGATTGACTATGTAATAATCAGGCATGTGTAAGTTTGTTTGCTGATAATAAAAGTAACAAGTCTTCAATCATGGAAAGATAGATGTTTGGTCATTAGATATATTTTAAAATACTGTAATTAGTAATCATTGTTTTTATACTTCAGTGGTAAACATTTTAAATATAATTTCAACCCTTCTAATAAAGAAAAAAATGTAAATTCTCCCAATCTTAAATTCATATATTTTCCATGCTTCATATATATATACACACACACATACACAGTCAGTATATTCACAGCTGTGCAGAAATTTAGCAGATGAAATAAAAATATTTCAAATATTAAATGAGAAAACTAATGTACATAAACGGAAAAGTTCTCAAAGCTATTAATACCCCTAAGCTAGAAATACTTAGTAGTCTCAGGTTATATGTGCAAATCATGATCACATGGAGTTTTTTTTAAAAGCTACTGTTTTAGCGACTAGTGAAATAAATTAGGCAATAAAAGTGTTTACAAGGAAAGCTCAATGAATTGAGTTCAGTCTCCATGCATGTTTGAACACCTGAATTGATATTGACAATCCAAACAAAGGTGGAAGTAAAACCTCATCAAATTTGAATATGACACACACACACACACACACATACACAGAGCACAAACTTCCCACCCATGAGACAAGTGTGCATACTCATGTTAATAACAGTAATGGTAGCAATGGAATGATCATGATGATGTCACCACACAAGGCAACATATGGTTTTAAAACATGAGTTATCATAAACACCTTCAGTAATGTAGCAGGATACCAGATTAACTTGAAAAAAATCAGTAGCAATCCTTTACACAGATGATAAATGAGCTAAGATAGAAACTGACAAACATCACCCTTCACAATAACCACAAATAATATAAAGGATCTTGGAGTAACTCTAACCAAACAAGTGGAAGACCTGTATGACAAGAACTTTAAATCTTTGAAGAAAGAAATCGAAGAAACACCAGAAAATGGAAAGATCTCCCATGCTCTTGGGTAGGTAGAATTAACACTGTAAAAATGGATATCTTACCAAAAACAATCTACAGATTCAATGCAATGCCCATCAAAATCCAAGCAAAAATTTACACAGGTCTTGAAAGAACAATGCTCAACTTCTTATGGAAAAGCAAAAAATCCAAAATAGCCAAAACTATCCTGTATAATAAAGGAACTTCTGGAGGCATCATAATCCCTGACTTAAATCTCTACTGCAGAGCTACATTCCTGAAAATAGCCTGGTATTGGTATAAAACAGACAGGAAGACCAATGGAACCAAACAGAAGACCCGGATATCAATCTACACACCTAGGAGCACCTGAGTTTTGACAAAGAAGCAAAAAAATATAAAATGAAAAAAAAAAGAAAGATATTCAACAAATGGTGCTGGAATAATTGGATATCAACATGCAGAAGAATGAAAGTAGATCCATATATATCCCCAAGCACAAAACTGAAGTCCAAATGGATCAAAGGCCTTAACATAAAACTAACCACACTGAACCTCATAAAAGACAAAGTGGGAGGCACACTTCAATGCATTGGCACAGGAGATCACTTCCTAAATATAAGCCCAACAGCACAGACACTGACAGAAACAATTAATAAATGGGACCCCCTGAAACTGAGAAGCTTCTGTAAAGCAAAGGACACAGTCAACAAAAGAAAATGGCAGTTCACAGAATGGGAAAAGATCTTCACCAACCCCATGTTGAACAGAGGGCTGATCTCCAAAGTATACAAAGAATTGAAGAAATTGGTCACCTAGCTGGGCGATGGTGGCGCACGCCTTTAATCCCAGCACTTGGGAGGCAGAGGCAGGTGGATCTCTGTGAGTTCGAGACCAGCCTGGTCTACAGA
>NC_022027.1:34461201-34461672 GCF_000317375.1 Microtus ochrogaster | reverse complement strand
AAACACTGTATTTAAAATTAGAGATGATTTTATCCTAGACGACCTGATCTTCAAAGTAAAAAAAAAAAAAAAAGAAATTGATCACCAAAAGAACTAATAATCCAATAAAACCTGGGGTACAGACCAAAATAGAGAACTTCCAACAAATGAATCTAAAATGGCTGAAAGACAATTAATGAAATGTTCAACATCCTTAGCCATCAGAGAAATGCAAATGAAACAACTCTGAGATTCTATCTTACACCTCTGTAAGATATTGCTGGTGGGAGTGCAAGCTGGTACAGCCTCTTATACATATCAGTATGACCATTTCTCAGAAAATTAGGAAACAACCTACCTCAAGACCCAGCAATACCACTTTGGGTATATACCCAAAGGATGCTCAATCATACCACAAGGACGTGTTCTCAGCTATCTTCATAGCAGTATTATTTGTCATAGCCAGAACCTGGAAATAACCTAAATGCCCCT
>NC_022027.1:34433399-34459976 GCF_000317375.1 Microtus ochrogaster | reverse complement strand
ATGAGTTCCTTGTTAAAAACTACATCTTTGCAGAGACTTTCAAAATAATTTGAATTTTCCCAAACCACTTCTTGCAACAATACAAAGTATCCCCAAAATGATTGCTTTGGCAGCTCATAAACACATTTCCTGATTGATTCCATGAAAATTGCTGCCACATCAGCCAGGGAAGTGGATGAAGGGTATGTCTCAAATTTAATAGCAGATGTGTCTCCAACCTCATAAGAAAGGGAGGCTGAGGGTATCAGAACTGTCACTTCATGGCCCTTCTTCACAAGTTCATCCAGGATTGTCCTTAAGTTGAGCCAATGACTGTATTCCATTGGCCACACCAGCACCTTCCCAGCACTCCCAGATCCAAAGAAGCCACTCAGCTGCAGCAGGAGCAGGGCTGCTGTCATTTTCACAGACATCTTGGTTAGGCTCAGCGTTGCTCTTCAAATGATGATTGTATAGCTCTAATATATATATATAAAGAGTAATAATTAGTTAAAGTATAACTAGAGCTAATACACATGAGATAGTCACAGTCTCGAGATGACAAGTCCAAAATCCAGGAGGCAGTTATGAAGGTCTGAAATGACTCCCTATTATCAGTAACCTTGATTGTATCATGTACTTGGAAAACAGAGGAAAGTAAGATCTCCCCTCTCCTCTTTCTCCCTCTAGTGTAGCATCATTGATAAGAACTTGCAATAAAGTAATATTTGTTGAGTCATATTTTTTAAATATCACAGTTCAAGGTGTCTCCATATGAATGTTGGCAATAGCAATCATTTATCATATTATTTAATGATTTTAAATAAATGGTTCAGAGGTCTACCGCATAACCTCAGAATATTCATTATTCAATATAATTATAAACACTGTATTTAAAATTAGAGATGATTTTTATCCTACATAGAAATACTGTTCTTTAAGCTTTTCCATTGGTTCCAGCTCTGCCCAACCAGGAATCTGCTTTCTTGTAACTAGGCATGCTTGCAGGAGTAAATATAATCTGAGATACTTCTGCTTCCCTGTGTGACTATCAGAGTATGGAAAGAAAGGATGCCCAAACTTAGAATTTTTCTGGTGACCTTCTGCTGGGAGGAGAAATGTCTGATGCCTTGGGGGCACCCAGGAAGAATCTGTCTTCAAAGGCCATTTACATGCGAGGTAAACTAAGGCTTTTGTAGAGCCTTTGGACCTAGGGTAATATTGGGCAAGAGACCACATAACGGCTGTACTGCTTAGCTATGCTTATGTCTTGTCTGAATCTCAAAGATGGAGTTGGTTATGGGTGACTGTCTCTCCTCCTAAAGTGATCACAGTTAATAAGTCTGCCTTTTTCTAGATTTCATAATTAATTTGACTCCTTGGTTTGGCATATTTAGGTGTGTGTGTGTGTTTGTGTGTGTGTGTATGTATGTGAGTGTTGTGTGTGTGTGTGTGTGTGTGTGTGTATGTGTAACTGCCTTGTTGAGACACACAGGCTGTGACCTCTTAATCATGTAACAGTCTTGTTTCCTTATTCTGAGGTTTTCACGTAGCTGATATAAAAGTTCTGGTGCTTTGTGATTGGCTTTGGTGCTTATATGCTTTAAAGTGCTGTTATGTTATAGGAGGTAGAGAAGGTTCTGTTTTGTGATATTAAATCTACTTCGTAACAGTAAGTCCACACTTCCTCATTTCTAATTCGATAGATGTTAGCTTTATTCCCACTTTTGACTACTAATCAATACTTTTTACTAATATCCATGTCCCATCTTTTTTTCCTATTCTGCATTTTGATCTGAATCCTTTTCTGAGTCCATGAATCTTTTGCAGACATCACCTCGAGCATAATACCTTGTTTGCAAGATATCAATAGAAAAAGACTGAGTGCCTCTCTGCTTGAGCTCCAGGGCTGTGCTATACACAGCACAAACCAAACATGAGCTCCGGTGAACTATGAGCTCTGCCTCAGAGATCAAAGGCAAGAGGACTTAGAGAGCTGGGAGAACAGGGGAAGTGGTTCATGCTCTTGTGCAGAACCGAGTTTATACTGACCTGTGTTCTCTGGGAGCCCCGAAGTGGGCTAGATGACAGAGTTGCTCCTGAGTGGGCAGCGAAGAATGGGACACCAGATGGAACTCGTGGCCAGTCCTGGGGTAAGCATGAAAGTGGGTGCAGCAAGGCGTCTAAGAGCTGGCCAGACTGGAAGCTTGAGCGGAAACTCTGGCAGGACCTCGCGGGAGTTAAGCAAGCTGGGGCGGGGACCTGGAAAATAGGCATCCACCCTGCCTGCTGCTATGTCGCCATCCTGGTTGCCTATAAGGGGTTTGTGTGGGTTGGTTTTTACTTCTCTTTGATATATAATTACGGGAGCCCAATGCTCAGGATCTTTAAAGCCTGCAGAAGTGGCAGGCTGTTTCCAAGGAGCTGCTTGGGTTGGAATCCACAGCACAGTACAGCAGTCTCCTGATGTCTCCCCTTGCCTGTTATTATATCTCTCTTGATTATAACCAGGTAAGAAGGTGAAGCCCTATTGCGTTGTTTTTTTTTTTTTTTTTTTTTTGGGCTGAGTCTTAATGACGTTAAGCATAATGATGCTGAACATACTTCTATATGTGTATTGGCCACCTGTAGTTATTTCATGGAAAATGTCTATTCAGATCCTTGGATCATCTCTCCATATTTTATATGGAGTCATGTCATGTGTTTTACTGCCCATCTGTCTTTGCACAATGTTTAAATCTTTCCCCTTTTTATTCTCCTTTCCCCTTCCTTCCTTCCTTCCTTCCTTCCTTCCTTCTTTCCCTTCCTCTTCCTCTTCCTCTCCTTCTCCTCCTCTCCTCCCCCTTTTCCTTCTCTTTCTCCTCCTCCCCCTGTCCTCCTTCTCTTCCTTCTTCTTTTTCTTCTCCTTCTCCTTCCCCTCTTCTCTTTTTATTTTGGTATATGACTTTCAAATCCATTCTTCAGGTTTGCAATTTTTTTGTTCAGGTTTGTGAATTGTCTTTTCAGTATATTATGATGTTTTTTTGATGAGAGAAGTTCTTATTTTTATGATTCCAGGTAATGAAATTTACCCTAGCTGCTTCTGTATTTGAGGTCAAGAGAAAAACAAATTTCAAATTCAGTAACAAATATATTTTCACACCTTTATTAACATCTTATATTTATAATTGTTAGCTTTACTTCTTAAAGCACTTTAAATAATTATTTGTATATATTCATTTGCATATGATCATTTAAGAGGTAGAGGCCCCTGAATGTGGGTGACAGTTCTGTGGCTTGGGCAGTCTGTGTGCCCACTGCAATGATACCAAGATTCATCCCTAGTGCATAAACTAGCTTTTTGGAGCCCATTTCCTATGGAGGGATACCTTGCTCAGTCCCGATGCAGGGGGAAGAGGCTTGGTCCTGCCTCGGCTTGATAAAAAAGACATTGTTGACTCCCCTGTCTGAGGAGCAGATTGTGGGTTTGGTGGGGGGAAAGAATGGGAGGAATGGGAATAGGGGAAGGGGGAATGGTGGTTGCTATGTAAGAAAACCTTTCAAAATAAAAATAAAAAGTACCAAAAAAGAGTTAGAGGTCCAGTTTTAATTTTTAATGCCGTATTTTTCTAAAGAGCTTTGATAAGAAAAAAGAAAAAGTAAAAGAAACAAACAAAAACAAACCCTGCAAGTTTGCCATGAACAGTTTTGTTATCCTTGTCAAATATCAACAAAATTGTATATTTTTATATGCTCTACTGTTGTGCCCAAGTTGAGACCCCCCCACCCCCCAGAGGGACACCATTGGAATTCAGTCAAATCCAGAATGCAAAAGCAAGGTTTATTCAGCAGGCAAAATTCAAACCAGCAAGCTGGGAGTTCAAAGCCTCCACACAGGACACAGCGCAATGGGGAAAGCTCCTGCTTCTCATTTGGGGTTGACATATATAGGCAAAAACCACAAGCCAGGTTTATGTAGGGTCAAGATGGTTAGTTTTGCTGAGTACAGGGTATGGACTCCTTCTGCATACTCTTTCCTTTAAGCAGTTACTTCTGCTTCTGTGAATGCCCCTCACCCTACTCCCAAGCAGTTTTTTACTGCTCTTGTCTAGACCACAAAACTGGGTGTCAATAGGGGCTAGTTGCTAGAGACAGTTGGTTTGCACTTTTGCAAAGGTTCCTGTTGCCAGCTAACTCTTTATGCTGCAAAGTTCTTGAACCCAGTGCCTTAACCAGCTCCTCATTAAGAAAGCTTCTTAAAAATTTCCATGTCCTTACACTGTAACTTTAGCACTCACACACAAAATATAACAAAGCATAAAAGTAATAAATATCAACACCAAACATTAAGGATAATTTAATACTAATATATGATTTAATATGATTATGTGTATATAAAAACTGTAGTTATTACCTGTGTCAAAGAACATAATACACTGATACAACAGTTTTGTTTTAAATAAAGATAAGAAGCAAACCTAGATCAAGAAACAAACAGGAAATGCTTATTTCCCAACATTGTAACAACGAAAATGAATAGGAATCTTTGATATACATACATATATACATATATGTTTATATATGTTTATGTGTGTCTAACAAATTATCTACCATCTATCTATCTATCTATCTATCTATCTATCTATCTATCTATCTATCTATCTATCTATCTATCTATCTATCTACCATCTATCTATTTTTGAGACAGAGTTGCTCATGTAGCCCTGGCTGTCCTAGAACTCTCTCTCTGTAGACCAGGCTGGCTTGGAAGTCAGAGATTCATTTGCCTTTGGCCCTGGAGTGATGGGGTTAAAAGCATGTGCCACCATGGTTTTTTTTTTTCGTTTTTGTTCTTTTCTTCATGTATAATTTTACATGAAATAATTTTTTTCGTTTTGGGTTTTTTAAATTTATTTATTATGTGTACATTATTCTGTCTGTGTGTCTGCCTGCAGGCCAGAAGAGGGCATACAGATTGCATTTCAGATGGTTGTGAGCCACCATGTGGTTGCTGGGAATTGAACTCAAGATCTTTGGAAGAGCAGGCAATGCTCTTAACCACTGAGCCATCTTTCCAGCCCCCTGGGTTTTTGAAATGGGTTTTTTTTTCTTTTGTGTGTGTAGCCTTGCCTATTATGGAATTCATTCTGTACTACTAGCTGGTCTTGAGCTCACAGAGATTCCCTTGTATCTGCCTCCAGAGTGCTGGTACTAAAGGTTTGTGCCACCAGTGTCTGACTACATAAAGCAATTAGAAAATAAAAATAAAAAAGAAGTTTAGATTACCCAGGCAAGAAGGCATACACCTTTAATCCCAGCACTCAAGTGGCAGATGCAAGAGGATCTCTATGAGTTCAAGGCTAACTTGGGCTACCTAGAGGATTTGAGAATGCCTGGAGCTGCATAATGAGAGTCTGTCTCAAGAATACAGATAATCATTCACAAGAAGAACAAATGGAAGAAAAGGATAAAAAGAAAATAAAAAATAAAAATGATAAAGAATCATAATTTTTTCATCAAACACTGGTGCTGAAGTATTGGCTCAGCAGTTAAGAGGGCTGGTTGTTTTTTTCAGAGGACCCAGTTGGATTCCCAGCTCCCACATGTCTCACAGACATCTGTAACACAGAGTTAAATATGCCATCTTCTAGCTTCTTAATGCATCAACCATGCATGTGGTACACTCATATACATGCTGAGAAAACACTCATACAGCATATGTCAACAAAAAAGTTTTAAAAATAGGAATCTAAAACGTAATCCCAAGCAAGTAGGCTTGGAGAGAGATTAGGATTGCATTATAAAGCAAATTCTATAAAATATATAAAATTAAAAAATACAGTATGAAAACTAATGGGGCAATATGTCTTTAAATTCTAGGTATACAGAGACTTGAATTAAGAGATAAGCAAGGCAGAAAAAGTGTTTAAAGTGAACCTTTGAATGACCACACCACCCTGAACCAGCTTGACCTCATCTAAAGTGAACTTTGGTTTCAGCTCAGGAGTATTGGCAGGAGCCAGAGTCTGCTTCTGTTGTCCTATAATTTTCTTCCTGTGAACAATCAGTTTTCTTTTAACCCTTGTGAGCAATGACTTTTTTTCTGGCAAGTGCTGCCTTTATAGCTTGGGCCTGTAACTTGGGGACTTTGGCATAATCTGTTTGCAAATCTATGGGGAACTCACTTGGGCAGTTTCAGCTCTCTTCCTTATTTCATTTATTCCTGGCATCAGTTTGCCTGTGTTGCTATTAAAATTTTGAAAGCTAATCATAGGAGCTTTTACATCATAAAGGTAATCTATGTCTTATTGTCAGGGTCATGAGATAGAAATCCCAATTTTTTCTTAATAAATGCATGTCATCTGCACACAGAAATCACAGTACACCTTGGAGCATTCGTCCTATTTCTAGACTTTCACTATCAAGTTATATCTGAGTTATCTAGGATATCAGATTAGGATAGTCTTGTTTTTACAATTAGAATTTGATCCTACCCATGAGACCCTTATAGTATATACCTGGATTAAAGAACTAGATCCTTAGATTCATTAAAAATTATTCACTGAGTATCGCATTGTTCTATGAAGTGGGGATATATGAAGAAGAAGACATGGTCACCATCCATGATATAGGGTGGGTGTAAGCTGTCACTGAAAGTGCAAATAAGTGATACAACATGTCACAGTCCCATGACCTGAGTGCCATTTTTGTAGAAGGAGCGGTGGGCTGCATCCCTGCCGCTTATGGCCCAAAATAACAGTTCCCTCATGGCTAGCTTTACACCCCAAATAACAACGCACAAATTGTATTCGTTTAAACACTGCTTGGCTCATTAGCTCTAGCCTCTAACTGGATAACTCTCACATCTTGATTAACCCATTTCTATTAATATGTGTAGCACCATGAGGTGGTGGCTTACCAGGAAAGATTCTAGCCTATGTCCATCTCGGAGAGGAGAGCCATTGAGTCTGCTTCATTGCCTTCTTCCCAGCATTCTGTTCTGTTTATTCCACCCACCTAAGGGCTGGCCTATCAAAAGGCCAAGGCAGTTTCTTTATTAACCAATGAAAGTAACACATAGACAGAATACCCACCTACATCAATTGCTGTTTTATTCCTGATGTTTAGAATTCCTGGATTTTTACTAACTGGAATGGAAATGAAATATGATGGTTGTATGATGACACATGGTTATATCATAACAGACACTGGTATGACCTCCAAATAAAGTTGGAGTTGTGTGACTCCCAGATTCTTCCTTAATTAGTATTTCCTTATTTGATTCAGGACCATCATAATGTAGGAGGGCTCAACATACTGTGGAAAAGAGCCCAAGGATGATCCCTCCAATATCAAGTCAGCCCAATCTGCTGTGGATGGTACCACAAGGATTGTCCTCTCAATCAAGAATCAAAATCCATTCCCAAAGACTTACCAATAGACCAGACTTTCCTCAGATGACTGTAGGTTTTGCCAAGTTTGTCAAGAAGCTAACTAGATGGATAACTAAATATTTTTTGATGTGGGATTCTCCTCTGTATGCTGTGAATAAGGTTGGTTAATAAAGAACTGTCTTAGGCCTGCACAAAGCAGAACTTGGGTAGGTGGGAAAAACTAAACTGAATGCTGAAGGCAGAGGCAGTGAGAAGCCATGGAGCTGCCACCAGAGACAGGCATGCCCAAACTTTGCTGGTAAGTCACAGCCACAAACAATACACAGATTAATAGAAATGGCTTAAATTAAGATGTAAAAGCCAATAAGAAGCTAGAGCTAATGGGCCAACCAGTGATTTAATTAATACAGTTTCTGTGTGGTTATTTGGGGGCTGAACAGCCGGGAAAAAATGAACAGCCTCCTACTACATTTTCTAATTGGATTTGAGCCCTTCTCTAGTGGAAGGATCCTGACACTATAAACCTCATTAAAAATCAAGAAAATCCTAGGTTGGACCTACTATTGCTATTGTTCTAAATGGTCATGTTAGCAAATTACCTTCTAAAAGTTTATATTATCTGAGATCTGGGTTGATACTTTTCAGAGAAGCTTTTTTTTATAATGCAGAACAATCAAGTCAGAGACTTAAAATTGCTCAAAGAACCAAAAATAAACAGGCCCATGGTAAGGTTCAAGAAATAGTGCAGCAAAATGAGGTAGGAATGTAAGAATCCAATTATGAGAAGTGCTATGGAACACTTTCTTCTGGACATGCCATGGCCATTGCATTTATAAACTCAACGAATCTGTCAGCTAATAGGACTTGCATAAGATCAAGAGACCAAAATTCCACAATAAATGGGGAGGAGCTCCTAATACTCCACCCATAAATAAAAATCTGTTGGCAGCCATGGATTCTGGAAGGAACTGAATACTATCAAGAGGATTGCGTGTACATGGGTACACTTCTCATGATCCAGCAATGTCCCTCCACGAATGCATGTATGCTTCTACAGACAGTACTAATTGGACTTACAAAGTTATTAAAAATAAAATAAGAGGACATAAAGTTGGAATTGGGACATATTAGAGGAGATCCAGTGGGAAGTAGGAATGTGATCATGAGAGATGAATTTAATATTTCACTGAATCGAGGTAAGAGTTTCTAAATTAATAAATTATACAAAATCCACCAAACAAATTGTGAGATTCTGGGGGACATTTCAGATTTGGAATATAATTTGAGTTAGGTGTTGTTGGGACTTAAAAAACTGTGGTCTTGTCATCCATGTGTGCTCTATAAGTGAGAAAAAATGGAATTTTTGAAAGCTCAAGTCTGCTTCAAAAGGCTGAAATAAGAGTGACAGTGTCCAGATCAATTGTAACTAAGGGATATGATGGAAATCCTCCCCCGCTGTGATGCACTGGAGCAGGTCCATGTGTCAGGCCTCCCCACTTCAGCTACTCCCTTTTCTTCTTCTTTCCAGATTTAGTAAATCTCTGGCAGCAAAGGAGGCAACACTTTGTGATGACGAACATCACAGTCAGCACGCAAGCAAGCAGGAATCCAAGTACGTCTAGAGAGTGGTACTGGTACCAGGTGAGGTCATGCGCTGCCACGCGAAGGTGCTTGGCTCCCTTGTGGCGCATGACAAACTCGATCCAGAAGACGGCCCTGTCCAGGGGCTTCACGGGCTGGTCGTGGTGGATTCTTGATAGCCGCATGGCGTTCTCCTTATAGCTAAAGACATCACCATCAAAAGCCAATTAGTTTACTTTCTTCAAGCCTATGAAAGTTTCAGGGAAAGCATCACGAGACTCAATAAATGTCATGGAGGAGTACTAGGTACAGTGTGGTTTTGACTGGGACATGTTTGGAGGTTTGCCTGGAAGTTTCTATTTTCTGTGAAATTCTTTCCAAAACTAAAATAGGGAATCATTTTACTAAGGAAATCTTTTCAGCAGAGCAAATATTGACAAGCCTTTTCTACCACTGTAAGAGGGGTGGTTCATACAGTCTGATGATGATTATATTGATGCTCTTGACAAGAAATTGTATCAATATTCTTTGGAAGTTTAATAAAAACACTATTAGTGGTTAAAATGAAAATGGGTAAGAATGGAATATACCTTGCACAAGATGACTTCAGGGCTGGGATGCAGGTCTTTGATAACTTGCTTATAAATTATTTCCATCATCAAATTTTTCTAAACTAACTTCACATATAGTAAGTCTATAGGGATAGTTTACAGTCTTGTTTTACAGTAAACCTCATTGGATAATGCTTGAATGATATTTCTATTGCTGTTGTTGTTTCAAACTTCTACTGTCCCATTGGATACAATTTATCTAAACTAGTACCAACTTAAACAAAATCACTGTACTCACGAAGGGTCGTTAATGACTGTCTTCACAGCATGGAGTAAATCTGTGCTGGACATTGTGAGAAAGTCCACTCGAACCCCTGCTCCTTTGGTCTTCATGTGAACAACATTATCAAATTGGTCTCCAAACAAAGGAATGCCCACCACAGGGATCCCATGGTAGATTGCCTCATAGATGCCATTGGTGCCACCATGAGTTATAAAAGCTTTGGTTTTAGGATGACCTAGCAAGGGGAGAAATTAAGGGGAAATATTAAATATAAGTCTGAGAAAGGAAATGAAAGGCAAGGAAAAAGGCACAGAAAGGGCAAATATTCTCTAGACAACAAGATCATACCCATGGAATGGAATTGAAGTCCTCTCATGTCTTATAGTATGGAGCATCACAAGTCCATGGATGATTATTGAAGTCCACATAGAGGTAGTGAGGTGTGGAAGTAGAATGATTTTTGCAGTGAACAGAAAGGGAGAACTCCTTCCAAGTGGGGTAAACAGCAAGTGCGAGCACAGGAGAGAATGTTCTCCTAAAGAGACAGTGAAGCCACTGCTTGTGATGGCCACTTCCATGTGGTAGGCTGTTGTTGCTCATACTGATGGGATGAGGCTTTGGACAAGCAGTACTTCATCCAATATAAGACTGCCTCATAATGTGGAGTTTTGGGGAAGCTAGTAAATGAAGGGTCAGTAATGAAAGAATACCATCTTCACTGGCATTTGAAATTGTGCTACCCTAGAGGAAAGGGCAGATGTAAAGGTTTCAAAATAGGAGGTGAACACACAAACATGAAGAAGTGATTTAAGTTTATCTGAATGAAAACTACAGAAGAGATAATAATGGATTCTCCCATCTCCACTGTTACTGTACACCATATTTACATAAGTTCTTTATTTATTTTCTCCAGGACTAGTTCATTTATGACATTTGTCATAAATGCATTAGTGTGGACATCCCCTCTCCTTAGCAGCCATTCCTATGTCTCAGGCATCTCTCTATGCTTACCAAGAAGGTCATTCTGGGGAATCCATTTGTACAGCCGAGTGTTGGAGCCCAAGGTGTCTGGCTTCTTGCCTTCAAATCGCCAAAGAACCTGTTAAGATGAAGCTAGCCTCTTATTACTTTGGTCAAATGTCAAGTTCCTCCGGCTAGATTTCTGGAGAGATTAAGAATCAAAGCAGATAAACCCAGTCCCTAATGGCCAGGCAGTGAGGATGGATGATGGGAACCGTGAAGAACTGCTACAGCAAGGAGGCAAGTTCTCTTCACTGTCCTTCATTTGGTCTCATGCTTATCCAAATTTCACCTTAATATTTAATCAACAACAACTTAGGCAAAGTTAGGTCTAGTAATGTGAATCAGAAAGAGTTAAGAAATGTGTGAATGTAATTCTAGTTCAACAATCTACCAAAGTTACTATTATATACCAGTTTGTTTCTCTAGTAATGTCAAGCAGGACTTATGGAATGTCTTCCATACTATTCATGTTCATTTCCCAGCACCCAGATGGCAGCTCAGGGATGTCTCTCTGTAGCTCCAGTTCCAGAGGATCTGAAACCCTCTCACAAACATTCATGCTGGCCAAACACTAATGTGCACTAAAAAAAAAATTGTATGCAAATGGATGGAACTAGAAAAACTATCCTGAGTAAGGTAACCTAGACTCAGAAAGATGAACATGGTATATGCTTACTCATAAGTGGATACTAGCTGTAAAGCAAAGGTTAACTATGTTATGGTCCATGACCCTAGCGAAGCTATGTAACAAGGTGAACCCTAAGAAAAACATTTATATCGATCCACCTGAAAAGGAGAAATACATAAGATAGCCTGTCTAAATTGGGAGAATTGGGGTGGCAGAAGAAGGGAGAGAAGAAAAGGAAGATGAAGGGAGAGTTGGAGGGGGGAGGAGAATTGAGGGAACAGAATAGTCAAGATGGAGGAAGTACTGAGATGAGATCAAGGAAAGAGATATTTTGATTGAGGGAGCCATTATAGGGCTAGCAAGAAACCTGGAACTATAGAAGTTCCCAGAAATCCACAAGGATGATCACAGCTAAGATCAGAAGCAATAGAGAAGAGGGTGCTCAAACTGCTCATGCCCTGTAGTCAGACTTATGAATATCTTAAATGTCACCATAGATCCTTCATCCAGCAACTGATGGAAACAGAGGCAGAGACCCACAGTGGAGCACTGGGCTGAGTTCCCAAAGTCCAGTTGAGTTGAAGAGAGGGAGGAGTGAGAATATGAGCAAAGAGGTCAAGTCCATGATGGGGACACACATAGAAACAGTTTACCTAGCTAATGGGAACTCACCAACTCTAGCAGGACAGTGAAGGAACTAGCATAGAATAAAACTAGAGACCCTCTGAATGTGGGTAATAGTTGCATGGCTGGGGCAGACTGAGGGGCCACTGGCAGTAGACACCAGGATTTACCCCTACTGCTTGTAATTGCTTTTTGGGAACCCATTCTCTTTGGGTGAATATCTTGTTCACCCTAGATATATGAGGCAGGGCCTTGAACCTTTCCCAAAGCAATGTGCCGTACTGTTTCCGAGGAGTGGGTGGTGGGGTGGTGGGGAGAAAGTGGAAGAAATAGAAGTAGGAGAGGGAGTGGGAACTGGGACTGGTATGTAAAATAAAAGAGACAGTTTGTTTTCTTAAAAACATAATAATAAAGAATAAAAGAAAGAAACAAGAGAAAAAGGAAAAAAGGAATGTATGATTGTCATTCCAGTTCAATAGTCTACCAATGGTACTAATAGGTACCTTGACTTTTTTCCAATATATATTTATAGCAGTTTTACTTTCCAAATGCAATATAAATCTTTGTCAATGATATTTGTGTTAGTTCACTTTTAATCACTTTTATCATAGGTATATTCTAGAATAGGTCCTTATAGCATGACATCGATGTAAGCATGTGGTCACTCTAGAGCAAGTCCCAGTTACCCCCTATTTCAGCATTAAAAGTTTCAGTCCCCCAGGTGGAATTGGGGTTGGTAAATCCTATCCTACCTACTCTTTTGAATAGTAAGGAAAATATTACCACACACAAGCCCAGTTTAATTTGTATTTGGTTACATTTGGTTAAGATTACAAAGGAATATTTCACTATTATGAAAACCCCCTTTAAAAATTTATACTTCTTTTTCTAATTTGTTTTATTAAGGTGATTTTTTTTCAAGCAATAAGTTCTGATTATATTTTTCCCTCCCCAGCCCTTTGCCTTTCATCCATCACACTCTTTCTTTGTGTCTCTTTAGAAAACAAATAAACATTTAATAAAAATGAAATGATATAAAAGATAAATAAACCAGAATAACACAAATGTCATTTTAAAAATAAGGATTTTTTTTTAAAATTTATGTGTAAGCTAGTGTGTCTCTATGCATGAGTGTGTATATGTCATGGTTTAAAAAGGTGTGGTCCCCGTGGATTCATATGTTTCAATGTTTGGCCTATTGGGAGTAGCACTATTTGGAGGTGTGGTCTTGTTAGAGGAATCGTAGCCTTGTTGGAGGAATTGTGTCACTGTGGAGGAAGGCTTAGTGTACTCATATGTTCAACCTATACCCAAAGTGTCACACAGTCTCCTTCTGCTACCTGTGGATAAAAATGTAGAAATCTGCTCCTTCTTCAGCATCATGTCTTCCTGCATGCTCCTGGCCATGAGGATAATGAACTAAACCTCTGAAATGGTAAGCCAGCCCCACTTAAATATTTGAAATTATATATGATATATAACTATAAGAGTTGCTGTGATTATGGTGTCTCCTCATAGCAATAAAAACCCTAAGACAGTGTGTATGTACATATGCATGGAAAATGTGTGTGGGTATCATGACAGGCTGGGCCTTGAATCCTATGGAGATACAATTATAGGCAGTTGGGGGCTGATAAATATGGCATCTCAAAATAAGTTCATATCCTCTGGGAGAGCAATGCTTGTTCTTCAAGGATGAGGCACTTCTCCAGTCCTACACCTGCAAATTTTGAGTGCTTCCTTATTGTTACAGGGCCAGTGCACTTACTGGTTATAATTTAAATGTTGTATAGTTATACTTTAGTGTGCGCATAATCTTCAGATATCCTCCAGGAAAATAAAGGAAGTAACAAGCCACAGTTTTGTGCATATAATACCTTCCTACCATCAAGTTTGCAAACATTTGTTTAGTGTTTTTCTTTTTAAGCACAATATTAATAACAAGGTTATTATTCAAAACCACCACCTAATATTTGTCATTTCCCCCCTGTATTTCTGTGTCACAAGTGACCTCAGGGATGAGCTAGAGCTATCGTGAAAGCTTCAATTTCACAGGAGGTTTCTGCAGTCACACTTGAACAGGATGTGACCATCTCAGTGAGGATGCCACACTGAGGCACTGTATCTCACCTTCTGTGGAATCTGGGCAAGGCCTGCTGCAATCACATTGGCCCTTTCTTCTGTTACGGCACCCACCATGGACCCCAGGGAAAACACCACCACACCATGTTCTCCGGAAGACTGGACGAAGTCTTCTATTTCCTGTTGATGAAATATCAGCCCATCACAAACAGCAGCAACACTAAACAACCTGCATAAAAACTGACACCAACATTCACAGGAAGAAACTGAGCAGCATTAAAAATGATCACAGTGGTGGGTGTTTAAGAACTATTACACATAAGATTTACAGTTTTAGTTAAGTGTAAGGTTACAGTTCTTTGTGTTATATATACTGGCATTCACACAAACAGTTCTGAAACATTTTCATATTGAAAAGTAAGATTTGTTAATAGTAAATTCAAAATTCTCTTTCTTCCTACCTAGTCTCTTGGTTACCAAACATCTGCCTTTTTTCTATTATTTTAATTAGTCGAGGGAGTTTGCTTAAAGTTTTCCTATTTTATTTATGTCTCTTTCATTGGCTAGTTTACTTAGTATACCGTCATTAAGGTCATATCATGTGTCCTATACCCTAAGATTTTACATTTTAGTGATTCTTTTTTCTATTTATAAAATTCAAATACAAAAACTAGCATATGATTTTGATCAATAATTCTGGTGATACTTAGGTTACTTTCCCCTTTCTTAATTACTGTTCTAATGTTGTGAGGATTAAGACAGTTTCTAAAAGAAAACATTTAATTGGAGGCTTGCTTAAAGTTTCAGATGGTTAGTTTATGAGCATCACGATCGGGAGCACCATGGCAGGCAGGCAGAGCACTGGAATTGTAACCCAGAACTAATCTTGAAGCATAAATGACTCACAGATAGCCAGGCATGTTTTAGGTTTTTGAAACCTCAAAGCCTACCCCCAGTGACACATTTCTTCAACTAAGTCACACCTCCCAATCCTTCCTAAACAGTTCACCCATTGGGAATCAAACATTCAAATATATGATCCTATTGGGTCATTCTTGTTCAAGCCACCATGCACCCTTCCCTTCAGGAATAGCACCGCTATGGTCATCCTCGCATTATGATCTAGTGAAGGTTTTTTATTCAGTTCTTTTATATACATTCTCAGGAGCAGAATTCATGGACCACAAACCTATTTCTAATTTGGTTCACACACTTTCCACTCTCTTTTCATTTGTGTTCTTTCTAGCATGTTAATTTCACTGGAAAGAAATTTACTATGTGCTGTCAATTTATGTTACTGTGTCTGTTACGGCAAATATATGTGTATGTATGTTTTTTTGCTGGAGTTTGCTTTCACTTTTGTGAATGATCAAGAAAGTAAATAAAGCCATTGTGACTTGTGAACATGAGTTTTTCTTTGTTCATACTCCATCTATTTTGTCTCAAACCACTTTGTATAGGACTTGTCTTTTGGAACTCTCCCTGCATTTAATATTTGTGTTTTCTACAGTCAAATATATGAAAAGGTTTTATGAAGCAAAATCCTGCTAAATTGATTTAATCCTAATGGTAGTCACACTCTTGTGATGGAACAGATAAAGGCACTTCTACTGGCAGCTTTCTTTATCTAAATTGCCATGACTCTCTGAGTTGATAGACATTCTGAAGAAATAAAATATATTCACTCTTTCTGAAAATTCAAAGACAACAGCAGTAAACAAATGGGACAATGTTTACCTTTGGCAGAGGCTTGGCAGGTCGGCAGTGGAGTCCTCCAACATACTCAAAGTTTGGTAAGACAGGGTGAGGAAATTCCAAATCCCAATAGGTCCGAATGAGCCATATATCTGCCTTCCCCATCATCTCAGAGAGTGTTGTGGGTCTTCCTGTAAAGGAATCAGAACAGTCAAGGTAGGACAGGTAACAAAATTGTCAGGTGAAAATGATTATGCCAGGTAGTCTTCAGGAATTGAGAGATCTGGGACCCAGTTTGTCTGTGATCCACAGTGCTAGCACAATCCATGAGCACCCCAGCTCTGAGCCCAGAGCCAGCAAAAGAAGCACACCCTGGATTTGAAACCCGAGTCAGCAAAAACAAAACAAAACATAACAAAACAAAGACTTTATCCATGAACCCAGAACTGGAGAAAAACACCTCAGGTCTGAAATCAGAACCAAAAGAACACATTTTGCCCCTGGAATCAGAACCTCTTAAAAAAAAATCTTACCCTGGCCCTAAAATTGGAGCCTAAAAACAAAAAAGGATCAGAGAAAGACACAAAGTTTGACCCTGAAATCAGAGCCATCTCTGCCCCTGTCGTAAAATCAACCAATTGCTGAGCAGGAAAAAACAATTAATCTGTGAATAGGGAAGTAGTAATCTTCAGTCTAGAGGCATGACTTTACCAGGCCTTAGTCTGGAAGGGGCAGCCAATCACAAACCTGTAGACTTGAAATTCCCCAAGCTTTCCTCTTTATAAAAATCCCCTCCCCACTTGGCTCAGGGTCCTCTCCTGCTCTGCTCTTTTTGCTGCTGTTGCTGCTCTCACTGCTGCGGCCACTACTCCAGATAGACTTTGGGACCCAAGTTAACTCACAATAAAGACTCTTTGCTTTTGCATAAGATTTGGTGTCATGGTGGTATTTCAGAGTTTCAGACTTTGGGCATAACAGAGCACTTTGATAATGTAACCAGAGTTGGTTATAAGTGTGATTATGATAGAAGACATATTTGACTATCTATCCATCATCTATCTGTCTGTCTGTCTATCTATCTATCTATCTATCTATCTATCTATCTATCTATCTATCTATCTATCTGAGTGTATATTTGACGTAAGTTTGTAATATCATTCCCATACTTATATATGTATACACACACACACACACACACACACACACAAAGTCAGTCACTGTGCAAATGATATGGGAGAAGATCCCACATCTGTAGCACACCTTGGAAATTCATGATTACCAATTATCTAGATATGCCATTTTAATATAACCAATTCCATTACCTATAAGTCTTGTTTGTCATACTCAGGGCAACACTTTTGCCTGCCACTCTCCATCTAGTTTGTCCTGCCTGAACCTTGATGTGCACTCCTCTACGTGAACTGAGAATTTTGGGCTATTTTGTTGTGTTTTGAGGTTTTCTGATAGAGCCCATGGTGGTTCCTACGTAACTATGTAGCTATAGTTGACCTTGAACTCCAGATCCTCTTCCTCTAAATGTCAACTCCTGGGAACCAGGCATGTGCTGCCATTCCCAGTATAAACACTGATGGAGATACTTCTTCAGCACTTCATTTTGAGAAAGGGTCTCACTGTATAGCCCAAGTTAACCTCAAAGGGAATTTTTGATTATACCTGAGTTCCTTGTCCTCATGCTGTTCTTGATTCATGTTTGATTATGCAATAATCATGAATTTTGTGAAGATCCAAAAATGTGAGCCTACTTCTACCTTGTCTGATGGTCAGTGAGTTTGGAGGTGTCTCACAATTGTTTACAACAATCAAAATAAAGGTAGAAGTAAAAATTAATTATTTACATCTGACATTACATGTGACACAAAACATAAGCTCCCTACCTATGACACAAGTAATGGCAGCAATGTAATGATGATGATGATGATGATGATGATGCTACTACACAGGTCAAACTACTGTTTTAAAACATGAAATAAAATGACTTATTGATCTGTTATTTATTAAAGAAATTCTTGGAGATTTGTTTTGTGTGTGTGCCTTTCTGAAGAGTCCCAGGCAAGTGATAAAAAAAGGCTTTGCAGTTGACATTGGGATATAAGCTTTTCTATAATCATTTGAATTTGGCAGATAATTTCACAGCTTCACCATTTTACTTAGGAGAGATGAATCCTCCTGCTGCCTATCCTGTTGTTTAAAGTTCCCCTTGAATGACACAGCAAATTTTGAATGCAACAATCCCAGTTGACCATGGCACTTACCCAAGACCTCACTGTAAAGCTGATTCCAATTCTTCTCATTAAATATTTGGAACCAAAAGTCAAAAGAAAGCATAAAAATCAGATTTTGTACCCTCTCCATGAATGTCATTCGATCACTCAATTCTGACTGAGCAACGGGCACATAGGAAGGAGGCAGTGGTAGTCCTCCACTGTACTTCTCATGTGTGGATCCAGGGAAGAATCGCAGACTGTACACAAGTGGTATCTTGAGAATCTCAGCCAGCAGGTCACCGCAGGGCACAAAGGGATCGGCTACTATGACATCAAAGCTTGAATTTTGTAGTTTTGCCATGAGTTCCTTGTTAAAAACTGCATCTTTGCAGAGACTTTCACAATATTTTGAATCTTCCCAAGCCAATTCCTGATATAATAAAAAGTATCCCCAAAATGATTGCTTTGGCAGCTCATAAATGTATTTATTGAGTGAGTCCTTGTAAAGTTCCTCCAATTCAGCCATGGATAAAGATGCAGGATATTTCTCAAACTCAATAGCAGATGTGTCTCCAACCTCATAAGAAAGGGAGGCTGAGGGTATCAGAACCGTCACTTCATGATCCTTCTTCACAAGTTCATCTAGGATTGTCCTTAAGTTGAGCCAATGACTGTATTCCATTGGCCACACCAGCACCTTCCCAGCACTCCCAGATCCAAAGAAGCCACTCAGCTGTAGGAGGAATAATGCTGCCTTCATTTTTACAGACATCTTGTTCAAATTTAGAGTTGTCTCTCAAATGGTGATCCTCCAGATCTTGCAGGTACAGAAAGAGTAATAACTAGTTAAAGTATAACTTGTACTTATCAAAGTAAATACACCTGGGACAATCAGAGCTCTGGATGCAAAGTGCAAAAACCAAGAGGCAGATGTGTATATGTGAAATGACTCCTGTTTCTCAGTGACTTGAATCTATAATGGATAACAGTGAAAAGTAAGATATCCATTCTTCTCTCTCTCCTCTTGATAAAGAACTTGCCGTAAAAACATAAGTGTTGAGTCACATTTTTTAAGTATCAACAGTTCAGTGTGTCTTCATACAAATGTTGGCAACAGCAATCATTTACCGTATTATTTAAAGATTTTAAATAAATGGTTCAGAGGCACTTAGTATAACTTCAAAATTATTAACATTGTAATTAAATTTAAAGCTAATTTTATTTTAGGGAGAAGTCCTTTTCTTTTTGTCTTTCCATTGGTTCCAGCTCTGCCCAACCAGGAATCTGTTTTCTTGTAACTAGTCAGCATGCATGCATGAATATATTCTAATGAGACACTTCTTCTTCCCTTCTTGACTACCAGAGTATGGAAAGCATGAATGCCAAAATTAGAATTTTCATGGTGACCTTCTCCTGGGAAAAGAAATGTCTAATACCTTGGGAGGCCCCAGGAGGAATCTGACATAGAAGATCATTTCCAGGTGTTGGCATACAAAAGAGTTTCACAATAGCCAGGAATAAAGTATAACAAAGGTTTATTTATTTGGGGATAAACTCTGAGAAAGGGTAGCTATCCACAATCTTCTGCATACACTGGGAACTAGACCAAATCTAGCAGCCAAGAGGGCAACACAAGCTTTGCATCTGCATGAGACCACACCCAAAGTGAACTAGTATAGTACAGTTCTAAATTTAATACAAAACTATGTACAATAAGAACAAGTACCAAGACCTCAATATAAATCTGACCACAGTCAACCTGATCAAAGAGGAAGTGGGAAGTAGTCTTTAATGTATGGGCACAGGAGACTGCTTCATAAATTTAATATCAGTAGCACAGATACTGAGGGCAACAATAAATCAATATGACCTCCTGAAACTGAGAAGTTTCTGTAAATCAAAAGACACTGTCAATAAGAGAAAAAGGCAGCCTACTAAATGAGAAAAGATCTTCACCAACTCCACATTAGAGGACTGATTTTTAATGTTCATAAAGAACTCAAAAAATTAGACATCAAAATTCCAAATGATCCAATTAAATAATTGGGTATAGCACTATAAAAGAGAATTCTCAACAGAAGAATCTCAAATGGTCAAAAGACACTTAAGGAAAAGAAGACCTTCTTTAGCCATCAAGGAAGTACAGATTAAAATGACTCTGAGACACCATCTTACACCAGTCAGAATGGCTAAGATAAAAAACACCAATGATAGCTTAAGCTGGAGATTAAGGGGAACACTCCTCTACTGCTGGTGGGAATGCAAACTTGTACAACCACTCTGGAAATCTGTATGGTAGTTTTTCAGAAAACTGGGAATCAATCTATTTCAAGTATCTAGCAATAGCACTCTTGGGCATATACCTAATGGATGCTCAATCATAGTAAAAGGATATTTGTTCAACTGTTCATAGTAGAATTATTTGTAATAGCCAGTACCTGGAAACAGCCTAGATGCCCCTCAACCAAACAATTGAGAAAGGAAATGTGATACATTTACACAAAAGAGTACTACACAGTGGTAAAAAACAATGACATCTTAAAATTTGCATGAAAATGGATGAAACTAGAAAAAAACCATCCTGAGGGAGGTAACTCAGATCCAGAAAGATGAGCAATGGTATGTGTTCATTCGTAAGTGGATGCTAGTTGTATAACAAAGGTTGACCAGCCTATAATTCATGACTCTAGAGAAGCTAAGCAACAAGGTTAACCCTAAGAAAAACATATACAGATCCTCCTGGAAAAAAACATATAAAGATACACCTGACAAAATTGGAAGCATAAGTGTGTGTGTGTGTGTGTGTGTGTGTGTGTGTGTGTGTGAGAGAGAGAGAGAGAGAGAGAGAGAGAGAGAGAGAGAGAACATAAGGGAAGAGGAGGGGAGAAGGGGGAAGGAGAACTTGAGGAAATGGGATGGTCAAGATGGAGAAGGCACAAAGATGAGAGTAAGGAAAAAGATATTTTGATTGAGGGAGCCATTATGGGGCTAGCGAGAAACCTGGCACTATAGAAATTCCCAGGAATGCACACAGATTATTCCATCTAAGACCATAAGCAATGAAAAAGAGGTTGCCCAAACTGGTCATGCCCTGTAGTCAGACTGATGAATATTTTAAACATCACCACAGAACTGATGTGGGATTCTTCTCTGTATGCTGTGGCACCAGGATTTTCCCTACTGCTTGTACTGACCTTTTGAGAACTTATCTCTTTGGGTGGCTACGTTGCTCAGCCTAGATAAAGTAGGGAGGGCCTTGGACCTTGCCCAAAGCAATGTGCCTTACCCTCTTTGAGGAGAATTTAGGGGGTGTGGTGGGGCGAAGTTTGAGGGAATGGTAGGAGGGGAGGGAGTGGGAACTGGGATTGATATATAAAATGAAAAAAGATAACACAATCAATCAACTTCCATAAGTTGCAAGAAAAGATAGAGGCAACCACCTACTTGGCATTCATCCAAAGTCTCATTTGCAATGTTGACATAAGCAACTTTGGCTAAGGTCTAGAGTTTCTGATGGATGATTTTTAGAGGCAGGAAAATTTTGAAACTGTTTTGATGGAGGAAATGATGATCTATCTATGTGTTACTCTCATTGGTTAATAAAGAAACTGCCTTGGCTTTTTGATAGGACAGGATCTAGATAGGTGGAATAGACAGAACAGAATTCTGGGAAGAAGGGAAGTGAGGTCAGATCGCCATGGAGCCTGCCACCAGGTCAGACATGCTGAATCTTTCCCGGTAAGCCACCACCTCATGGTGCTACACGGATTGTTAGAAATGGGTTAATCAAGATGTGAGAATTAGCCGATAAGAGGCTAGAACTAATGGGCCAGGCAGTGTTTAAAAGAATACAATTTGTGTGTTGTTATTTCGGGGCACAAGCTAGGGGTGGCAGGAATGTGGCCCGCGGCTCCCACTACATGAGATGGTCTTTTGGGGTTCCTGACTCATGAAAGAGTCTGTGAGACATTCTGCAGGACACAGAGAAAAGTGACTGAACTGCCTTTGAAATTTCATGCTTCATGTAAAAGTCTGCAGGATATGGGTCTGAAGGCTGAAGATGGATGTCCCAATGGTTCAGAGGAACTTTGGGTGACTGTCTAGGAAGTGAGATGTCTCTGTCATTTCTAGAGTTTGGAAGTTGCTTATTTCTTGTTTATTTAAGTAGTATTATATCCTTCTGGAGTCTTTGATGGAGTTGAAGAATATATAGATAGTTATAGTTTTCCTTTGTTATGATAAAAGATAAAATAGATCTAAATATTGTAACTGTAATTCTTGCTTTATAACTGTTTTGCTATATGTAATTTTACTATGTTAAAGTGAAAGCCTTTCTTTTTTGTTTAAACAGAAAAAGGGGAAATGATGTAGGTGGGTCTTCTATCTATCTGCTTTTTCACTGGTTAATTAATAAAGAAACTGCTTTGCCTGATTGGTCAGAACATAGGTGGGTGGAGTAGACAGAACAGAATGCTGGGAAGAAGGGAAGTGAGGCAGATGCTATAGATCTCCTCTCCAAGATGGACGCAGGTTAAGATCCTTCCTGGTAAGCCACCACCTTGTGGGACTACACATATTAATAGAAATGGGTTAATCAAGATAGGAGAGTTAGCCAGTAAGAGGCTGAAGCTAATGGGCCAAGCAGTGTTTAAAAGAATACAGTTTCCCTGTAATTATTTCAGGTATGCTAGCCGTGAGCCGGGTGGGAACGCAGCCCACCACTCCACACTACATTCTCTCACCACTGAGACTAATTGAAGCCAATCATGTGGAGTAGCTCTAGTGCTTGAAACCCATTTCTTTACCTATTCAGTAACAAATGGTGAATGCATGTCATAAGATATTATTGCTTGTTTAATATCTTTTTAGATCTTTCATACCTAAACATTTCCATTTACATTCTGTATATCCATTTGGGTATTAAGTATTTGCTGGCTTTTCAGAGGTGATAACAGGATAAGTAGCTAAAACTCTTGGTAAGTCATCTCTGACTCTGAGAGGTACTGGCCATAATAACTCCTTTGCCTGTACCTCCCTTCCTTGCTTTCAGTTTTTACAAGTTCCTCAAGTGAGTCAAATATTTTTATCACTATTTATAAAGCCTGGATCTCTTGACTTGTGAATATTTCTAATGATTTCATCAAATCAATTAATTTGTGGTTCTTATTCTGCACACATGATTCCAAGGTTTAAATTATTTTCATTAATGATATCTTCTTCTCCTTAGATATTATTTAGATGGTGTGTAGATTGTGTTCCTAGAGGGATGTTCTATCTGCTAGCTTATCATAATTTTTTAACAGATTTTGATTGTCAATTTCAATAGCATGATTCCTTTTGGATAATCTCTCAGTGCCATTTTATAACATTTCATAACTAATTCACATGGGTTGAGTTTTGCCTGTCAAATTACGCTTATCATTTTCAATAGTATGAATACTTTCAGCTAAAGACTGTATCATTCCTAAATTTTTCTTATTCTTAATTCTGTTATCAAACCATTTTTAAGGATATAATATGAAGAGCAAAAGTAATATCTGCCAACACCACAAAAATATGTGTCCCAGGTAGGTATGTATATATTACAGAATTTCATTCATAGTAGAAACCAAAAGATTGTTAAATTCCTGGATAGTGATATTGTATGCAATTATCTTGGGGTTGGTTTGCAATTTTCAAATTATTTGTTTATTTATTAATCAAATTAAATTACCTCCAACATAATTTTTAGAAAATTGTTGTATGTATAATAATCTTGATTGGCCAGCAGGTTTTGCAGTTGTAGCAGTAAGACAGGTCCTAGATCAGTACCTTAATTACCTGAGACTTAGAATAACTGTCAACTTTAATTATTTAAGAGCAGCATGCCCACATATGGAGAAGGTTTGAGTTGGACAGAATATCAAGGAACACAGAGCTTGAAGGCAGTTGTGAGCTGATTTTGGGCTTGGTCTCATGTACTGTAAATGCAGATGAAAAGCATGTGTGACCCTCTTGATTGTTGGATTTGATTTCAGTTTCTAGGGCATTCAGAGGACTGTGGATCACTATCTTTTCTGTGAGTTTATCCTGAAGTAAATGAATCATTGTTATAATCTATTCCAGGCTATTGTGGAACTCTTTTGTATGCCAAAAATTGGTGCCCAATGTGTGGCCAGTATCTTAAAGGTTATTGGCTGAAGGAGTTCTCAGAGCATACAAGCCGACATTTTAAAACAGCACAGCTTTTTTCCTGCTATCGCTGAGAACCAAAAAGCATGCAGTCAGCTTTTATCAATACCGTTTAAGTGTTTCATGGCAGGACCTCTTTAAGAGCTGCAAGGTTTTGCAGCTAAAGCTGAGTCAGGAACTCTCTCTTAAATGAGAGTGCTTGCCTTTAGCAAGCAGAGCAGATCTGAGAAATTGCTGCTACCAAGAAGCCATGCTTTACTCTATTCTGTCTAGAATTACTTCCCAAGTTCTCAGGTTTTATGTGAATTCAATTGTCCACATGGGTGCCAGTAACCTGCCTCTGACCATAGAGTGCTATTTTTTTTTCATTTATAAATAATTAAAATATATTCATTTATTTTAAATACCAATCACAATTTCCTCTCTGTCCTCTTCTTGTATTCTAACCCCATAATCCACTACTCCCCTGTCTCCATTCAGAAGCGGTAAGACCATGGGAGTTAACAAAGTATAATATATCAAGTTGAGGCAAGAGTAAGCTTATCCCTCTTGCATCAAGACCGAGCAAGGCATCCCACCATAGGAAAGAGGTTCCAGAGAGATAGCTCCTGCATCAGGGACAGGTCCTGGTTCCACTGTTAGGTGCTTCATAAAAGACCAAGCTATAAAACTGTGTTCACATGCAGAGGGCCTAGATCAGTCCATGCCAGCTTCCTACCTGTCAGTCCAGAATTTGTGAGCTCCAACAATTTCAGGTTCATTGTGTCTGTAGGTTTCCCTGTCATGATCTTACCCTCCTTGCTCATATAATCCCTTCACCCTCTCTTCAACTGAACTCTCAGAGCCCAGCCCAGTGCTTGGCTGTGGATCTCTGCATATGCTTCCTCCCATAAGTTACTGGATGAAGGCTCTATGATGACAATTAGGGTAGTTGCCCATCTGATTTCAGGAGAAGGCCAGTGCATTCACCCTCTTTACCTTTTCTAGGAATCTTAGTTGAGGTCATCCTTGTGGGTTCCTTGGAGTTTCCCAGGCATCAGATTTCTCCTTAACCCCACAATGGCCTCCTCTGACAACATACCTTTTTTTTTTATTACTCTCCACCTCCATCCCACCACCAACTCAACCATCTGACCCCTCATGTTTCCATCTCCCTATTCCCTCCCCTCTACCACTCCTCCCCTCTACCACTCCTCCCCTCTACCACTCCTCCCCTCTACCACTCCTCCCCTACCACTCCTCCCTTGCCCAGGACTGCTCATCTATTTCCTCTTCCCAGGTAGATCCATGTGTCCCTCTGAGTGTTCATCTTGTTACCTAACTTCTCTGGGGCTGTGAATTATCCTGATTATCCTTTACATTTTATCTAATATTCACATAACAGTGAGTACATACTGTATTTGTTTTTCTGGGTCTGGGTTACCTCACTCAAGAGTGACAGTGCTAGTTCCCACTTTCTCGTCTATCAGGTTCAGTGTAACTGGATTTATGTTGAGGTCTTTAATTCGCTTGGACTTGAGTTTTGTGCAGGGCAATAGGTATGGATCTGTTTGCATTCTTTTATATGCCAACATCCAGTTATAGCAGCACATTTTTTTTTTTGCCTCCGGGCTACACCCTGGCCCTTGCCACCCACTGGACTCTGCCTCCTTAAAACCCACTCTGCTGCCTAACCCCATTTACCTGAGCATCCTCCCCATGGCCAACCCTCCCTAGTAACCACAGCAGACTACATAGGTACTGGCTCAAACCATACCAGTTGGAAAAACAGGTGTGGGATTGGTCTCTCAGCTTGACTGCCCTGAAGACCAGATCCTAACTAAACCCATGGCATATCCTATTCCTCTCCTGCTCCCATCCCAGCACCAGCAAGGGAGCTGGGCCCTGCCCCCACCTCTGGTGAAACTCCACTGCTCTGGTGCAGTCTCCACCAACCTGCAAGTAACTAAGAGACATTTCTCCAGGCTGCGCCCCCTTCACTACCTCCCCCTGGACTCTGATCCTTCAAGATCCACTCTATCACCTAATCCCACGCAGTTGAACAACCTCCCCTTGGCCAGCCATCCTCTGCAACCCTGGAAGATAATTAGGCACAGGCACAAACCACATCAGTTAAAAAAAAAAAAAAAACAGCAGACTACATAGGCACAGGTGCAAACTACAACGGTTGGAAAACAAGCACAGAAACAGGCCATACCAGTTGGAAGTGATGATGAGTATATGCTGGTGTAAGAATACAGTCAATAACTAAAACAGCCTTATGGTAACACCAGAGCAGCAAGACCTTGAACATTCCAATGCAGCCCAAACATAGGAAAATGAACTTAAAAATTGCTTTATGAAGATGACAGAGGCATTTAAA
>NC_022027.1:34397318-34432864 GCF_000317375.1 Microtus ochrogaster | reverse complement strand
AGCACATTACCCTTGATCTCATCCAAAGTGAACTTTGGTTTCTGCTCAAGATTATTTTGAATCCATGTGTTGGCAGGAGCCAGAGTCTGCTTCTGTTGTCCTATAATTTTCTCCCTGTGAACAATCTTTTAATCCTTGTAAGCAAAGATTTTTTTTTGTGCAGTGCTGCCTTTATAGCTTGGGCCTGTAGCTTTTGGGGATTTTGGAATAATCTGTTTGCAAATCTCTGGGGAACTTGCTTGGGCAGCTTCAGCTCTCTTCCTTACTTCATTTATTGCTAGCATCAGCTTGGTTGTATCGCCCTGGGATTAAGACACAGGGGATCACAGTCTGCCCTGAGTGTGGAAGGAGCAAGGGCTCTTGATTGATCAACCTTCTCATCTCTCTTTTGTAGGACACTCTGTATTAGCTGCAGTTGCTCTTCTTTTCTGTTCTTGTCCACCACTGATGCTCGCTGGGCAACCTGATTATAATTAGCTTCCCACCCTTTTGAGGATCAGTATTCTCTACAGGTGTGACAGGAATATTGTCACAGGGTTCACTCATTCTCACTAAATATGGTTTCCGCGGCTTCTGAAATCTGATGCTGTGAACAGTTTATGAGTGAAGGGCTCAGCTCTGCATTGGTAGTATGATTGTTCCTAGTTTCAGTGAATGTGCTTCTCATAAAGAATTTCCTTCTTGTTGTGGATAAAATCTAAATAATTTCACCCAGTGCTCCAGTGAGGTTCAGCTTATATTGGGACCGAAGTCCTCTTGTCTGTTTTGAAATCCAATGTTCATCACTGCAGGAGTCCATTTCAGAAAGTGTGACTATTTTATTGCAGGAATTAGGGTGGCAGTAGGTTAGTTCTTTTCATGATTCTGCACTACACAAAGCATTTTTATCTATAATATATGGAACCTCCTTATGGGCTAGATATAGTTTTTCTCTTGTCTTGCTCTTATCTGGAGACTTGGCTTCTTGTAGTTTGCTCAGCTGTCTTCTTTATACACTGCTAACTATTGCTTTCCCTCTTTTCCATTAAAACTTCAGGAACCAATTATAGGAGCTCTTTTATATCATAAAGGTAATCTATGTCTTATTATCAGGGTCATGATATAGAAAACCCTGATATTTCTTAATAAATGCATGCCATCTTCACATAGAAATCCACTACACCTTGAAGCATTTATCCCATTTCTAGAATAGCATTATCAAGTTATTTCTGACTCAGCTATGATATCAGATTAAAATAGAGTTGTTTTTAAATTTAGAATGTGATCCTACCCATGAGAAACTTATGGTATATACCTGGATTATAGAACTAGCCATTAAAGAACCAGCCATTGAGTATCACATTGTTCTATGAAGTGAGGATATATGAAGAAGAAGACATGGTCTCTGTCCAGGATGAACTTAATATAGGGTGGGTGTCAGCTGTCACTGAAAGTGCAAATGAGTGACACAACATGTGACAATGCCATGACCTGAGAGCCATTTGCCGTTTTATTTCTTATATTTAGGATTACTGGATTTTTACTAACTGGAATAGAAATGATATCTGATGATGGTCTGATGATACATAGCTATATCAGAGCAGTAACTGATATGACCTCAAAATAAAGTTAGAGCATTATGGCTCCCAGACTCTTCCTTATTCGATCCTGGACCATCATGGTGTAAGGAGGGCCCATCCTGTTGTGGGCAGTATCACAAGGATGGTCCCTCCCTTAACAGGTTGGCTCAATTTGCTGTGGACAGGAACACAAGGATTGTTCTGTCAATCAAGAATCAAAATCCATTCTTGCCAATAGGCCAAATTTTCCTCAGATATGGCTCAAGACTTTGTCAAGTTAGCAACTGAAGCTAAATAGATTTATAACTAAATTGATAAATCTAGATTGATAAATCTAAGATAAATAGATTGATATTTTCTAATTGAATTTGAGCCACAATCTCCCGGAAAAAAATCTGACAGTATAAACCTGTTTAAAGGTTAAAGAAATCCTAGCTTGGAACCTACTATTGCTATTTTCCTAAGTGGTCATGTTGACAAATTTTTTTTCCTAAAGTTTTATGTAATAGCTATAGCCAGAGATCTGCATTGTTCTCAGCCTTTGTCTGAGAAGCAATTGTTGTAATGGGTACCAATTAATTCAGAGTCATAAAATTGCTCAAAGGACTGAGAATGATCAGCTTCATGGCTCCAGGTATACCACGGAAGCATGAGGAAAGAATGCAGGAGCCCAATGATGAGAAGTGCTATCGAGCATTTTTTTCTGGACATGCCATGGCCATAGCATTCATAAACTCCAAGAATCTGTCAGCTGCACAGGACTTCCAATAGACCGGGAAGCCAAAATTCCATAATAAATGAGGAAGAGCTTCTAATACTCCAACCAAAATAAAGGTCTATTGAGAGTCATTGATTCTGGGAGGGGATGAATCTCTATTACAGAGGTTGGGTATATACTGCTATATGGCTCATGATCCAGCAATGTTATCTCAGGAATGCATGCATTCTTTTATAGACAGCACTAATTGGATTTATTGGGTTATTAAAAATAAAACAAGGGAACATAATGTTGCAATTGGGACATATTGGGAGAAATCCAGTGCAAACTAGGAATGCGATCATGGTAGATGAATTTAATATTTCATAAAATCAAGCTAAGAAATTCTGAATGAATAAAAAAATTAACAAAACAAATTGTGAGCTTGTGTGGGACATTTCAGATTTGGAATGCAATATGAGTTAGGTGATGATGGAACTTACAAATATTATGGTCTTGTCTTGAGTGTGTACATTAGAAGCAAGAGTAAATAAAACTTTTGACAGTTCAAGTCTACTTCAAAATGCTGAAATAGTAGTGACAGTGTCCGGGTCAGTTGTGGCTAAGGGATATGATGGAAATCCTCCCCTGCTGTGATGCACTGGAGCAGGTCCATGTGTCAGGCCTCCCCACTTCAGCTACTCCCTTTTCTTCTTCTTTCCAGATTTAGTAAATCTCTGGCAGCAAAGGAGGCAACACTTTGTGATGACGAACATCACAGTCAGCACGCAGGCAAGCAGGAATCCAAGCACGTCCAGAGAGTGGTACTGGTACCAGGTGAGGTCATGCGCTGCCACACGAAGGTGCTTGGCTCCCTTGTGGCGCATGACAAACTCGATCCAGAAGACGGCTCTGTCCAGGGGCTTCACGGGCTGGTCGTGGTGGATTCTTGATAGCCGCAGGGCGTTCTCCTTATAGCTAAAGACATCACCATCAAAAGCCAATTAGTTTACTTTCTTCAAGCCTATGAAAGGTTCAGGAAAAGCATCACGAGACTCAATAAATGTCATAGAGGAGCACTAGGTAGTGTGGTTTTGACTGGGACATGTTTGGAGGTTTGCCTGGAAGTTTCTATTTTCTGTGAAATTCTTTCCAAAACTGAAATGGGAAATCATTGTGGGAAGGAAATCTTTCCAGCAAAGGAAATGTCCATAGACCCTCCAGGCCCTGTAAATGAGATGGTTTATAGTTGGACACTGATCACACTGATGCTCTTGAGAAGAAACCGTCAAAATTCTTTGAAACCTCAATAAAAACACTATTAGTAATTAAAAATGACTACTCTTGAGGATAGAGTATACTTTGCACAAGCTGACTTAAGGGCTGCGATACAGGTCATTGATAACTTGCTTAGAAATTATTTCCATCGTCAAATTATTCTAAACTAACTTCTAATACAGTAAGTCTGTAGGGATATTTTACAGTCTTGATTGACAGTAAAAGCTCATTATACAGTGGTTAAATGAGTTTCATTGATCTTGTTGTTTTCAAACTAAGACTAATGATCAGATGACTTCTACCATCCCTTTGGATAGAATTTATCTCAACTAGTACGAACTTGAATAAAATCACTGTACTCACGAATAGTCATTAATGACTGTCTTCACTGCATGGAGCAAATCTGTACTGGAAATTGTGAGAATGTCCAGTCTCACACCTGCTCCTTTGGTCTTCATGTGAACAACATTATCAAATTGGTCTCCAAACAAAGGAATGCCAATTACAGGGATTCCGTGGTAAATTGCCTCATGAATGCCATTGGTGCCACCATGAGTTATAAAAGCTCTGGTTTTCGGATGACCTAGCAAGGGGAGAAATAAAAGGCAAACATTAAATATAAATCTGAGAAAGAAAAATGAGAGAGGAAAAAAGGCACAGAAAAGGCAATTATTCTCTCAACAACATTATCATACCCATGGAATGGAAGTGAAGTCCTCTCGTGTCTTAGATATGGAGCATCACAAGTCTACGGATGATAATTGAAGGCCAACCACATAGAGGAGGTAGGGTGTGGAAGTCAAATAATTTTTGCAGTGGGCAAAAAGGAAGAGCACCTTCCAAGTGGAGTAAACAGCAAGTGCGAGCACAGGAGAGAATGTTCTCCTAAAGAGACAGTGAAGCCACTGCTTGTGATGGCCCCTTCCATGTGGTAGGGTGCTGTTGCTCATACTGATGGGATGAGGCTTTGGACAAGCAATACTTCATCCAATATAAGACTGCCTCATAATGTGGAGTTTTGGGGGAGCTAGTAAATGAAGGGTCAGTAATGAAAGAATACCATCTTCACTGGCATTTGAAATTGTGCTACCCTAGAGGAAAGGGAAGATGTAAAGGTTTCAAAATAGGAGGTGAACACACAAACATGAAGAAGTGATTTAAGTTTATCTGAATGAAAACTACAGAAGAGATAATAATGGATTCTCCCATCTCCACTGTTACTGTACACCATATTTACATAAGTTCTTTATTTTCTCCAGGACTAGTTCATTTATGACATTTGTCATAAATGCATTAGTGTGGACATCCCCTCTCCTTAGCAGCCATTCCTATGTCTCAGGCATCTCCCTATGCTTACCAAGAAGGTCATTCTGGGGAATCCATTTGTACAGCCGAGTGTTGGAGCCCAAGGTGTCTGGCTTCTTGCCTTCAAATCGCCAAAGAACCTGTTAAGATGAAGTTAGCCTCTTATTACTTTGGTCAAATGTCAAGTTCCTCCTGCTAGTTTTTTTTTTTTTTTTGAGACATTAAGAATCAAAGCAGATAAACCCAGTCCCTAATGGCCAGGCAGTGAGGATGGATGATGGGAACAATGAAGAACTGCTACAGCAAGGATGTAAGTTCTCTTCACTGTCCTGCAGTTGGTCTCATGCTTATCCGAGTTTCAGCATGGCACCTTAATATTTAATCAACAACAACTTCGGCAAAGTTAGGTCCAGTAATATCAAGCAGGAGTTAATAAATGTGTCAGGGTTGGAGAGATGGTTCAATGGTTAAGAGCGTGCTCTTCCAGAGGACCTGGATTCAATTCCCAGGACCCACATGGTAGCTCAAGAGTATCTCCTATTACTCCAGTTACAGAGGACCGGACGCCCTCACACAAACAAATATGCAGTCCAAGCACCAATGTACGCTAAAAAAAAAAGAAATGTGTTCTTATAGTTCCAGTTCAATAATGCACCAATGTTAATAATATGCACCTTCATTTTTCCCATATATTTACAGCATTTTTATTTTTGAAATTCAATATAAATCTTTGTCAATGATATTCATGTTAGTTTACTTAGAATCATTTTATAATAGGTATTCTTTTTTAGAGTAGGTCCTTGTAGCACGACACTGTGTAAGCTTGTGTTTATTTCCAGACCACATGATTATAGGTAACCTAACAGTTTGTGGATCCTGATAATCTATCTTTGCTTACCCACTAAATTGAGGGTTAAATATTAAAATATTTTTATAACAATGTGGCATGACCTGGCATTAATCCCCCAACATGGAATCAAGAGCATAATGTCTGTGGGTACTCTAGCAAAGCATCTAGAATAAGATAATCTGAAATATACTTTACAGCTGTCTCTTTTTTATATGTCCTGTATTTTATGAGTTTAATTTTAATTCTTCAACCTTGGTAAGTCATACTCTTTTTCAAGTACTGTCTTTTTCAAGTATTATCTTATGAGATGCTTATTAGGTCATTACTATCTTATCATGTATCAACTTAACAGGGGCAGAATTGCTAAAATCCCCCCCCCCCAAAATCAAAGATAGAAAAAAGAAGACAAATATCTAAATAATAAAAACAAAATGATATAAAAGATTAATAAACCAGAGTAGCACCAACTCCATTTTGAAGAGAAGGATTTCTTTTAGTCATATGTAAACTGGAGTGTCTGTATATGTGAGTGTGCATGTGTGGTGGTTTGAATAGTTATGGGTCCTGTGGATTCATGTGTTTCAATGTTTGACATATAGGGAGCGGCACTATTTGGAGGTGTGGTCTTGTTAAAGGAATCGTAACCTTGTTGGAGGAATTGTATCACTGTGGGGACATGCTTTGTGTACTCATATGTTCAACCTGTGCCCAAAGTGTCACACAGTCTCCTGCTGCTACCTGTGGATAAAAATGTAGAAATCTGCTTCTTTTTCGCCAACATGTCTTCCTGCATGCCCCTGGCCATGAGGATAATGAACTAAACCTCTGAAATGGCAAGGAAGCCCAAACTAAATATTTGAAATTTGATATTATATATAACTATAAGTATTGCTGTGGTCATGGTGTCTCCTCATAGCAATAAAAGCCCTATGAAAGTGTGTATGTACATATGCATGGAAGTATGTGTGGCTGTCATGACAGGCTGGATAAGGGCATTGAATCTCAAGGAGATACAATTATAGGCAGTTTTGAGGTGATAAATATGGCATCTCAAAGTAAGTTCATGTCCTCTGGGAGAGCAATGCTTGTTCTTCAAGGATGAGGCACTTCTCCAGTCCTACACCTGCAAATTTTGAGTGCTTCCTTGTTGTTACAGGGCCAGTGCACTTACTGATTATAATTTAAGTGTTGTATAGTTATACTTTAGTGTGTGCATAATCTTCAGATATCCTCCAGGAAAATGGAGGAAGTAACAAGCCACAGTTTTGTGCATATACTACTTTCCTACCATCAAGTTTGCAAACACTTGTTAAATGTTTTTCTTTTTAAACACAATGTTAATAACAACGTTATTATTCAAAACGACCACCCAATATTTGGCATCCCCCCCCACCGTAATTCCATGTCACAAGTGACCTCAGGGACGAGCTAGATCTAGTAATGCAGCTTCAATTTCACATGAGGTTTCTACAGTCACACCAGAACAGGATGTAAACATGTCCGTGAGGATGCCACACTGAGGCACTGTTTCTCACCTTCTGTGGAATCTGGGCAAGGCCTGCTGCAATCACATTGGCCCTTTCTTCTGTTAGGGCACCCACCATGGACCCCAGGGAAAACACCACTACACCATGTTCTCCGGAAGACTGGACGAAGTCTTCTATTTCCTGTTGATGAAATATCAGCCCATTGCAAACAGCAGCAACACCAAGGTGATATCAACCTGCATAAAATTGATACCAGCATTGGCAGGAAGAAACTGAGCAGCATTAGAAACTGTCAGAATAGTGGGAGCTTTAAAACTATTCATATCCACAAGAAGATGTAAGTTTTAGTAGTGTAAGGTTACAGCTCTTTGTGTTACACGTATTCATACTCATACAAACAGTTCTGGAACATTTTTATCTTGAAAGGCAAGATTACTTGATATTAAATTCAAACTTTTTCTCCTTTTCCAGTCCCTTGGCCACCAAATATCTGCTTTTTGTTTCTATTATTTGGAACAGTTTAGGGAGTTCTCATAAGGTTTTATTTCTGTCTTGCTCATTGGCTAGTTTACTAAGTGTACTGACACTAAGTTCATACCGTGTATCTCTATATCCTAGCATTTTAAGTTTTAATGATTTTTTGTATTTGAAAAATACAAATTCAAAAATTATTTTATATAATTTTTACTAAACTATTCCAGTGATAGCCACATAACTTCTCTATGTAATAATTACTGTTGTATTGTGAGGACACACCAGGATTAAGGCGATTTCTAAAAGAAAGCATTTAATTGGGGGCTTGCATAAAGTTTCAGATAATTTTTCTATGACCATCATCATGGAGAACACCATGGCAGGCAGGCAGGCACAGCACAGCACTGGAATTTTAACCCACAACTAAACCTGTACCATAAGTGGCAGACAGATAGAAAGGTCAAGCATAGCTTGTGCTTTTGAAATCTCAAAGCCTACCTCCAGTGGCACATTTTATCCAACTAAGCCACCCTTCTAATCCTTCCTTAACAATTCACCAATTGAGAACGCAAAATTAAAGAATATGAGTTTATGGGGTCATTCTTATTCAAACCACCATGTACTCTTCCCTTTAGGAATAGTGCTGCTATGAGCATCCCTGCATTACTATCTCATAAAGGTCCTTCATTCAATTCTTTTACATATATACTCAGTAGTGGAATTCACGGACCACAAATCTATTTCTAATTTCATTAAGACTGTCCGTTCTGTTTTCATTTGTGCTCTTTCTATCAGATGGTAGTTTTATTGGAAAGAAATTTACTATATGCTGTTATTTTTTTTTACTGTATACATTACTGCAAATGTCTGTATATGTATATATGTGCAGGAGTGTGCTTTCACTTGTGTGATTGATCAAGAAAGTAAATAGAGCCATTGTTACCTGTTTTTCTTTGTTCACACTCCATCTACTTTCTCTCTAATTGCTTTGTATGCATCTCATCTTCTGGAACTCTCTCTGCATTTAGTATTTGTGTGTTTTCTACACTCAAATATAAGAAAGTATTTTTATAACAAAATCTTGCTGAATTAATTTAATCCAACTGATAGTCACACTCTTGTTATGGTGTTATACAGGTGTTTCTACAGACAGCTTTCTTTACCTAAATTCCTATAACTCTCTGAGTTTGATGAGCATTCTGAAGGAATAAAAAAATAATCATCCTTGCTAACAATTCAAGGAAAACAGAAGCAAACAAATGGGACAATATTTACCTTTGGCAGAGGCTTGGCAGGTCTGCAGTGGAGTCCTCCAACATAATCAAAGTTTGGTAAGACAGGGTGAGGAAATTCCAAATCCCAGTAGGTTCGAATGAGCCATATATCTGCCTTCCCCATCATCTCAGAGAGTGTTGTGGGTCTTCCTGAAGAGGAATCAGAACATCTCTCCATCCTCTTTTCAAAGTGGTTAAGGCTTCCCATGGGGAGTCAACAAAGTCTAGCCCATTGTTTTGAGGCAGGACCAAGGCCGTCCTCCCATATGTAGGCCAAGCAAGTTATCCCTCCAGAGAGAATTCGTTTAAAAAAAAAAAAAACAGAACAAGAAGTAGGGATAAATCCTGCTTTCACTGCCAGTGACCCCACAGTCTGCCCCAGCCATACAACTCTCACCCACATAAAGAGGGCCTAGTTTGGTCCAGTACTTCCTTGCTGTCAGGCCAAAGCTGGAAGACTTTCATTAGCTTAGGTAAGCTGTTTCAGTGGGTATCATCATTATGGTGTTGATCTCTTTGCTCATATTCTCACTCCTCTCACTCTTCGACTGGACTTTGGGAGTTGAGCTCAATTGGAAACCACTCTTAACTGTGATTTATATATCCAGTGAGAATCTAATGAAGAACACTATTTTTTTTTTCTTTGAGAGCAGTTGTTAGTTGGAGATAGCTTTACGGTTAAGGATGGGAGCTCAAACCAACTTCCCTCTCTCCACACTGAGATTCTGTGTCTTGAACCTAAGCCCTGTGCATGCTGCCACAGTGTCTGTAACTTCATATTTACAAATTTCCTTTTGTGTCTCAGACACTGTTCCTTGATGTCTCTCAGTCCTATCATACTTAGGACTGAGTGTTCCAAAGTCCTTTACTCTCTGCACAGTATCCTGTTTTGGGTCTCTGTATTAGTTTTCATCCACTACAAGAGAATGCTTTCCTGATGATGGGTGAGCAAGACATTGATCTTTGGGTATAGCAAAATGTTATTAGGAGTCATTTTATTCCTGTGTTCCTTTAGCAGAACTGTAGTATTTAATTTTTCCCTAGGCCCATGGCCTATCTAGTTTTAGGTTTTTGATTAGCCGAGCACTGTCAGGTAAGGAAGTGGCTGTAAATGCAATCAGAGTGGTTGGTTGCTACTACATGTGTGCCACTGTTGCTCCAGTGTATCACATAGGCAGGTCACCTCTCTAGGTTTAAGACTGCATAGCTGAGTTGGTGGTTATATTTCTCCTCTGATAGGTTCTAAAGTACCTTTAAATACCAGTCAGTAAGGTGAATACTAGTCAGTAGGGGTGAAGGCTCTAGGTAGGCCTTCACTCAACTTCTCCATTTTCAGTAAGTTAAATGAGTGTGATCTTCAGCAATAGGGGCTTACCATTGTTTCTTTGGGAGTAGTCAATCGCCTTGACAATAGTCCGAGTTTTGGGAGGTTATATTGGGCCCTTTGGTCAACAAGTCAATTAGATGTACTCTGTTCATGGCACAAGAAGCATCTCTTTGTTCTAAAAGATGCATAGTCTCCTTAATCACTTGGTAATTCCACTTAGATTTATTTCATAGTAGAAATAAAAACTTCTATAATGGAGGATTTCCATACAACCAGTCAAATGACCCTTGAATTTGTTGTTTTTTCCTGTATTCTATCACTTACTTCCCTCTTTCCACAGCCTCTTCCTCATTCAGTTCTGCTTCAGTCTTCCGACTGACTCTCCACATCCATATATTGTATTTCCTCTTCCTTCGGAGATCTGCTCTTCTCCCAACCCCTTACTCTATACCAAACCTCTGTAGTTTTGCATATTGTGGTATGTCTACATGTAAAGCAAACAATATAGTATTTTTCTTTTTTGGGGACATGACTTTCTAGCTCTAGCTATTCATTTGTGAATTTCATAATTTAGTTTTTCTTTTTCAAGGCTGGATAATATTTCATTATGTAACTACACTACAATTTTATTATCTAATAATCTGTTGATAGGGAGTTTTCAATTTCTGGCTATTATGATTAGGGTAACAATACCATGGATGAGCCAGTGTTTCCCTGGTAGGTTATAGAATCCTTTCAATACATGCCCAAAATGAGTATATTTGAACCTTAAGGTATTGCTTTCCATCTTCCTGAGGAACTCCCATAGTTGCTGTAAAATTTACATTCCTACTAGCAGTGGGATGAGTGTTCCCCCCTCCCACATTCTTGCCAGCATGAACTGTCATTTTTTTGTTGATCTTGGCCATTCTGACTGGTTCTAGATGAAATCTTAAAGTAGTTTTAATTTCCCTTTCCCAGATGACTAAAGATATTGAATGCTTAATTTTTGGTCAGGCATTTGTGTTTTATCTTTTTTAAGAGAGTTTTTGTTTAGTTCTGTACCTCATTTTAAATGCTTTTATCTTTCTTTCATCTTCTTTTTTGGTGGGCATATAAATATATTTGCATATATCTATGTATCTTTATCATTTATCTCTCTATCTATCTCTATTTGTCTATCTGCATCCATGTGTATAATGTTTCATACGCGTTTGTAGTATCTTTCTAATACTGTAATATATATCTTTCTCATACTTATGCTTAGAGATAAAGTCACTCTGCCAGCAACTTTGCAGAAGATACCACTTTTGTATCATAACCTTGGGAATTTATAACTACCAAAATATCTAAACATGCTATTAAAGTATAATGAGTGCCATTGTCTGAGGCAGGGCAATAGCACAAGCAAGCACATGCAAACTCACAATGAATAAGCAAAATTGGCCCAAACAACCTCTTAGAGGACCAAAAGCATGGTAACTAACTACTCGTACTTCTAGCCAATCACAACACTTCAACAGTTGACTGACAGTTTCAAAAGAACCAAACAAAAATGTTCCTGTGGCAGCTTAATTTCCCTAACCACATAAAACCCACTGACCTTTTTACCATAAAGAGCTTCTTCTTCTGTATTGGACTCTCTCAGAGCCTGTGCCATTGCCTCTTAGTCTTCTCACCCCCTTGCCCCTGGAAAACAGGGATCACACAACAGGCAGCAGCAACAAGCCCATAACAACTACAACCGGAACCCAACATGGATGGCCCTCTTTTTTTCCCCTTGCTTTTTGGGTCCTCATTACCCTCCTTTGGCCATTTTTCTTTCTTGTTTGCTACCTCCACTGCTGTCCCTGTCCCTATTCTGCTGGCATCTTGAGTTTGTGCCCTTCAATCTGTTTTTAGTGAGTTGACCTCTATTTTCATTTTCTAAGCCCTTGGTGACTTGGCGCTTTCTTTTCTATGCCTACATTTTCTTTTCTTTTCCCTGTTTGTTTTCCTGGCTAGCAACTGATGGAGGAAGGTCATTGGTTAATTAAATAAAGAAGCTGCTTGCCCTGATAGGTTAAAACATAGGTGGGAGGAGTAAACAGAGCAGAATGCTGGGAGGAAGAGGAAGTGAGGTAAGACGCCTCAGACAGAGACGCCATCCTCCCTTCTCCCAGGCAGACACATGCGGTGAAGCTCCGACCCAGGTTGGATGTAGGCTAGAATCTTCCCGGTAAGACCGGTGCTCACAGATTATTAGAGATGGGTTGATCGGGATATCAGAATTAGCCAGTAAGGGCTAGAGCTAAAGGGCCAAGCAGTGTTTAAATGAATACAATTTGCGTGTTGTTATTTCGGGGCATAAGCTAGCAAGCGGCTGGGGTGCTGGGGACGCAACCCCACTGCTCGTATTACTACAAGCAACTTTCCATCTAACTCAGTCCGTCTAGGTGCCTCCACCAAAGGACTGACCACCCAGCAGGTAGAACCAATAAAGTACCCCCCCACTTGTCCTTTTCTCCCAGAGACACTGTGTGAGTATACGGCCATGGCCTAGCCAACCGTGCAAGTTCCTCACTGTAAGCAGCACACTTGGTCCGTGGACACTCCTTTCCCTTTCTGTTGTAAACCCCCTTGCGGCCTGAGAGCAACTAATGACTTTTGCCTGGGGTCACTCTCTAGGGTTGTCTGAAGCCTCTCTTGCTTTATAGGGAGTCCCAACCGCTCTTTGGAGTGTGAACTGTTGGACTTCTCCTAGTCCCTCTTCTCAACTAATCCGGTTACGTGGCCACCAGTTAGGGGCCACCAGGGCAGTGACCAGTCTCTTAATTCACGAGAAGGCTTTGGCTGTTCGACTGTGGTTAAATCCCCTTGTCCTTCCGGGATTGGGGATGTTCTCCTCAGATGGCAGCTGCTTCCACTAGCTTGACACTGGAGCTGACGAGGACTGAGATACAGTTGTTGCCACTCACCCCGTGTCTTCTGCCCGCTTTCTTCTTTGCTGCCCATACTTACTGGCTTGTCCTTGGGCCCATCGTGAATGGTGCGCCCTTCCCTGGAGGATGGGACTTTCCCTTCTCTGCCAGTGCTGCCACCACCCACTCCACGAAGTTGGCAAGAGTTGTGTGAGTTCCAGGCCAGGGCTGCTGCCCTGGATCTTGCCTGCTGTTTTTGCCTCCACCTGGCCTCCCACTCACAATATGCAGAGCCAGGAGCAGAAGCTGCCTTTTCTTGCCATTTTGGTGAGTTATTCCTGCAACACTTCTAAGCTGAGGTGGCCCGGGCCTTGGGCTCACTCTCCCCAACTGTCTTGGCCTCATTGAGCCCTGGTGTGGAGATTGCACCACCACATGACTTGTCCCTTGACAGCTGCAGGGTGGATGGGCCCCTGGCTGTGTTGGGCCCACCTCTATCTTCTGAGGACCTAGCTGGCCTCCTTCCTTCCTCAGTCTCTTCCTCCTCTACCATCTCCTCAAAGCTAAAGCTTGAGAAACACTTTTCCCAACTCCAACTCCTGCTGGGACAGTTGGTAGGGGACTGGCTAGCGATGTCATATCCCCTGGGGAGAGATGGTCTCACTGCTTTGAGATGTTGAGACTGAGTCCTGGAGGGGGAACCTTGAAAGACAGAGCTGCTCAGTTTTGTGGAGGATGAAGAAGGTTAGCCCAGCAGGAGTGGGTCGTGGAGGAGGGGTGGCTAGGCTGACCTCAGGGGGAGGAGGGAAGCCTCAGTGGCAGAAGTGTTGCCCACTGCTCCAAAGTGAAGGAGAAGGAGGAGGAGGAAGTTGTTTGGAGCTCCTTGTACCACCCAGAGCATCCCAGCCCAGTCTCAGCATTCCCTGTTCTACTATCATTGATGTCTGTGCAGCCACAGCTGAGAGATGCCTGAGAGGGAGAGCACGTTTTTGGTTAAGGTAGAAGGTGCTTCAGAGTATATTTTGGCCACAACTGATGCACTTCATGTGAAGATCTGGTGTTTGACATCCAGGAGTACCTAAGCCCTGGACTCTGCCCTGCTATCAGCCCCCTCCCATGACCCTTCCTCTGGCTCCTGGGACACCTTCCTCACAAAGGATAACACAGACAGCCTGGAGTTGCCCTGTCTGAATCATTCAGAGAGTCTTCCCTGCCAGGATCTGCTGCTGGGACCCAGTGAGGGTAAAATGACCACCTGTCGCAGGGTGCTTCTGGGGATCTCTCTGTCTGGCCAGTGTCCTTCTCTCCTAATTCTGCCACCATTGCTGCCTCCCACTTTGACTCAATGGAACTGCTTCCTGCGGAATTGCCCCCTTGCATTCCCATTGAGGAGGGACCACCAGCAGGGACAGTTCATCCCCTCTCAACCTCCTACTTTCCCCTGGATACTCCAGAAACAGCCACAGGGTCATTCCAGGGGGTGTCAAAGAGTGCGGAGGGGGATCAGCCCCTCTCAGGATATCCTTGTTTCCAAGGCCTGCTTTCTCGACTCAAGGCTACCCAGTTAGTGCTGGAAGGAGGCATTGATCCTCTGGTGTCTTCCTAGTATGTCACAGTGAGATAAGACATGGTGAATATGTGCTCAATTTCAACTTCCAGGGCGAGGCCAAATACCTGCATTTGTCACTGAATGAGGAAAGTCAATGCCGGGTCCAACATCTGTGGTTCCAGTCCATTTTCAATATCCTTGAGCACTTCCGGGTGCATTCCATCCCTGTGGAGTCTGGAGGCTGCAGTGATGCTGCCCTTGTCAGCGATTGTGCAGTGGCAGCAGAGCTGGGAACAGGCTGGGAGTCATGCAGGGGTGTGCGAGGGTGACTGATGCTACCCCAATTCTCCTTATTTTGAGCAAGTACTCAGATAATGGACCATGACGCTCCAAACACATTACAATGGGTACACTATGTTGAAGGCAGGCCTTGACCCCTCAGAATTCCTCCATTTGCACTCTGCTTATGATGATGCAGCAGAGACCCAAGCCTGTACAAATCTGCAATTTGGACTTAATATTAGCTTCGGACATGCTTACTGTCTGGGGGCAATATACTGATTCTCAGAATCCATGATTGGTCCACATGCCTATTTCCAACAAGTGTCCAACCTAGCCTACAGGCCCTCAAACGTTGTATGCCCCAGGACAGTGTAGGCTATTTCTGAAATCTTGTCCAGCAGGCTGTGGAACTATTTCCTGAATTTTTGACCCATATCAACAATGCTGTTAAAAAGCTCATCCTATCTGGCTCTACCAAGGATATTCTTATTATACAGCCAACCTGGGAGGGGCTCAACACTGTCACCTCTAATTGTACCTGTTAGAAATGAAAACAATCATAAGTAGGTCTTGGCCGTCCATGATATTGACACACAGACAAGCCCATTTCCATCTTTATGGCTTCCACCAATGCCTTGGTCAATGCTAAACTTGACAAGGATGATAATTTCGCCCTGCCAAACCATATTTATTGGGGATGTGGACAGTCTGGCCACTTACATAGGGATTGTCCCAAGGCTAGTCCAAAGACCTAATGCCCTAAATGTCAAAAGGATTATCATTGGGCACAAAACTCTAGAAGTTCCCAGTGGGTCCTGACATAAGCGATAAACTAGACAAGGGCTTCACACTCCTGGTACATGAAGGTAAGTGGCGTGCCTTGGTGTGCAATGGTTAAGGTGAACTGGTTCACTATGCAGATCTCTTCCATTTCAGAAGCATAGTAGATATCCTTTAAAAAGATGGATTGCCCCAATACTTTTGTTCTCTCCGCTGAGGTTACTTGAACAGCTGTAGAACCAATCTTAATAGAGATTGGTGTCTTTGTGAGATAGCTTGACAGCATTGTGGAATACCGTTAGGTGCTCTTCCAGAGCCAGGACAGCAGCAGAAAGTTTCTGTTGCTCATGCTCTATGTGCTCAGCCAGCTTCCCAGGATAGTCTATGAAAATAAGTCATTTTTTTGCCCTTTAGGTCAGTAATTAGCTGCTGGTGGTACTTGTACTCTGATCCAGAAGTTTCAGTTATAGATATAGACTGCAGAGACATTGTTGTAAGAAAAGCCAGGAAAAACAATAAACCACTTAGAGAGGAAATCTGTTTTAAAGCCATTGCTAGGTCCAGTATGGATACCCTGGATAATCATTTCTCTCGGAATAGACAACTTTCTGCCCTCCCCCTTTTTAAAATTAAAGATTTAAAATTATGCCACCCCATCAGAAAATGTCATTGCTCTGGCTGCTATAGCCTTTACAGATGCTAATAAAACTAATTTTTGGTTGATAATAATGGGAGTTAATATCAAGGAAAGGGTGTATACCTAAGCAAATCCTGGATCAGTGCAACCAGGATAGTTATTGGCGGTCCTTAAGGTATTGGAATAAGAATAAGAATAAGAATCTGTAAATATTTTCTCAGACAGATAGCCACTATGCCATACAAGCATGCAAAATACTATCTTTGCACAAAATTAAAGTCCCAAAAGGATTCCATCTCCCAAACTATGCAAACTATTCAAGACTTATTACAATACAGAGTACACACCTGGCACAAATCTCATATCAGATTGCATATGGGACTAGCAGGAATGCTAGCAACAGGCAACCACAGAGTAGACTGCCTAACTATGATTATGACAGTGCCCTTGCCTTTGCTGGAACGGTCTAGGAACCTCCATCAGCAATTTCATTTATCCCCTCAAAATTTGCTCAAGTTCTACCTGGTTTACTATATCCCAGCTGTAAACATTTAATCAGAACCTATGCAACTTAATTAACACGAGCTGAGCCATTGGATTTGTCTACCACATTCTTTGACCAATTGTGGGATCACATAAAATCCATGCTAGAACCCTCTAAACTTGTTGCATGGTGCCTTATGGGAGGGATGGTAGTGACACTAATATTTCTGCTTAAGAATCTTCTACAGCTCAGATCCTGATAACAGCAGATGAACAAGGCAACGCTCCAGGTATTAATGGCTATGGAGCATGCTGGACCAAAACCTCCAAGGGAGGTGGTCCATGGTTGGCTAACACAAATGCAGGAGGCTATTTAAAGCCCTAGTACTCTGAAAAGTCTCTTCTTGCTTCTGACTTCTTGGGACCTTCTGGGGACCCAACCCTCTGAGGACTTATAGTCAAAGTCAGGTAAGAGCCTGTCCAGCAGGCCAGCCTATGATAGGCACATCCCCAAATGCTGGCGGGGTCACTGAAGTGGGGTTATAAAATTCCATAACTCCCACTTGATTGCCAAATAAGAATAAAATAAAAAGAGTGAGATGAGGCAAGGCAATAGCACAAGCACAGGCAAGCACATGCAAACTCACAATGAATAAGCAAAAATGGCCAAAACAACCCGTTAGCAGACCAACAGCATAGTATCTAAACACACACACACACTTAGTCCATCACAACATCCAGCAGCGACTGCCAGTTTCAAAAGGGCCAACCAAAAACGTTCCTGTTCTACCTTAATTTCCCTAAACCTCCAAAACCTCTGTCTTTTTTTTTTCCAATAAAAAGCTCTGTATTGGAATATCCCAGAGTCTGTGTTTTTGCCTCCATGTCTTCTCACCCCCTTCTTCCCCCGGGGAAACAGGGATCACACAATAGGCAGCAGCAACATGCCCACAACAACGACAATTGTCTATGAATCCTCTTTGTCATACTCAGGGAAACACTTTTCTTGAAAGTCTCCATCTAGTTTTCCCTGGTTGATGCCGAAACCCTGATGAGTGAGCCTCTCAGGGAACTGAGAATTTTATGCTGTTTTGCTTTGTTTTGCGATATTCTGATAGAGCTCGGGGTGGTCCCTACGTCACTAGATAGCCAAAGTTGACCTTGAATTCCAGATCCTCTTTCTCCAAGTCTGACCTGCTGCGGTGATGGGTGTGAACTGGCACTCACCCAGTGTGGACTTTTTGTGGGGATTTAGTTTCAGGATTTCATTTTGAGACACAGTCTCACTGTACCAACCTGGCTGACCTCCGAGAAAATTTTCTATTATACCTGAGTTCCTTGTCCTCATATTGTGCTTCATGATTGACTGTGTAATAATTAGGTGTATGTAAGTTTGTTTGTAGATAATAAGGGTAAACAAGTCACAAAATATGGAAAGAGAGCTGTTTGTTCATTAGGTATATTTTAAAACACTGAAACTAGTAATCATTATTTCTGCACTTCAATGTCATACATTTTAAATACAATTTCAATCATCCTAATAAATAAACATAGATTCTTCATAGATGCTAAATTCACATGTTTTATTTGCTTGGTACATAGACAGTGTATTCACAGCTGTGCAGAAATTTAGTAGGTGAAATGAGAAAGTGTTTCAAAGTATAAATGAGAAAACTAATTTATATAAATAAAAAATTTCTCGATGCTATGTAGATATCTATCTAGAAATATGTATTAGTCCTAAGCATAAATATATAAATCATGAAGACATTGAGTTTGTTTAAAGCTACTGTTTGGGGGGCTAGTGAAATGGATTAGAAGTAAAAGAGTTTACCATGCAAGTGTAATGACTTGAGTTCACTCCCCGTACAAGTTGGAACACCTGAATTCATCCTGAGAATCAACATGAAGGTAGAGATAAAAACTCTTCAGAGTTTAATCTGACCTCTTCATATGCCACACAGAGCATAAGTTCCAACCCAGAATTATAGTAATGGCAACAATATAATAATGATATTGATGATGCCACAACTGAGGTAAAGCTACTTTTTAAAAGCATGAACTGAAATGGCTTGCACATATGTTAATTAGGGAAATTTTTAAAGTTTTGTTTTGTGGGTCTATACCTTTCTGAAGTGTCCTGTTCATGTCATAGACAAGGTTTTGTAGTTGACATTGGGACATAAGCTTTTCTACAACGCTTTGAATTTGGCAGATAATTTCACAGACTTTTCACCATTTTACTTAGGAGAGATAAATCTTCCTGCTGCCAATCCTGTTGATTCATGTTCATATTCAATGACACAGCAAATTGAGAATGCAACAATCCCAATTAAATAGGTACTTACCTAATACTTTACTGTAAAACTGATTCCACTTCTTCTCGTTAAATGTTTGGAACCAAAAGTCAAAATAAAACACATAGATTAGATTTTGCACCCTCTCCGTGAATGTCAATCGATCACTCAACTGTGACATAGCAGGAGGCACGTAGGAAGGAGGCAGTGGCAGTCCTCCACTATACTTTTCATATGTGGAGCCAGGAAAGAATCTCAGACTGTACACAAGTGGTATCTTGAGAATCTCAGCCAGCAGGTCACCGCAGGGTATGAAGGGATCTGATACTATGACATCAAAGCTTGAATTTTGTAGTTTTGTCATGAGATCCTTGTTAAAAACTACATCTTTGCAGAGACTTTCAAAATAGTCTGAATATAACCAAACAACGTCTTGCAACATTAAAAAGTATCTCCAAAATGACTTCTTTGACATCTCATAAATTTGTTTCCTAATTGACTCCATGAAAAGTCCCTTTACATCAGCCGTGGAATATGATGAAGGATATGTTTCAAATTCAATAGCAGATGTGTTATCAACCTCATAAGAAAGGAAAGATGAGGGTCTCAGAACAGTCACTTCATGACCCTTCTTCACAAGCTCATCTAGGATTATCCTTAAATTGAGCCAATGGCTGTATTCCATTGGCCACACCAGCACCTTCCCAGCACTGCCAGATCCAAAGAAGCTACTCAGCTGTAGCAGGAGTAGGGCTGCTGTCATTTTCACAGACATCTTGGTTAAATTCAGAGTTTCGTTTCAAATGGTGGTGGCTCAGCTCTTGGAGTGAAAGAAAGGGTAATGGTCAGTTAGTTAAAGTATAACTTGTACCTACTAAGGCAAATAGACATGGAATAGTCACAACCCCAGGATGTCAAGTGCAAAAACCAGGAGGCAGATGTGCACATCTGAAATGACTCCTAGTTCTCAATGATCTTGAATATATAATGTACTTAGAGAACAGTGGAAAGCAAGATCTCTCTGTGCTTCTAATGTAGCTTCCTTAATGACAACTTGAAGTAAAGACTAACTGTTGATTCACATTTTTTAAATATCACAGTTCAGTGTGTCTTTATAAGAAGTTAGCAGCATGGATCATTTATCACACTATTTAATGATTTTATATTTCTGAATCAGTGGTTCATAGTATAACCTTACAATTATAAATACTGCAATTATTTTTATCTTAGATAAAATATCCCTGTTCTTTTTGCCTTTCCATTGGTTTCAGCTCTGCCCAACCAGGAATCTGTTTTCTTTTAACTAGTCATTCTGGCAGGAGTGAATATATTCTAGTGAGACAATTTTCCTTTCCTCCTTGGTATCAGACTATTAAAAGAATGGACGCTAAGAAATTAGAATTTTCCTGGAGACCTTCTGCTGAGAGAGGAAATGACTGATGCCTTGGGGACACAGGAGGAATCTGTCCTCAAAAACCCTTTGCAAAATATACCTGAAGAGATTAGGTGCTAAAATAATGTTGGACAAGAGACCAAAGCATGTCTGAACTACTGGCTAGTTATGCATATATCTTGTCAGAATCGCAAAGGTGAAGTTGGGTAAGGCTCTCTGTCTCTCTTCCTAAAGTGATCACAATAAAAAAAATCTGTTTTTCTGCATTATGCAATTGTTTGGCTACTTTGATTGGCATATGTATGTGTGTGTGTGTGTGTGTGTGTGTGTGTGTGTGTGTAACAAGTTTGTTGGGGAGCACATGTTATAGGAGACAGAAAAATTTCTTTTTTTTTGAAAAGTTTCTTTTATGTAATGTTAAATCTGTTTTGTAACAGAAAGTTCACACTTACTCCTTCCTAAGTTGATTGACAATAGTTTTGTTCCCAAATTTTGACTATTATTTTTTCTTAATATTCATGAGCCATATTTTTGTCATGTTCTATATTTTGATCTCAACCCTCTTCTGAATCCATGTATCTTTTGCAGACATCACCATGAATATAATTCCTTATTATTATTATTTCCTCATTGAGACAAAATATTATTAGAAAAAGATACTGGGGGAAGGAATGTGTGGAAGCACCATCACGCTCTTGGGCCGAAATGAATTTATCCTGACCTGTCCTTTCTGGGAGCCGCAAATTAGGTTGCTCCTGAGTAGGCAGATTAGGTAGAGAGAGAGAGATACAAGGTAGAACGTGTGACCAGTCCTGGTGTGGGTATGATAGTTGGATTCAGCAAGGAGTTGGGCTGGTAGGAAGTTTGGGCAGAAACATCTTGCAGGACCTTGCTTGAGTTTAACAGGCTCGAGGCAGGGACCCCGGAAATGGGGATCCACCCTGTCTGTTGCTATGCCCCCATCCCAGTTCTCTGTAAGAGGTTTGTGTGGATCTGTTCTTACTTTTCTTTGATATGTAACTACATGATGGAAATGCTCAGGATCTTTAAAGTCTGCAGAAGTGGCAGACTGTTTCATCTATAAAATATAAAATATTTAATATTTTAAGAAATATGGAAAACACATTGCTTTTAGCCAGTATTAATTGTAATCATTCACCTAAAAATAGAATGTAACCACTTCATAATTTTTATATTGCTTGAAAGATTCTGCTGTGGCATATAAGCTCTAAGGGAAAAATAAAAAAGACAGAAGGAAAATATCAAGAAAGATGCAGATAGAAGTCAAGATGTAGAAGGAAGACATCAGAAAGGAGAGAAGGTAGTCAGTCATCGGGAAAGGGAAAGAAAGAAAACAGAGTAGATAAACAGAATGAAAAAAGAATAGAGTTGAACAAGCAACAGAAAGAATTTTTAAAAAGTAGCTTTTATCCCTCCGAAAAGAAGTCTGTCGGTTTTGAATCTGCATCTCACTTCTAGTCTTTCTGACCTGCAGAACCTGGGCTCTCTTTATCAGACATATCTCTCCCTGTGAACAATCAGTGTTCTTTTAACCCTTGTGAGCAAAGATTTCTTTTGGCCAGTGCTGCCTTTATAGCTCAGGCCTGCAACTTTTGGGGACTTTGGCATAATCTGTTTGCAAATCTATGGGGAACTCACTTGGGCAGCTTCAGCTCTCTTCCTTATTTCATTTATTCCTAATATCAGCTTAGTTGTATTGCCCTGGTATTTAGACACAGGGGATCACAGTCTGCCTTGGGTGTGGAAGGAGCAAGGGCTCTTGATTGATCAGCTTTCTCATCTCTCTTTTATAGGACACTCTGTAGTAGCAGCAGTTACTCTTCTTTTCTGTCCTTGTCCATTACTGATGCTTCCTGGGCAACCAGATCATAATAATGTCCCTGGGACCTTTGGGGGGTCAGTTTACTCTACAGGCATGACACCAAGATTGTCACAGGGTTTACCTCACTCTTACTAACTAACTAGAGTTTCTGCTGCTTCTGACTCTGATGCTGTGAACAGTTTATGGGTGAAGGGCTCAGCTCTGCATTGTTAATAAGACTTTCTAGTTTCAGTGCATGTGCTTCTCATATAGGATTTTCTTCTTGTCGTTGATAAAATCCAGTTAATTCCACCTCAACTTACATTGGAGCAGAAGTCCTTTTGTCTGTTTTGAAATCCAGTGCTCACCAATACAGAATGTGTCAATTTTGGAATTAGTGTGGCAGTTGGTTTGTTATTTTTTGTGATTCTGCACAGCACAAAGCATTTTTTTTTCTGTAATATGTGGAGTCACATCACATGCTAGATAAAGGTTTTCTTTGTCTTGTTCTTTTCTGGAGACTTGACTTCTTGTAGTTTATTCTGCTGTCTTCTTCACAACGATAACTATTATTTTCACTCTTTGCTGTTAAAACTTCAAAAATTAATTATAGGAACTCTTTTATATCATAAAGGTAATCTTTGTCATGTGATCGGGGTCATAAGATAGACTACCCTGGTTTTTCTCATAAATTCATGTCATCTGTGTACAGAAATCACACCGTACCTTGATTCTTTCTTCTCATTTGTAGAATAGCACTATCTAGTTATGTCTGAATCAGCTATGATATCAAATTAAGATAGCATTGTTTTTACATTTAGAATTTTATCCTAACCTTGAGAAACTCACAGTATATACCCAGATTGTAGAATGAGATTCATGGAATCATTCAAAAATTATTTACTGATTATCAAATTGTTCTATGAAGTCTGGGTATATGAAGAAGAAGACAAGGTCTCTCTGTCCAGGATAAACCTAAAATAGGGTTTGTGCAAACTGTGATTGAAAATGCAAATGAGTGGATATAGTCTCCCACAATTCTACGGACTGAGTGACATTTGCTGTTTTGTTACTGGTGTTTAGGATTCCTGGATTTATAATTAACTGGACTAGAAATGGAATCTGCTGTTGGTATGATGACAGCATGGCTATATCAGAGCAGTAACTGGTATGACCTCAAAAGATAGTTGGGGTTGTATGACTCCCAGACTCATCCTTACTTTGCTTCCGTATTCATTGTAGGACCATCATAATTTAGAAGAGGTCAACCTGTGAAGGCGGATCGGATTAATACAGACAAATTGGTATAAGATGATACAACTTTAATGTAAATAGCACACTCAAGCAACCGGAGTTTACAGGAAACAGGAAACGGGCTGCAGCGTCTGCGAGCCCCAATTAAAGTAAACATTTGCCCGAGGCCGTCCCTCCCCCAAAAGGTGGGCTCTCTCTACAAACCTGCTGTGGACAGGACCACAGGGATGTTCTCTTCTATAACAGATCAGCTCAAACTGCTATGGACTGGACCATGCTTCATCAATCAATAATCAATATCCATTCCCAAAGGCTTGGCAAGAGATCAGTCTTTCCTCATTGATGACTCTAGACTTTGTCAAGTTAACAGCTGAAGCTAACTAGATGGATAACTAACTGTTTCCTAGTTGGATTTTAGTCCCATTCTACTGGGAAGAACCTGACACTATAAACCTAATTAAAGGTCAAGAAAATTTTAGCTTGGAACCTACTACTGATGTTTTGTTAAATGATCAAGTTGGCATATTATTTTATAAAGGGTTATATTAATAGCCATAGTTCTGGGTTGATTTCAGCCTTTGTCAGAGAAACTTTTGTTGTAGCAGGCACCAATCAGTTCAGAGACTTACAGCTCCCCCAATGGCTGAGAATAACCAGGCCCATGCTAAAGTTCAGGGAATACTGTAGAAGAATGGGGGAATGATGTAAGAACCCGATGTTGAAGAGAAGTGTTCAGGGAACATTTTTTTTCTGGACATGCCATGGCTATTGCACTCAGAAACTCAAAGAATCTTTCCGCTACACAGGACTTATATAAGTTCAGGAGACCAAAAGACCAAAAGGCAGAATTTTATGTATTTATAATGATACTAAGGGATTTTAAAGAACCTTTCAATATAGTTACTGATTCACAATAAGCAGAAAGAGTTGTCTTGCATATTGAAACTGCTGAATTTATACCAGATAATACAGAATTGACTTTATTATTCATTCAGGCTCAAGATATAATTAGGAATAGGCTTTGTACCATGTACATAACACAATATGATCCTATAACAATCTGACAGATCCTTTAGCACAAGGAAATCCAGAAATTGTCCAATTATTGATTAGAAGTATTCTAAAGGCCTCAAAATTTCATAAAACATCATGTCAATAGCAAAGGTTTAAAGGAAGAGTTTTCTATTACATGATAACACGCTAAGGAAATTATAAAGAGATGTCCTATTTGCTCTTTGTATAACCAAACACCACTACCTGCAGGAGTAACCCAAAGGGTACTCAAAGAATGAAATCTGGCAGATGAGTGTGTTCCACTTTGCAGAATTTGGAAAATTAAAATATGTACACCTCACTATTGACTTTATTCAGGTTTTCAATGGACAACTGCTTTCAGCCCAGAAAAGGCTGATTCAGTAATCTCACATTTATTAGAAGTTATGGCCATCAAGGATAGAGCTGCACAAATAAAGACAGACAATGGTCCAGCATACATCTATCCAAAAATGAAACAGTTTTTCCTTATTATAATATAAAGCATATTACAGTATATTACAGTGTTCTACAGGTCAGAAAGTTATAGAAAGATAAAATCAAAATATATATAAAGGATATATTAAACAAACAGAAAGGGATGGAAAATAACCACAAAATAGATTACATAATACTTTATTAACCTTGAATTTTCTTAATGCTAATGAGAAAGGAATAGCAGCAGAAGAGAGACATTGAATAACAGTAAAAACATCTGAAGCAAATCAGCCAGTGCATTTCAAGGATATGTTGACCTCACAATGGAAACCAGATGTGTTATATTAGAAAAGGAGTTTCATTCTTGTTTTCACAGGAGGAGAAAAACTATGGATACCACCAAAATTAATAAAGATTCAGTTTGAAAAAGAGAAATGACAGTTCATCTACAGAAGTGACAATCATACAGGTGGTAAGGAAACCTCAAGGTTTGGGGCAGGGTTTTGTTCTTGTCTTTGCAGGAAAATACTCATCTTCAAAAAGTCAAGAGACCCTGGGCATTTGTATGCCTAAAGAGGAAAAAAATAAATATCCAGAAAGGATTATCAAGCAAAAAAAAAGATATAATTTATGAGGACAGGTCATCTGAAGGTAAAAAATTTAGATTTAGAGATAAGGGTGGCTTTGGAGCTATCCTTCTCAAAATCCAAGCATGTTGTTAAAAAACCACTCCAAGTTTCTGTCTCATGTCAGGAGCCATCTGGTATGTGACAGAAAGAAGAAATAATTTAGGAAAAAAAATTTGCTTTTCTCCTTACCTATTTTTGTCTCTATGGTACCTATTTGTAGAATATGTCTATATAAATAATGTTTATGTTTTCCACAATGAACAATGAATTTTTCTGCATTAATCTTTGAAGTTTCCAGGATGAAGATGGGGCTCCACAACAACTCTACCTGGTTGATACAGCATCGTGGTGCTGATAGTGCTACTATAAGACTGGTTTTGGATAACAGCTTCTCAAGATGGTTCCAACTTGGTTAGCTGAAATGGTGCACCTTCTTACAATGTTCTGGTTAGAACTCTAATAGGAACCTCAGAAAACCCCTACCAAATACCTACTAGACACAGTTCACACAGTCATAACGGAAAGACATCTCAGGCTTTTCTCCATCCTGAAGAACTACCAGTATTTATTATACAAAACATCTTTTATCCCCACAGGTAAACCAAGGTGGATCTTCATTAATATTCTCTTTCTGGGGGATACTGGGCCAGGGAAACATCTGCAACTTAGTCACCAGCTTTGGCAAACACCTCTCCCCAGGCAATATACATTTTTAACAAAGGAGAAATGAACAATACATCCTGGCCTTTGTTAGGTGGCTGTCTTACTTGTTTGGCAGGGTTGCATCTGCCTAGTGGCCTGCCTGTAAATTAGTTTATATAAAATATAGTCCCACAGGGAACTAAAATGCAATTCTAAACAAGTAGACTTGGAGAGGGATTATGATCCCATTATGAAGCAACTTCTATAAAATAAAAACTGCAGTATAAAAATTAATGGGTCAATATGCCTTTATATTCTAGATGTGCAAAGTCTGGAATTATAAAGAGGGTGTTTAAAGTGAACTTTGGAATGGGCACACCAACCTGAACCTACTTGAGCTCATCAAATATGACCTTTGGTTTCTGCTCAGGATTGCTTTGAATGTAAATATTGGCAGAAAGGAGCCAGAGTCTGCTTTTGCTAGCACCCATGGCCACATCAGAGGATCAGCAGGTGGCACTTGAATTCTGAAGTTCAGCACACTAGAAAAGAAGCCACTGATGGGTGAATTTCAGATAAGCAAAACCTCAAGGGCTTTGACTTCAGAATGTCTCTCTTTACCCTCTGTGCCTTTCCATGGCTGTCATTTTTCTCTGGTATTGGCATGGCGTGAGTGTGTGTGTGTGGGGGGATCACCATGGTCTTTAGTGTAGTGTGTGATTATCTCATAGAAATAGCCCATTCTATGTGGCATTCTCAACTGTGAATTATTATGAAGATGATTTCCTCTTAAGTTGTACTGTTTATCTGAAGTAATGATTACATACAATAATAGTGTTAATTACTAGAATTTTGATGATCAAGGGTTTCTAACAACTATAATAAGGAATTACGATAGAGGTTAGTTTAGTGGAAAAATTAACATAGGAAAAGGTAGGACATAGTATTGCTCCAGCACCTGATAAAGCTGCAGAAGATAGAAAAGAAGAACAAAGAAGTGTCACACAGCTAAAACTTAGGAGTGTCCCATGTGGAGCTTCATAAATGACTGTTTAGTTTAGTGATTAAGAAAAACAACCAAGTCCCAGGGAATGCTTTAAGTTCTTTTTGATACTGGAAAATGTGTTCACATGTTTTGGTGTACCTCATAGCTAAACAAAGCTTTAAATGATGACTTCATGCCACTAGAAAACAAAGAAGGGGATGGTTAGTTAAAGTAATTGACCTGAATGCTGAAATATGAAAAGTGAAACTGTTAACCTGTTTTTCTGGCATTTATAAATATTATTGTGTGTGTAAACAGTTATGGCTGAAAGGCTCCTGATCTATGAGAGGTCTAAAAGGTAAATATTTCACTGTATGTAGGTTTTTGGGGATAATTTGTTTTTTACCTGTAATACATAAAATCTTTAATATTTTAAGGGACATTTAAAACAGGGTGTCTTTTCTTTTATTAATCATAACCATTCATTTATAAAATAGAATATAACAAGCTTAACTGAGCTAATGGAAGCCCACCAACTCTAGAATGAGAGCGAGGGAACCAGCAGAGGACCAAACTAGGCCCTCTGAATGTGGGTGATAATTGTATGGCTGAGGCCGATGGTAGGGCCACTGGCAGTGAGATCAGGATTTACCCAGACTGCTTGTTCCGGCTTTTTGTCATCTATTATTTTTGGAGGGATACCTTGCTTAGTCTAGATATAGTAGTCAGGACCTTGGTCATGCCTCAAAACAATGTGCTAGACTTTGTTGAGTCCCCGTGGGAAGCCTTAATCTCTTTGAGAAGTGGATGGTGGATGGGATGGGGGGGAAGGTGGAGGGAAAGAGAGGAGGGGAGGAGTGGGAACTGGGATTTGTATGTAAAATGTAAAAAGATAGGTTTTTTTTTTAAAAAAAATTAAAAATAAATAAATAAATAGAATGTAACCACACCATAACTTTTATGTTGCTTGAAAGATTCTGCTGCAGCATAAAAGCTGTAAAGGAAAAAGTAAAGAAGACATAGGAAAATACCAGGAAAGATGAAGATAGAAGTCAGGATGTAGAAGGAAAGCATTAGAAAAAGAAAAGGAAATCATCAGGAAAGAGAAAGAAGAGAAACATCAGGGTAGAAGAACAAAATGAAAAAAGAATAGAGTAGAACAAGCAACAAAAAGAATTTTAAAAGTAGCTTTTATCCCTCTGAAAAGAAGGCTGCGTGTTTTTCTTGCTGACTCTGCCCCCCAGTACTAATCTCTCTGTATGGATTCTCTCTGTGTTATCAGACATGTTTCTGCCTGTGAACAATCAGTGTTCTTTTAACCCTTGTAAGCAAAGATTTCTTTTGGCCTTTGCTGTCTTTATAGCTCTGTTCTGTAACTTGGGGACTCTGGCATAATCTGTTTGCAAACCTATGGGGAACTCACTTGGGCAGCTTCAGTTCTCTTCCTTATTTCATTTATTCCTAGCATCAGCTTGGTTGTATCGCCCTGGGATTAAGACACAGGAGATCACAGTCTGCCCTGAGTGTGGAAGGAGCAAGGGCTCTTGATTGATCAGCTTTCTCATCTCTCTTTTGTAGGATACTCTGTAGTAGCTGTAGATATTCTTCTTTTCCATCCTTATCCACTACTGATGCTTCCTGGTCAACCTGATCAAAATTAACTTTCCATTCTTTTGAGGATCAGTACACTCTACAGGTATGACAGGAATATTGTCACAGGGTTCACCTTATTCTCACTAAATAAGGTGTCTGCTGCTTCTGAACTCTGATTATGTGAACAGTTTATGGGTGAAGGGCTCAGCTCTATATTGGCAGTAAGATTGTTTCTAGTTTCAGTGCATGTGCTTTTCATACAGGATTTCCTTCTTGTTGTTGATAAAATCTAATTAATTTCACCTCAGCTTATATTGGAGCAGAAGTACTCTTGACTGTTTTGAAATCCAATGCTCACCACTGCAGGAGTCCATTTCAGAATGTGTGATTATTTTGGGGGATTAGGACGGCAGTAGGTTCATTCTTTTTTTTTTTTTTTTGGTTCTGCACTGCACAAACCATTATTTTTTTGCAACATGTGGAGTCACATCATGTGCTAGATACAGTTTTTCTTTGTTTTGCTCTTATCTGGAGACTTGGCTTCTTGTAGTTTATTCTGGTAGCTTACTCTGCTGTCTTCTTTACATAGTGCTAACTATTGTTTCCACTCTTTTGTATTAAGACTTTAAAAGCTAATCATAATGATGTGGGAGTCCCCTCTATGTGCTGTGATTACCATTAATGAATAAAGAAACTGCTTTGGCCTGTTGATAGGGCAGAACTTAGATAGGCGGGGAGGACTGGACTGAATGCTGGGAGAAAGAAGGGTGGAGTCAGAGATGCCATGGATATGCTGCCAGAGTAAGACATGCTGAAACACTGTCGGTGAGCCACTGCCACATGATGCTACACAGATTAATGGAGATGTGTTAAATTAAAATGTAAGAGTTAGCCAATAAGATGCTAGAGCTAATGGGCCAAGCAGTGATTTAATGAATATAATTTCTGTGTGATTATTTCAGGGCTAAGCTAGCCGGGTACCTGAGAACCATCAAGCACCTTTCCTACAACAAATTGGTTCTAACATGGCCAGCTAAATCCATTTAAAACCTGAGAGAGTTTGAAAAGGAAATCTAGACACAAAAATACAGAGTTTAAGACAGCTTCTTGCTGTTTTTCTGTCAGTGTGCAACAGCTCCTTTAAGAAAAGTTTTCCTGATTCAGCTGTAGCAGAAAAAAACCCACAAGGTTTGAAAACATGGCTTTCTGAGCCACACTGCCAGCATGAACTTTTTCTCTGGAGGTTCAGCTATGGAGTATTTGACCTGGGTTTGACATCTTAGAGACTCTTTTTATATCATAAAGGTAATCTTTATCTATGATCAGGGTCATAAGATAGGCTAACCTGGTGTTTCTTAATAAATTCATGTCATCTGCATACAGAAATCATACTACATCTTGATTAATTCTTTCCATTTCTAGAATAGCACTATCAAGTTATATCTAAACGATCTTAGATTAGGATAGTATTGTCTTTACATTTAGAATTTTATTCTACTCATGAGAAACTTATCAAATACACCCAGATTATAGAAAAGATTATTAAATTCATTATAAAACTATTTCCTGAGTATCACATTGTTCTGTGAAGTAGGGATATCTAAAGAAGACATGATCTCTGTCCAGGGTGAGTGTAATATATGATGGGTGTGAGCTGTCACTGAAAATGCAAAAGAGTGATATAGGCTTTCACAATGGTATGAACTGAGTATCATTTGCTGTTTTATTCCTGTTGTTTATGATTCCTGGATTTTTATATAACTGGAATAGAAATGAAATCTGATGGTGGTATGATGATACATGACTATATCAGAGCAGTAGCTGATAAGACCTCCAGATAAAGTTGGAGTTGTGTGAGTCCCAGACTCATCCTTACTTAGCTTCCTTATTCAATGCAGGACCATCATTATGTAGGAGGGCTCAATCTGCTGTGGACAGGACCTCAGGGATGGTCCCTCCTATATCAGGTCAGCTCTGTGAACTGGACCATCCTCCATCAATCAATATCTATTCCTACAGACTTGCCAATAGAGCAGACATTTCTCTTCAATGATTCTAGGCTTTGTCAAGTTAACAACTGAAGCTAACTAGATGGATAACTCTCTACTTTCTAATTGGATTTTAGCCCCACTCCACTGGAATGTACCTGACACCATAAATCTGATCAAAAGTAAAGACAATTCTATCTTGGAACCTACTATTGCTGTTTTGCTAAAGATCATGTTAACAAATTACGTTCTAAAGGCTTATGTTAATAGCCATTGATTTGGGTTGTTCTCAGCCTTTGTTTGAGAGGTTTTTGTTTTAATGGGAACCAATCTGTAATGGACACTTACAACTCAAATGATTGAGAATGATCAGGCCCATGCTAAGGCTCAAGGAATACTGTGGAAAAATGGGGAAATAACGTAAGAATCCGATGTTGAGGAGAAGCGCTGTGGAATACTTCCTTTTTGACATGTCATAAACCAAAAGAATCTGTCAGCTTTACAGGACTGACATAAAATCAGGAGACCAAAATTCCATAATAAATGGAGAGGAGCTCTTAATACTCCACCCGTAAATAAAGAGTTATTGGCAATCAGATTCTAGGACATGATAAGTCATTATTATGGGGGTTGGGCAGACACTGGCTCATTGGCCATGATTCAGCAATGTCCCCTCCCATGAATGCATGCATGCATCTATAGACAATACTAATTGGATTTACTGGGTAATCAAAAATAAAATAATTGGACAGAATTTTGGAACTGGGACCTATTAGGTGACACCAGGTGGGAGGTAGGAATATGGTCATGAAGGATGAATTTAATGTTTCACTGAGTCTAAGTAAGAAATTCTGAATGAATAAATTAAACAGAATCAACAGAAGAAATTGTGAATCTGTGTGGTAATTTTAAATTTGGAATATAATATTTGGTAAGTGATGATGCAACTTAAATCATTGTGGTCTTGTCTTCCATATGTTCTCCATAAATGGGAGGAAGTGGAACTTTTGACAGCTCAAATCTACGTAAAAGACTGAAATTAGAGTGATTGTGCTGAGGTCAGTTGTGACTAAGGGATACGATGGAAAGTGAGTGAATAATCTTGTCAAGTTCACAACCTCCCAAGTAGTAGAATTTAGCAGAAGCAGGTAGGAATGCTTGTTTGAATGCCACGGAGAAATACCTTTGCTTGGAGGAGGGCGGCCTTCATCACAGGTCCTTTAGGAAATAAAGGATGTGAGGTCTGTGTACCGAAAAATAACCAGAAGCAATGGCTTTCCTTTTGCAAAGACAAGTTAGTCTATTTCAAAAGTCTGTAATCTGAACACTATTCTTTATGCATAGTAAACACAAGAAAGGAAACTGTTCAGCAAATAAAGGCAGAGATGGCTTGGCATTTGTGAACATACCTGGTATTTAGATACACTTTCTGCCCATGAGAATTTTGCAAACCACAGGTAAGCTCAATGAGGGCTGTTGAGGATAGCTCCTCAGTTACATCAAAGCACTCTAAACAGAACGTGTGATTTTGTTTACATAATCCCTGAGTGTATATTTGACATGAAGTCTTTCACTGTCTTAAACATATGAAATACATGAAAGCAATCTTTAGTGACGCCATGAAACTGTCTTGTTTTAGAGGGAAATGATTTGCTATCACAGCCTCTTCTTGCTGGAAGCAGCTACGGGAGGCCCATCTCTCAAGATTCTCCTGGCTTCAATGCAGCTATTCTTTTTTCTTCTTTTTACCCTTGTTGCCAGTCTTATGGCAACAAAAGAGGCAACATTTTGTGATGATGAATACCACAGCTGCCACACAGGCCAACAGGAACCCAATCACATCCAGAGAATGGTACTGGAACCAGGCGAGGTCATGGAGAGCTGGGCGAAGGTGCTTGGCTTCCTTGTGGCGCATGACAAACTCAATCCAGAAGACGGCTCTGTCCAGGGGCTTCACGGGCTGGTCATGGTGGATTCTTGACAGTCTCATGGCATTCTCTTTGTACCTGAAGGGACAATGTATACAACTAAATCAAAATGAAACTAATTTGCAGCGCTCACTAACATTTGCTGATTTGCAAAATAACTACCCACAGTGACTCAAAATTAAGCACAGATTTTTCTGCTTTATAAGGTGGCATGAAAGACTATTGAGATAGTCTCATGTAGTACTGGTTTGCTCTGAACTTGGTGTGTAGATTACACTGACCTTGGGCCACTTAATGAACTTCTCTATCCACCTTCCAACTGATGGGATTGCCTACATGCACCAGCATCTCAGTTACAAATGCTGGCTCTGATTTTGCTTTATTCCCCATAAAAATGTTTATTTTTAATCGGTGTTTTTACAGTTCAGCAATATTTTCCAAACTGGCAAGAGAAAATTAGCAATGAGATGCAAATCTTTTTTATGTGAGGAACATGTACCATTTGCTATTAGGTTGTTAAGTGAAGTATACATAGAATTGTCTTACAACTGTCTTACAAGTGTGTTACAGAGACAATATGTCCCGTTGTTTATCTTCTCTCGTGCTTTAGCTTCTCCTCTCCTATCTCTTTTTCCTAATTTCAATCTGCATGTAGATTCATATTTTGAAAACATTAGAAATATGATTCTTCTTTGCATAGAACTTGCACCAGAATTTTCAACAAAATGAAAAAATATGTCTAATCCTGTTCCTGGACTTGGAGACTGTGTATGTAGGAACCAGCAGCATTTCCTCTTATTGTTTGACCTCTTGACTTTCTGATTAGGTACATCTATCTTCTGGTAATCCTTGAACCTTCCAGTGGTGTTCCCTGGGTATGTTATAAATTTATTATTGACTGTCATTCCAGTATGGTTGCTTTTATCTCATTGTCCAGGGCTTAACATAGCTTTCAACTAACATAGGTTCCTTTGTTGACACCACTGGCTTAGAAGCCTTAGATGTTGGCTATGTGTTCAGTGAGACTCATATTTATTTTAGAGTGATAAAACTACCTAAACTATTCTAAGGGTTTTTGAGATGTCATATAATTGAATTTAGAACACATTTTGTCACAACTAGTCACCACAGCTTCTATTGCAGGGTTGGTAGAACATGTCTTTTGTTTGAGCACTTGGGTGGCAGAGTCAGGAGGAACTCTCTGAATATGAGGCCATCTTAGTACTACAAAATGAGATCCTGTTAAAAAAACAATAATGAAATAAAATAAAATTTCACCAAAAGTTTTGTAGCTTCAGAAAATATGGGTAAATATTTAAACATTTTTTCATTAATTTTAAAGTTCATAATTATATTTATTATATATATTCTGTCATGTTTATAGTGTCCTTGCAATCAATAGATGTATATTTGAAGCATTATTTATATGTACAGAATATTTCAGACTAATCATTGTTAAAAATAATCATATATTTCAGATATGCAAAATAATTGATTGGAAGGTTTTTCACAGTTATTGTCTTTCAACTGGGCTTAAAATAAATATGATGATGATAAGAATATTTCCAATTATTTTAATGGAAGTAGTTATATATACCAAGCATAATGACACATGTTTTAAATCCCAGAACTCAGTAGGATAAAGCAGGAAGATCTCTATGAGTTCAAGGCCAGTCTTGATGTTATACAGTGAGACCCTGACTCAAAAAAGAAAACTCAAATCAAAAATAGTTATACTCACGAAGGGTCATTAATGACAGTCCTCAAGGCAGTAAGAAGCTTTGTAGTTGACAATGTGCTGAAGTCTACTCTAATCGCTGCTCCCTTGGCTACCATGTGGTTAATATTATCAGGTTGATCCGCAAACAATGGAATACCAACAATAGGAATGCCATGATAGATTGCTTCATAGATGCCGTTAGTTCCACCATGAGCTATAAAAGCTTTAGTTTTTGGATGACCTACAATTAGAATTATTTTTGCATAATTATTTATTAAAATGTGAAAAAGACATGAAAGATAAGGGTTCAGAGGGGGCTGTTCTCACAGAAAACATATTATTATAGCCACAGATTTGCAGTGAAACTGCTGTGGGCTTTCTTAGTAAGAAGCTGTTCAGTGAGCTGGAGAGGTAAGAGAAGATTATTTGGAAGAAGTACTATGTGTCTTAAGGTGTGCAAAAATGAAAACAAGATTGTCATACAAGAAAGGAAGATTGTAGGAAAAAAAATCCAGTGGGAAAAAGTTCATGGGGTTAGTTTTATACTACTAGGTATGAGTTTCCGCTGAGGTTCTGACCATAGAGAACTCACTTTTTCAAGTGTAATTTCTAATTGCATTTGAAATCCTTATCCTTATACCCGCATTTAAATGTAGTTCTCAGCTCCAATCAAAGAATCTTATTTTTGCAGCAGACAAAGACCATTATAGAAAGCCAAATTTGTCAAAATGAAAAGAACAACTGACCTTGAGGCATAAATCTCCAAATAATGCATCTATCATACAACCCTCCTATATGTACCGTTCAGAGAACATTTCAGGAGAGGGGGGTGGAGATACTGTAAGAAGCCTGGCGATGGTGGCGCACACCTTTAATCCCAGCACTCGGGAGGCAAAGGCAGGCGGATCTCTGTGAGTTCGAGACCAGCCTGGTCTACAGAGTTAGTTCCAGGACAGGCTCCAAA
>NC_022027.1:34384176-34397218 GCF_000317375.1 Microtus ochrogaster | reverse complement strand
AAAAAAAAAAAAAAAAAAAAAAAAGGAAATAGTGTAAGAATCATAGGACAAGAATGTCTACTCTGAAATTGAGTCTTCATATAGTTCAGGGAGACTGCAACCATTGAATCTCAACTTTATGGTAGCAGAAAGATCAGTACATTGAATACAACAGTTGACATGCCTTGTTTCACAGTGCCTTGTATGACCCCAAATTTGTTATCCAAAACCAAATGGTGAGTCTAAAAAATATAATATAACAGGAATACTGAATGTACTCAGCATTTTGTATTTGTACATTTATTTGTATGTACAGATGCAATAATAACAACCAAGAAGAAAGAGAAAATGTGGTTGAGTGGGAGAAAGAGGATAGACCTGAGATGAATTAAGGTAAATGGAGTTGATGGTTTGATTTGACTAAAATATATTGTGCAAAATTTTTATTAAAATATTACACTAACACTCAAAAATCAATTTGACTATGTACATAGAAATAGTTGTGGCAGTGGGTCTGGTATGTGTAGTGTATAGTCACTAGGATGGTGAATAGTGTAATCTAAGGCTGATCAATCTATAGTTTTTATGAAACACATTAGCCCTTTTGTAGTGATATTTGTTTGTAATCTAACAAATAAAGCATGCCTGAAGATCAGAGTGTGGAGCTAAGTCACTAGTTAGACAGAGAGGCCAGACAGTGGTGGCACACACCTTTAATCCCAGCACTCGGGAGTCACATGCCTCTAAACTCAACACTAGGGAGGGTAGACAGGAAGGGATATGGCTGGGTGGAGGGAGGAAAAAAAGGTGGGAGGAGAGAGGATCTGAGAGGCAGTCTGAGGATGCATAGAGACAAGATCGTTCCTTCAGTCTGAGAATTGGTAGAAGTAAGAACTTTAGTGGCTGGATGCTCTGGTTCTCTGATCCTTCAGTTTTCACCTCTGATAGATGACTCTAAATTTTTATTAATAAGACCAATTAAAATTCCCACTACACATTTTGTGGTATAGATAGTAAGTACATTTGTTTGCACAGAAAACGCAAAGTCAGTGTTGAAACAGGAAGGGTTTATATTCTCAGTGGCATTTGAAATATTTCTGTAGCAGAATAAAAGATAATGAAAAATGAAGAAACAGAAGACAAAGAGGAAATTCATACAGACTCTAGATGATTCTAAGGATAGTTATTATAGCTGAAGTTAAGATACTCAGATTCTAGACATAGAGAGGATAATTTTGAATAACAAAACGGTAACATTTATAGGCAGTTCTTTTCCATTTTATATTTATGGAGATAAATATAAATGTTTGTTTTTTACTATCTTCAATACCTGTTGTTCTCTTTATTGACCTTTGCCTTACCAAGAAGGTCATTCTGGGGGATCCACTTGTACAACCGAGTATTGGATGCTAAGGTGTCTGGTTTCTTACCATCGAATCTCCACAGAACCTGTTACACATAGAAAATACCTTATTGAATTATAGAAATTCCAACTCCTTGGTATATTTTGATTCTGGAGAAGTAAGGAGATTATTCAGTTGAATATTATTCAGATGATTGCTGATGAAATTAAGAGGGGATTTTAAAATAGTATGAGATGTTAAAAGACTGAAATAAATAATACATTTTCTGTACACAGCTTTATAATAACTTGAGCATCATATTTAATCATACTAATTTATACAGGTTTGATGTATAATGACAAATTTAAGCCTACATGAATTTTTTAGTAAATTAATATAATTCTGATTGGGAAAACTATAGATAATTAGTAATAATTTATGATTATGTATATAGTATGCACAATCCTAGATCTTATTTCACAAATTCAATATTAATTTATATCCTTTTGAGTCATGAACACATAATTTACCAATATTCCCATCTTCTTTATACTATTCATTATAATAAGTTTAGTTTGATGTGTAAAATATCATATTGACATAATTTACTACTATGATGAATAATTTTTTTCTTACTAGGAAGTGTATTTACTTAGTTTCAGATGAATCTTTAAAGACTACCCAAGGAAAAATATTAATAGGAAAATTTTAAGCATGGTTTCTATTGCTCTAAATGCATTTCATGTCCAGTACCTAACTGAGTACTGAAATACAAGTTATCCCCACAAACTGGAATATAAATTGTCTGTCTTCACCTAATATATGCTCTGTGTTTGATAAAAGAAAAGAAATTATGTCTACATAAAAATATCTTGATGAACAGGAAAAATCGTTATTGAATAATAGGGTAAATGTTGCTCACAAACAGCCAAAGATGGATGCTTTCAGAAAGTGAGTCAGGAGCTGCTAGATTCTTCCTGTGCCAATACTGACTTATTCCTGAATTCACCGTGAATTCCTTTCTCTTTCCCCAATGAGAAAGAATGTTCACCTGATGTGCTAGAAGCAGAGTTCCTGTAGATACATTTATAATTTTATAATCCTGGGCTTGTTTCAGGGCAGGAACTATTTTCACCCTTTTTTTTTTATTTTTACATTTTTTTTTTTTTGGGAAAGGGGAAAAAAAAACAAGTTTCCGCCTCCTCCCAGCCTATTTTCACCCCTTTAAAAAAATGTTTCCTACATCAGCCATTGGGAAGATCTTTTCCCCTCCTCTTTCATTACAAACATTTTTGTATCATCTTATGTATTTGGGTGTTTTGCCTGCATGTAATTCTGTGAATTATAAAACATGCCTTCTGGAGATCAGAAGAGCATTTAGATCCCCTGGAACTTGAGTGGGGGACAGTTGTGAGCTAGTGTATAAGTGCTAGAAATCAAACTCAGGCTCTCTGGAAGAAGAGCCAGTGTTCTTAGCCCCTAAGTCATCTCTTCAGCTCCAAGATAATATTTCTCATTGTTTTATTTCCTCTTTTTACTTTTTACACAGAAATTTTCCCTTCTAAATCCTTTCAGCATTCAGTAGACTTATCTCACCTTTTGTGGAATCTGGGCAAGAGCAGATGCAACTATATTGGCCTTTTCAGATGATATGTTTTTAACCATTGAACCCAGAGAAAACACCACAATACCATGTTCTCCAGAACTCTGAACAAAGTCTTCCATTTCCTACAAAGAAAGATGTGACACCACAAATGAATGACAGCATAGGAAGCATTGTCTAAAGGACTGAGATAGACTTTATGAGAGGAAATAATGTAATAACTAGAGTTACTTTAAGATTTCCTTTGCTGTGATACTCAATATTTGTCGAGAGTACATTTGTACTATAGGGCAAATGACCAAAATAAGTAAATTAGAGATAAAAAAGCAATGTTGCTAGAAATGTCACTGAAATTTAGATGATCATTAGGAAAGATCATACAAAGAGGAGGAAGAAATATTGTAAAAGCCAGAAGGGATGAATGATTTCCCAGTGTCTTCCAGGCACAGGAAGAGTGATGAACATATAAACTCCAGAGATTATGGCAACTCGCATAAGACCTGCACAGGTTCAAGCCAGATGAGGTTCCAGCACTGATAGATGAAAATGGACATGGACTTCCATTTCTAACTAAGAAGTTATTTGTAATTGACACCTGACAGCAAATGGGGAGAAGACAGCTCTCTCCAATGGAGTGTCACTGAGTAAATCATCCATATCACAGAGCAGAAACCATTCCCCAAAGTATTTGGTCAACAAAAAATAAACCACATGATTTTTTTTCTTTTGCTGGCTTTGTCTTTCAATTTGTTTTTTTTTTAAATATTTATTTATTATGCATACAATATTCTGTCTGTGTGTATGTCTGCAGGCCAGAAGAGGGCACCAGACCTCATTACAGATGGTTGTGAACCACCATGTTGTTGCTGGGAATTGAACTCAGGACCTTTGGAAGAACAGGCAATGCTCTTAACCACTGAGCCATCTCTCCAGCCCCCTCAATTTGTTTTTCTTGGGCATTTTTGGTTTTATTGATTTTTAGTTCACTGCTTTTATTTTTATTTTTGTGATTGTTCTCTCTCTCTCTCTCTCTCTCTCTCTCTCTCTCTCTCTCTCTCTCTCTCCATACATAAGTCCTGTGCAAGTTCAAGCAAGAAAGATTATAGCATGGAAAGGAGAGGTAGACATGAATTTCTACCCTTAGTTAAGGAATCACTAGCAATTGATGGGTGCTGGGTGAGGTGGTGTAATTTTTTTTAAAATAATATTGCCCTTAGAATGCTGATGACCTCCAAGTAGAAGGTCATACCTGCAAGAGTACATAAGAAGTACAAATTTGACTAGAATGGTGTAAAAAAGAAAAAAAAAACACACAATCAGATTGGCTAAGGATGAAAGGTGGATTTGGGAGAAGTTGGGAGAACTGAATATGATCCAAAAAAAAAAAAAACCTGTATAAAATTCTTTAAATAGCCAGTAAAAAGAAAACAAACATATAAACAGAATAAGAGAAATAAGCTTACAACTCTTCTATAATTCTGACAAATGAGTTCAAATTGTACATACAACTTGGAGACGGCCCTTTTAAAGAATGTTACAGAAAATTGCATTTACCTGCACAAATGAGTTGAAAATAGAATCCTCTCTCACTCTGAGAATTTTACTCAAATTGGATGAAAATTGGAACTAAAAGTTCAAATCCCTTTAAGAAAACTCCAGGACATTGAAAAAGACAGTAATTTATTGATTAGAACCCCATCAGCCCAGGAAATAAATTGGGAATTAACAAATGAGACTACTCCATAGGAAAAACTTCTGAACAACACAGAAAAATATCATCAAAATGAAGAGACTCTTTAAAAACTGGGAGACAAATCTAAAACATGCCCAGAGTGTAGATGAATTTAAAAACTCTAAACATCAAAAGAATTCATTCAACATAGACAAATGATCCAAATGAGATATTTCTCAGTAGAGAAATAATTACATTTTTACAAGTAGCCTATAATTACATGAAAAAATTTTAATAGTTTTAGCTATTAGGAAAATGAAACTCAAAATATGTTGATAGTCCATCATAATCCAGTTAGCATGAAAGTTACAAAGATTAAAACAATAGCAAATACTCCCACAGACATTATGGAAATCAAGAATTCATATATTTATTGTAGATAGGATTGTGAATTGATACCAATAGGAAAGACATAAGATTCTTCATACAAATAACATTTGATCTAAACAGACGATTAAGTTATGCCATTCTTGGATGATAGATCTGAGAGAAATAGTCATAAGGGCAAAAAGTCCACATAACGATGTTTATTATACCACTATTCACAATGCTCAAATATAGAACTAGCATAAATAGTCTTCAACTGACAAATGTGTAAAAGAGTGTTAGTATATATACATAATTGTGTTTTACCCAGATAGTAAAAATATTAGGACTGTATAATTTTCAGGAAAATAGCTATTAATTAGAGGACACCATGTTAATCAATAAGCCAGACTCAGAAAGAGAAGCCTTGTTTCCCTTTATAAGTGGAAACTACAAAGACAAAAACAAACCACCAGCAAAATGTCAATGTAGAAAGACTATAACAAAGTGGAGACAGACAAGAGGGCATGTGGGATACTCCTAGATGTAGCTTTCCAACACTGTCTGCCTCACTACCTTCCTGCTTAGCTGAGTGTGGAGTTTTTGACACAGTTCTTGCAATTGTCTGCAGGCTTTTATCCTTCTCCCTTTCATTCTTTCATCTAACCCTGTACACCGGCCAGGTCCCTGTAGCTATGCAAGGATTTTAGGACAGTTCTTGTGATCTCTGTTGAATATTTCTTCAACATATCTGTCCCTCTCTGATAACACAATACACAACATTTACTATACTGTATATATTTTTTCATGCTTATAATCTGTTCAGGTAGAATATAAATTCTCTCTGTTAGAGAAATTTATTATTGTTTTTTAGATTTTCAACATATGTCTTTGGCATTTATTCTATGTTCTTGAATAGAGTACAAATTCCTTTTTATGAGTTACATAAATGTCCTTAAGTCACTGACCACATTCTACAAGGATTTGACATTTTTCTTAACAGTAGTGAGACAGAGACATGTGTTAAAGTATCAAAATAATGTATATGTCAATTGGCAGAGAGCTCTAATCCACTTTTTATATCTCTCATGAAACCAAACATCTTGAAAAAGTGGTGTAGAATTGTTTCTGTGAAAAAGACAAAGCAATTTATCAAAGGAAACAACATAGGGTTACCTTAGGCAATGGTTTGGCTGGTTTGCAGTGGAGTCCTCCAACAAAGTCAAAGTTAGGTAGAAATGGGTGGGGAAATTGCAAATCCCAATAGGTTCGAATGAGCCAAAAATCTGCTTTTCCGATCATCTCAGATAATGTTGTGGGTCTCCCTACATCACAAAAACAAGTAAAAGTATACAATGATAAAAGGATTTTGTCTGGTATATAGCATGTGATTTCTGGAGATAAGTTGAAATAAAGTTGACAACAATTTAAAATATTTTACTTGTCCTTTACAGATTTTTGAAGCTAGTTTCTTGATCTTTGTTTCTTCAAATGCACTGTGATAATCTGTAACATGTGACTAAATTCCTTTTAACTCTTGCTATACTGGGTTCATCATAAGGCAATAGCAATACTAACAGTTGTATGTGTGAAAGTCACATCTTGATATTTTCCATTAAAAATTAACATTTAAGTTATTTTTGGTCTTAATTTGGATGCTATTTCTATTTAATGTATAGGTATTAAAACAATAAAAATATCCGCATTTTGTAGCAAAATTTTAAGCTTTAATTCATAAGTTTTATGCATCTAAGAAGTCTTAAACTCTACCTTTCATGATATTCTAGATAAATGTTTTAATTTGTAAGTGAAGTAACTTTTATAAAGGAACATTTTTTCTTCAGTGCTACATAGATATTCATAGAAGTGAATTATTTATCCTTAGTGTATATATTTACAGTCACTAAAGCATTCAATGAAACCTAGAGTTTCTTACACTAAGACAAACATAGAATAAAATGATACCAAGAGAAATCTTTGTTTCAGTTTGCAAAGTTAGTAATTTCTGGAGTGTCCTGAACAACTCTAAAGCTGGCCTGCCTTGTTTGGAGGCTATTTTACTTTATCAACTTACAATTAGCAACCACATTCTATGAGTTTATATTCCCCCCCCCACACACACACACTCATATTCAAAGATGTAACAAGCCAGGATTTCAGTATAGCAGTGAAAGACAGTTTACCTAGGGCTTCACTGTAAAACTGACTCCAGGACTTCTCATTAAATGTTTGAAACCAAAACTCAAAGTACAGCACTTGCAACATATTCTTCACCCTTTCCACAAATGTCATGTGGTCACTAAATTCCGAGAGAACCACAGGCACATAGGAAGGAGGGAGTGTAAGACCCCCGCTGTACTTTTCAATTTCGTATCCAGGACAGAAGCGGAGACTGTACACTAGAGGTGTCTTAAGCAGTTCGGCCAACAGCTCACCACAGGGACCAATAGCATCAGCAAGAATAACATCAAACTTAGATTCGTGGAGTTTTTTCATAAGACTCTTGTTCCAAACTAAAGCTTTGCAAAAGCTTTCAATGACATCAGAATAGCTACTAAAGACTTCTTCCAACTTTGAGTAATATGTCCAAAAGGAGTATTTTTGAAAGTCACGTGTCCATTCAGCTACCCATGATTGAAACATATATTGAAGCTCCTCTTTACTCACAGGTACAGGGTAAATCTCAAAATTAATAGAAGAGTCACTGTTAGGATCAATAAGGATGGAAGCTGAAGATGTCAAAACAGTCACTTCATGACCTCTCTGCACAAGTTCATCCACAATTACTTTAATATTTATCCAATGGCTGTATTCTGTGGGCCACACCAGCACTTTTCCACAAGTTCCAAGTCTAAAGGAGCATATCAGCTGAATCAACAGAAAAACTGAAATCTGTTTCACAGACATTTCGCTGAAATAGAAGACTTTTGACATCTATCATTCTTCAGAAATTTTCATGGTTTTATGCAAAGCTGAATCAATCAAGAAGTTAACATGTAACTGCAAAACACATCGATGAATTGATAAGCCTGGTGGTGTAATATCATGTGTAAATACAAACATGAAGCATGAACTCAAGGTTAGCAAAGTTTGTTTGTCCCCTTTTCTTTGGGTGCCTGATATTATTCAGCTAAGATCAAATGATTCCCATGTGCAAGTATCTTGTCTTAAATATAATATTAGAGCCATAGGAGGAATCACAACTGAGAACCTCCTACTTGTTTCATAACAGTAAAGATAAAACGAGGGTATGGGTAGATCAGCATTTCTTAGACAATGGTGCTTTTTTAAATTCATGATTATATATAATGAATTATGTTATAATCAAATTGCTGCATTTCCTCCTGGAAGAAGGAGGAAGCCCTATAATACTCAGGAGAGGAGTGCAGATGGAAGTTTCTGTCCCAACTGGTCCCACAGCCATTCAGTCCCAAAGAAATACAAAGAAGCTTATATTAATTATATACTGTTCTATTAGTTCAGGCTTATTATTAGCTAGCTCTTACAACTTAAATCAAACCATAATCCTTATCTATGCTTAGTCACATGATTTGGTATCATTTCTCAGTGTAGAATTTTCATCTTGCTTTCTCTGGGTCTGGGTAGTGACTCTAGACTGAGTCTTTCTTCTTCCCAGAGTTGTTCTAGTCAGGTCACCCCATCTATACTTCTCTGGCTCCTGGCCAATCAGGGCCTTAGTAAACCAATATGAATGACAAAAATCTTTACAAGGTACAAGAGCATTAGCCCACAGTACTTCCCTTTGTTTTCTTTTCAAAACAAGAGCTCTGAATCTTCTTTGTTTAGCTTTTTTCCTGATCATCATCCAAAACAACTTGTAACCAACAAGCTAAACAAAAACAAACATCCATAATCCATTTTGGGGGAATATAGGCATTGTTTTCTAGGCTACTTCCTGCTGATGGGGACACCAATAATCTTACAGGGACCTTAAGAGCAATTAGGATTATGGTGAAGTACTGACTGGATTCTGTGAGCCTGGATCATCTCAGCCAGAGGCTGTTCTGGATGTAGAACTCAGAGGAAACTGCAGCAGAGGTGCTCTGAAACATTGGATCATCTGGGCCATCTGTTTCCATTGAAGATCTTTCAGGGGATCCTTCTTGATGAAACTGTCCCCCCCCCCAGAATGAATCCGCAGCTTCTCATTCTCTGTGAAAACAAAAGCAAAACCTCTTCTCCAAAGTAACTTATCTTTTGACTTAAATTTTGAAGTCAAAGCATTTTCAATGTATATATATGTTGGATTAATCTAGCTGGATTTATAATCAAATGTCTTTTAGCAACTGTTGCTCTTTCCTCAGGAGTCAAACAATTCAAAGACAACATAATAATATACAGTATTCAGACTCCTGTGTATTTTTCATCTTTACATGTCTTTTTTATTCTATTTCTTTTATTTTTATTTTTAATTTTTGTTTTTTTTGGAGACAAAAGGAAAATTATCTTTGTATTGTGTATCTTTGGCTGTCCTGGAACTCACTCTGTAGACCAGGCTGTCCTTGAACTCACAGAGATTTGCTTACCTCTGCCCTCCCAAGTGCTTGGATTAAAGGCATATGCCACTACACCCAACTACTCTCATTTTTTCATTTGTAATTGATTTTTATTGAGTTATACATTTTTATTTTCTCCCTCCCTTCCTCTCCCCTCCCCTTCAATCCTCTCCCATGGTCCCCATGGTCCCAATTTACTCAGGAGCTCTTGTCTTTGTCTACTTCCCATGTAGATTAGATCCATGTATGTCTTAGATCCATGAATGTCTTTCTTCAGGTCAAACTTTCTCTATCTTTTTTCCTTTCTTTCTCAATCCTACATATATTTTAAAACATACTGTAAACCATATAGAGTTTTTTTTCCAAATCTGTCTTTATTGTATATCTCTTTTTTTCTCACTACACAAATTTTTAATTTGCTAAGTGATATGGCTAGGACTAAAGCTGCATCTTTGGTAGCTGGATCAGCCTACTCCTTGGCTTTCTGAGAGTCTAGCTTCATGGCAGAGGTACTGGTGGGAGCCATGTTTTTTTTCCACAACTCTGTGGAGTTTTTAGGTACATTCCACCACCAAGAAGCATACCAGTGGTCCTGTTAAAAGAGCTGCAAGGTTTTTGCTGCTAACACTAAGTCAGGAAGCCTCTCTTAGAAGAGCCACTTTTCTGCTTGCCTCTAGCAAATAGAGCCCACCTGAGACAATGCTGTTACCAAGAAATCATGCTTTTGACTTTTTTTAACCATGGCAAATAATAATTTGTAACCACTCCTCCTAAACAATGATAAACATTTATAATCCATTGAATAACCAAGCCCTCATACCTCATCTTTTGGGAGTTTGGGAGTAGTTTTCTAGATGACTTTATGCTAGTTGGGGTCCTGGTAATATTGGGGGAATCTTGAGAAAACTGGGATAATGATAAAGTTCCAGTTGTAGTAGTCCATGTGGTTGGACCATCTTTACCAGGTGCCTTGAAGATGTTTTGCCTGTAGAGCTCAGAGAAAACTGAAACAGAAGGGTTCTGAGATGGTGGGTCATCCGAGCTATCTGCTCACATCAGAGATTTTTCGGGGGGGGGGTCTTACTTGATCAATCCTAATTTTTCTTAAACTGGAATGAATTCACACACAATCTTTTATTTCCTATGGAAATAAAAGCATAACCTCTTCCCCAAATGCAACATATCTTTTGATTTAAATTTTGAAGTCAAAATATTGTTAAAGTATATAGGTTAACTTAATCCAGCTGTTTCCATAATCCAATGTCTCTTAGTATCCAAAAAATTTAAAGACAACACAATAACATATAGAATCCAGACTCTGTGTATTATCCATCATTTTGCGGCTTATTGTGTTTTTATGGCTCTATTTTTTAAAGGCCTTTACTGTTTTACTGTTATATTATTTTTTATATACTCTTTTTCTTGTCTCTCCCAATGTTATTTTTGAATACACTGTAACCTGTTTACAGTTTTTTTCCTATTTTAATATGTCCTTACTGTGTATCTGTAACCTTTTTTATCTGTATGAGAAAAACCTCAAATCTGTTGTGCAGCAAGCTGATGCTTTCAGCTCAGGTATAAGGCAATGGCCAAGAAACACCTCTCTGTACTGTGGTCCATTTGAGACATTGCAGAAATCTGCCATGCTACTTAGCTTATGGTGGTTGGTGTCTGATTCCACCTCATGGGCAATTGTTTAGAGATGTGTCTATGTACCATATGGCTATCATGAGAGCCTAGAAAACTCACTGCAGCTTCATTTCTTTGTATTTAGAACCTTTCTAAAGCCTTTTCGGGTCTTATGTGAATCCACACCAAATGGTGGGTGCTTTATGTAGGCAGTTCTTTTGTCCCACAGCCTCTTTCAAATAATCACTCAGAGGCTTATATTAATTACAAAGGTCAGCCAATATCTCAGGCTTATTATTCACTAGTCTTTACAACTTAAATTAACCTATATTCTTAATCTATGCATTGCCATATGACTTGTGACTTGTTACTTCATCTTATGTACATCTGTCTCATTTGGCAGGTCACTTTGTCTCCCTTGACATTCCTGACTCTACCCTTCCTCCTTCTATCATTCTCTGTGTGGCAGGCTGTCTCACCTAATCTCTTTTTGTCTTGCTATCTGCCCATTAGTTTTTTTTATTAACAATAAGCATAAGTCACAGCAATAATCCAATAAATTCCTTGACTCACCTTGCCACACTTGAGTGAAATTACTAATTTGGTTTTTCATCAATGCCTTTTCTGATCTTAATAGACATTTGTTTTCATGTCTCTAGGGAAAAAAAAGTCATCTATGTAAATGTAGTCCAAAAAGGGACAAATACAGATAAAATCAAATATTATTCTAGTAGAGTGTTTTGTGTGACTGTTGCTGTAGTGATGTAAATGCTACTTAGATTCAGCTGCTGGCCTATAAAGAACTTTATAATATAAGGAGGGTATCACGACAGTTAAAGGGGAGAAAGGGGTCACTAGACTCAGATATGACAGGGAAAGTAGAAAAAAAGGAGAGCGAGGCAGAAATATTGGCTTGTGCTTTCTTAGAGTCAGTAGAAAACAAAGAAAATTTCCTCCCTTCTACATTAATAGGTCATTGATATTCCCATGGTTTCATGTTTTCATATGCAGGCAATTCTAGGAGAGCCTGCTTCACCACAGACTTTACTTCTTGGTATCCTGATTCTTATAATCATGGTGTTTACTCTTTCATCATATTCCTTGAACTGTATTTACAGCAACTGTGATATAAACATATCTATTGGCTCAGGAATTTCTGAACTTTTGTTATTTGTATTATGCAAAATTGCGCTTTTCTGCTGTGGTTCTCTATTGTAAAGTGTGGCAGTCATATTGTGGTGGTTTGAATATGAATGACCCTCATAGGGTCATATACTTGAATACTTGGTTCCCAAGAACTTGGCACTATTAGGGGTGTGAGTTTTTGAAGTAGCTGTGACCTTGTGGGAGGAAGTGTGTTCCTGGGAGTGGGTTTTGGGATTTCAAATGCTAAAACCAGGTCCAGTGTCTCTTTTTCTCTTCCTGCTTCATGCAGATCTGAATGTAGAACTCTCAGCTACCTCTCTAGAACCATGTCTGCCTGCATGCCACCATGCTTTCTGCCATAATGACAATGATCTAAACCTCTGTACTGTAAGACAACCCTAATTTAACCCTTTGTAAGAGTTGCCATGATCATAGTGTTTCTTCACAGCAACATTCACTAAAACACAAACATACATATGGGATAAGGTTTAGAATATATTAAGGAATTGTGTTTGCTTAGCAAAGTGGAAATAGTAGATTTTTCCCCCCTAAGGTCAATAATGTCACTAGCCCCAGGAAGCTGGATAGGTTTTCAGTACCAGTCATAATTTCCTTCCAGCACACTATTCCTTTGTTCTGGCTAATCTTATGTGAACCGGACACACAACGTAGAGTTATTTGAAAGGAGGGAAACTCAACTGAGAAAATGTCTCCATAAGATCCAGGTGTAAGGCATTTTCTTAATTAGTGATTGATGGGGCTGGAGAGATGGCTCAGAGGTTAAGAG
>NC_022027.1:34366876-34384076 GCF_000317375.1 Microtus ochrogaster | reverse complement strand
TCTGGCCTGCAGGCATACAGACAGAATATTGTATACATAATAAATAAATAAATAAATAAATAAATAAATAAATAAATAAATAAGTGATCGATGGGGGAGAGGCCAGCACACTGTGGATCATGCCATTCTTGGGCTGGTGGTCCTGGGTTCTATAAGAAAGCAGACTGGAAGCACAAGGAACAAGCCAGTAGGCAGCACTTTTCCGTAGCCTCTGCATCAATTGTGTTTCCAGGTTCTTGCAATATTTGAGTTCTAGTTCTGACTTCCTTCAATGATGAACGGTGGTATGAAGATGTAAGCTGAATAAATCCTTTCCTTCCCAACTTGATTTTGGTCATGGCGCTTCATCCCAGCAATAGAAAACCCGACGAAGACATCCTTATTTCAAATGGTTGGTCAGGGTAGTCCAAGTGACTCTCCCCAAACATAGGCTACTGATGCATCCCTTGGTTGCCTCTTAAGGGTGTAGGGTGGGACCCCATTTCTAAAGACATTGCACACTAAGGACACGGAACTCAGAGGATTCTACCTGGATTTGACCGGTAAGTCTCTCCCTGCAGACTGACTTCAACGGTTCCAGAAAATACTATGAGATCTGCCAAGAGAGGAAGTACTTAAGCAATCTTCCCTAGCTGAATGTGTCTGTGTCTTGTGGGTCATCTAAGAAGCATTCATTGGAGAGCATTTCCATAGGACTATTGTGTTAAAGGGATGGAATACTATTTTGATCTTTCATATTTGAGTTTTTGCATTGTGATGTGGGAATGTGGTCTTTTCTCATCTGTTTTCTATCTGATGAAATAGTCTAGCCTGCTTCATTCAGTGTGGGCTCTTCTAAGAATTGCACTTCTGGAGTTAGGCCTTGGAGTTTGGTATGGCATTGAAGATTCTGTTGAGGTTTCCAGACAAAGCCTGCACTGCTTGTCAGGAGCTATGTCTAGAAGCGTGGAGATGGTTTGGGTGGGATTCTGGTGGCACTCTCTACGGAAAGCCAGTGGAGAAGCTACATGGCTGGAATTGGGTGGGGGAAGATTTGCTAATGGCACAGAAAAGCTTGCTTTTAGTGACACTAACCTGGGAAAGTCTGTATGAGAGCTGTGTGATCATTGCTAGGTCTCAAAATACAGAAATGACATTGGTGAGCATGTGCAATTCAACCAATAGCTAGTGTAGAAGCTTGCAACCAGTTCATATATTCTTTTAAATTTTAACTTATTTCTATATGTGTGGGTATTTAGCCTGCAGGTATGACTGTGTACCACTTGTGTGCCTGGTGTGTGGGGAGGCCAGAAGAGGGCATTGGAGCCTCTGGGAAGCTCCATAAAGGAAAACATAGGTCCTGGAAGCCCAGTCGGTGCTTTTGTCTGCCAAGCTATCTTTCTATCTCCCTACTTTACATTTTATTTAATGAAAAGATACAATTTAAAGAATTGACTCAGATCAGAAATTTTGCTCCGCTGGTGAAGGCACTTGTTACCAAAATCCCAGTGGCATGAATTCAATTTTATTTAAACACATGGTGAAAAGAGAGAACCAGTTCTCTCAAGTCGTCCCGTGACCTCTGTAGATTCACCCTGGTATGTATCAGTCGAACTGAAACCCACTGCTTAGGAATATTGCTGCAATGTGAGTGCTTCTGGCAAATTTTGTTTTTCTTCTCTGGTTCACTTTAAGGACAAAGCAATCAAGAAGTTAAAGTCTAACCTCTATGTTTTCTTGTAAATCAATACTTTTAGTTTTTGATCATGTGGACACTTGGGTACCATAGAACTCAGATGACTTGAAGGTTATAAAATTTATTTGTGATCTCCTTTCTCTTTTTTTATCCACAACCACCTTGCTTACATTCTCCTTTACTTAGAAATATAAAGATGATGCAAAGCAGTTGTGTCAAAATTATTTATCCGTCCATTTAAATTGTACTTAAAATTTTGATACTATAAAACCAACATAGCATAAAATTTAGAAACTCAAAAGTTAAAGTTCAATGTTGTACAGTAAATTTATTTATAGAATTATTAAATTGTTACATTTCATTTGTTAAAGTTTTATCATTAAAAAATCTTTTAAAAATGTTTCTGTAACAAAATACTTGCAGCATACTATAACATATGGAAAAATGCTATAGTTTGATTCTGGTAGCTGGAAAGCTCAGACAGCCTGGGGTTAATCCCTAGTGACAGCGATTTGTCTATACATTAAAATGACAGAGAAATAAGACATAAAATGTATATGTGCAAAAGAGGCCAAGTATGTTCACTACTTCATAACAATTTATTATTATAGGAATGACTCTAATCCTAACTGATGTAGATACTCCCAGGAGAAATTTATAATCATCTGTCAAAAATCTCTACTGCTTCTCAACCTTTTTACAATGACCAAAGTTTATCATGTGGATGAGTCATATTCAAATTGCTGCACTCCACACTGAAAATATGGTTTGGGTTATAGAGACACTAATTGTTATGGTCATAAATAAAGTTGCTGTGGTGTTTTTTGTAACAGACCCCTGGATCTTAGCAGAACTGATGCCATAGTGGAAGAATGGAACACATTCAGGCTTTGGAACTCAGCACATAGGTAGCAACACTTGAAAAACAAAGACAAGAAACAAGAACTGAGACCTAATCTACCAAAGCCCATAGTTCCAGGAATGTCCCTAAATGTACTAAGAATGCTTTTTAGCTTCTGTAGCTACACTTCTGACTGTTTTTGCTAACTGAGGTGTGTCAATCCAAGATGTGGTTTTGGGCTTCAAAGCTCAACCTGAGAAAGGCTTGGGACTTTCTCCAGACAGTGAATAAAAGCTTACTATTGGCTTGAACCCATGTCTAAGTAGTCTTCTCTAGTGGATATGTCACAACATTTCCACAGACACTGGACATATGTTCTTTTGACTAGACTTATTTGGGGACACTAAGAAAACATTCTACTCAGACTTACCATTTGCAATGTTATTGTTTACTACTAATATGTATAAATATATGTATGTATTTTTGAAGTTTGTTTATTTGTTTGTTTATTTATTTATTTATTTATTTATTTATTTATTTATTTATATGTTTGTGTGCACATGTGTGCACAAGTATGAGTATTCTCATGGCAGCCAGAAGAAGGTGCCAGGTCTACAAAGCAGGAGTTACAGGTAATTTTAAGCTGGCCAATTTTTAAGTACTTAGAATCGAACTCTAGTCCTCCACAAGAGAAACAAGAGCCCTCACAATGTATTTTCAAAAGGAAAGGGGTAATTTAGTTACTTTAAGTTTATTTATTATTATACTTTTACAAACTTATTTCAGGCTATCTGGGATTCATTTCATTGAGTATAATTTTTTCTTTGATCATGAGTTATGGTAAGAAGTAGTTGAAATTAAAATTACAGTATATTTCTATCTCTTACCTTCTGTATTCCTTTATATATTGTCTAAGTTTGTAAAAGTTTCCCAGTCTTGCCACCTAAATCTCTCTTTGATGAGAAGAAGTAAAGAAAAAAATCTGAATTTCAGTTTATGTTGTTTGAATTCAGAAATTTAGTAAAAGAATTTGATTTGTAATCCAGAAGTATGCATTCTGATTTACCTGTTTTGGTGTAATATTCACTTTTCTTATGTAATGCTGTATGTATGACACCTTTTGCTCTGATATTAGTTTAATGTCCCTAAAGAATGCACTGCGTATAACTGGCACAGAAAGATACTTCCCTTTGCTTTTATAGGGAACATTCAAACAACAATGGATGGTGTCTATTAGCAATTCACAGGTGGAGATTTGGTCTTGTTTTAACCACTTCTCAAAGTTTTTGGTTAAATGTGTTTGAAATTGAAAATTTTTCAATTTTGATTTCAATCGTCCAATTCCCAACCTTGACCTTTTAAAAGCCAGGTATTATCTACAAACAAAATGGTCCTTATATTTCCTAATTTCCTCTCCCTGTTATGCCATTCTCCTTTTACTGACATAATTACTTTACAAGGAGACAACATTTATTTTGGCCATCATGGGGAAAATGTATGGCACAGCAAGCTCCTCACCTCATTCTAGGAGCAAATGGCATAACATTCTTGCTCTAGGCCTCACCACCTAAATGTTTACTGCAATGATCAGGAGATGAAACCCTCAACGTGTAGTTTTATGGAATAATCAAAATTGAACCTAGGTCTGGGGCTGTAATTTGATTAATAAAACACTTGCCTATCTTAAATAAAACTTAAGTTCATATCCAAGCACCATATACTTCATGTTCAGGTAATAGTCCTTGAAAGGTGGTGGCTTGAAGACCCAGAATTCAACATGATCTTCAGCTGCACAATGAATCTGAGACCATAGTAAGATCTTGCCTCAAAGAGAAAGTCCTAAACAAAATAAGAAGAAATCAACCAGCTCCTCTGTAGGAAGCAACAAGGTGAGGCAAAAGTTTTATTGAACCCATGTAAATTTGCATAATACTCTTTTTATTAATTCACTCTTTTATTTACATTATACATTATTTTCTTGCTGCAAAGATATTACTGATTCTTTAGTACATGAAATGTGGACTTTCTAACACTTTTTAATCATTGGTTTAAATTATTTTTAAAAAATTGACTAAAAACTTAGAAAACACATCTTGCAATTTTAGCTTATTTTTATTGATTTGTTCATGGCAAAATATTTATACGAGAATGTATGTTTCATGCAACAGCAAAAAGGAAGTTACAAAGAAAAAAACCAGAAAAGTTTCCAAATGATGATCATGTAGACTATATATTATATAGAATGTTTTTCTTTTACTGAAAATAGATTCCTTTTCCATTGACTATATACTGAATATATATTTCCCTCATTTTATTCCAACCAGTTCCTCACCACCTCCCCTCTGGATCCACCATCTTTTGCCTCTCCTTGGAAAAGAACTGTCTTCTAAGAAATAGCAACCATATAAGACAAAATAAAATGAAACAAAGCAAAAACAATCACATCCATGTTGAACATGGTATACCAACAGGAGGAAAAGAGGCCCAAGAGGAGGCATAAGAATCAGAGACCCACTTGTTCCCACACTCAGGGGTCCTATAAAAGTATTAAAGTGACAAAATCCAACACCTCAAGAAATTTTTTAATTGAAGGACAATAATAAGGGCTATATATGAAAAATTTATAGCTAACATTATAAATGAAAAAAATCACAAATATTATTGCTGAAATTAGCATAAAGGAATGGATCAGATTGTCCATGTGCATTTATTTAATATAGTCTTTGAAATCTTAAAACAATAATACAAGAGGAGGAAATAAAATGGATACAAGTAGGAAAGAAAAACATTTTCTGCTATTCGCATATCATGCGATCTTATATGCAAGAGATCTTAATTGTACAGAAGGTGAAAAAATAGTTCTAAGTACTAATGAGCTTTTTCAGCAATGTTTTAACACAAAATCAATATACAAATATTAGTAGCAGGGCAGGGAGATGCCTCAGTAGTGAAAGCACCTGCTATTCAAGAATGAGAACCAGAGTAAATCCAGATGGATGTGTTAGTCCACCTGCATTTCGTAGTTTAGAAGGTTTTGGAGACAAGGGAACTGCAGATCAAACTGGCTAGCTAGACTGGTCCATGTTGGTTTGCTTTGGGCTCAAATGAAAGACTGCCTCAGTGAAAGACATGGAGAATGATTGAGGAAGACTCCTGATACTAACCTCAGACCTCAACGCAATGCATACACATGTGCACCACACACTCGAAATGTACTAGTGCAATGATATAAACATGCATGCCACACACAAAAATACATGCAAAAAACCAGGAGGCTTTCAATATGTCAATAATGAGCATTCTGAGAAAGAAATTAGGAAAAAAATTCTATACAAAGCAGCTTTAAAGCAAAACACTATCACCAAAATATAATGTAGGAATAAACTTAACAATGCTATAAGGGGAAAGACCTCTGCAGTAGAAATTTTAAAAAAACTGAAGAAAAAATTTAAAGAGAGTACTAGAAAATGGAAAGATCCACTATATTAATGACATATTTGATATTGTAAGGATTGCATAGAGCACAACTACAAATTCGGTACAATTCTCATCAAAATTAAACTTATACTGGTGTAGAAGGTTCTTCTGCCTTTGTGTTGCTTTCATGGTTAATAAAGAAAGTGCTTTGGACACTTGAAAGGGCAGAATTACCTACATAGGTAGGTGGGGAAAATTAAACAGAATGCTGGGAGGAAGAAGCAGAGTGAAAGCCAACATGGAGCCACCAGAGTAAGACATGCTGAATCTTCCCCGGTAAGCCACTGCCACGTGGTGATGTACAGATTAATAGAAATGGGTTAAATCAAGATGTGAAAGTTAGTCAATAAGAGGCTAGAGCTAATGGTCCAAGAAGTAATTTAATTAATACAATTTTTGTGTGGTTATTTCAGGGCTAAGCAAGCCAGGCAGCTTGGACAAGCAAGCAGTCCTTTAGATTATACTTTACACAGAAGTATGAAATATCCTAAAGCTCACAAGGAAGAACAAAAAATTCCAAATATCCAATGCAATCTTGAGCAATTAGGATAATGCAGAAAATATCACCACGTCCAATTTGAAATTACCCTGCTGATTCATAGTAGCAAAATCCACATGATACTCATACAGAGGAGACATGTATTTCAATGGGAAACAATAGGAGATTCATAACTGAATGTGCATAGTTATCACCATCATTATTTTTGAAAGAAATGTAGAAATAATACACTGAAGAAAAGAAAATTCTACAATAAAGAATGCTAAAATTGTCATTAATATGTGTATACTGAACCTAGGTTAATATTCTTCACCCCATACAAAAAAATTCAAAATGGACCAAAGATGCTCCTGAACTTAGGAACTTTTAAAGGAAAGCAGGGCAAGTATTTCAAGACATGGTGTTGGGCAAGGACTTTTGGAAAAGAAGTCTCACAGAGAAGAAAATGAAAGCAGGAAGTGACAAGTAGGACTGAGTGAAATTTAAAAAGCTTTTGTCCAGCAAAGGATGCAATCGAGGGAAAACTCAGCCTAGAGAATGAGAGAAAACTTTGCCAGCTACATACCTGCGAGAGGATTGAAACATGGAATGTATGAATAACTCACAAAACGGAACACTGAAAATATGTGACAACTCACTTAGTAAAAGGGCAAATGAAGCAAAGAGGCTGCTCTCAGAATAGGAGAATATTTTGTTGTTTGTGTGTCTATGGTTTCAGTGCTGACCATACTGATTTGGACAACCAACAACGGGACTCACTCTTGGGAGAGGCTAATATTCCCCCAAGAGTCATTAGTTGCCTACAGTTCTCTGTCTATGGTAGGGACCTCTAGAAATTTTCTCCCTTTCATGTTAACATGTTCATTGTTGCTGCCATTGTTCCAATCTTATTTATGCAGCCACCTCTTGAAGAGACGGTTCTACAACAGATATCCTGGTCCTCTGTCTCTTACAGTCTTTCTCTTCTGTCATGTTCCCTGAGCCTCAGAAAGTTGTATTTATACATTTGTTTACACACACAACACAGCCAGACACACATACAAATACACACCCCACATGTAACATACAGTCATGCAGAAAATAAGGAAAGAAAACAGAGCTAAAATTGAATATATGTATACATATGTCACACACACAAACACACACACACATATGTGACACAACACAGCTATACCACTTCTGAGCTGGACTCCAGAGATTCCAAGGTTGCACATCATAGAGATGTACGCACATCAGTGTTGCGACCTTATTCACAATAGCTAAGTTATGAAACCAACTTAAGTTTCAGTACAGACAACAAAGACATGTAGGTTATATACAAAAATGGGATTTTTCAGCCTTAGAAGATGAAGTTATGTCATTTTCTAGAAAACAGACACAAGTGGAGTTAATCATATTAGGGTAATTAAACAAATCTGAGAAAGACAGTGTTTTCTCTCTTATGTAGACTCTAAATGTTATATGTGTGATCTCTCTCTTCTCTCTCTCTCTCTCTCTCTCTCTCTCTCTCTCTCTCTGTCTCCCCTCCCCCAGTCCTAAACATAACCAGCTAAATCCATATCTAAATCTATATAATGTTACTTGTATGTATGTAGGTTTTCAGGGATGACCATTTGGTATTGGGGAAGACTAATTCTCCTTCTCTCAGCATCCCTTAGCTGCCTGAAGTTCATAGTGTAGGGTTGACCCCTTTTGGTTTTTCTCCACCTTGACATGTCTCTTGTTGTCCTTGCTCATCTCCTGTTTAGGTGGTCATGTTGGTGAGACTTTAGGGGTATAGCTTCTGATGTTGCCAGATACAATCTGACAACAGATTCCAGGACTGATTTACAAAAGTCCAGTCTTTTGATAAAAAAACAAAACAAAACAGTATACAGGTTCACCTTCAAAGGAACAGAAACACTAAGATTGTACAACACCTATTCTAAAACACTTCTAGAACTTTACTCTAAAATTATTTCTAGTAGATGATTGGAACGAAAAGCCAGAGACAAACCATGTAAATTCTATTTCTTTAACCTTCTCTCTGAATGTCATTTTCTCACTTAGTTCTGAGAGAACAATGTCACACAGGAGGAGGAAATCTTCAGCTCTACTTGTCCACTGTATAGCCAGGCCAGAAGTGCAGAGGGTAATTTTTTAAAAAGTATTTTAAGAATCTCAGCCACTAGCTGGTCCATGGTGGAACATTCCTTTAATCCTAGAAGAGGCAGGCAGATCTCTGTGAGTTTAAGGGCAGCCTGGCCTACAAGAGCTAGTTCCAGGATAGGCTCCAAAGCTACAGAGAAAAACCTGTCTCCAAAAACCAAAAAAAAAAACCCAAAACAACAACAACAGCAACAACAACAACAACAACAAAAGAATCTCAGCCACCAGCTCACCACACTGACAAATGGCATCTTCAACTATAACATCAAAGTCTTGCAGCTTTGTCAAGAGTCTCTGCAACACTGTTCAGAATATTCAAATATTCTACAAAGTCTCTTGACTATTGTGACTAACAGTTCCCAAATTAACACTTTTATCACTCATGTAATCACTAATTGACTCACTTTGTGATGTGATCTTCAAACTCCTGTTTCATCAAATATATAGAGAAAGTCTCAAATATTAAGGAATTCAATTAGCTGGGGTCAGTATGAACTGAATGCCCCCCAGGATCTCTGTAAACGTTCATTCAGGATGTGTCAACAGCGATCCGATGGCTGTATTCCAAGGTCACATCAGCGTGCTTACATAATTTCCTGAGTAAGATGTCCTGGCATCAGCAGAGGAACCAAGGTAAGTAAGCTTTGTAGGTACTTGGTGCAGTGTAAGAGCTTCTTTTACATTTGCTATTCCTATGAACTCATGCTTTCATGCAACAACAAATCAATCAAGAAGTTAATGTGTAATTCCTACACTTCAAAGTCCACTGTTAACGAGCACCATCTGATCATGTGGAATGCAGTTGGTCAAACAGAACTTTGGTGACCTCAAGGCTCTAAAACAATTTTGTATCTTTTTAAGATATGTAAGACTATCTTCCAATCAAGAGGGAATGACTTTGCATTTATAGGTTATATATATGTTGTGTGCAGTATTTTTGGAGTAGTGTCAAAAATAGTGTTCACTGGAATGTACTGCATATAGCTATGTAAAATACAAATGCAGGTAAATAATATTAATTAGCTGTTATTGAGTAAATGCATATTTAAAAACTTTGATGATAAAATCACACATATGTTAACAAAATGAATTTAAACTGATAATTCTGTGTTTCAAGTTTACAAGATTGTAAAAAGAAAAGCCCTTGGTTTGAGCAGCTTTTTGAGCCAGGAAGTGGATGGTGGCGGTTGTGTTGGGGTCGCTTGCACTTATCCCAAGTTTTTATCTTTACTATTCCTACTTTTATTTTATAATACACTGTAAAATAAATCGCTCTATCTGGTGCTCATGAAGGGCATTATTAAACCACACAACGGCAGTGGGATTCTGTCATGCTACATGCTGTAGCAGCCACTTTGGTTAAAATGGAAAGCATAGTCAATCTTCTGCCACTCCTTCCTTGCCTGCTTTCCGGCATTCGAGGGTTTTTTTCCCTTGAGTCCCTCCCAGGCACAGATTCCCAGGTCTGCTTACTTCATGCATGTGTATGCCGCTACTCTCCCAGGCCAATTCCGCTGCACGTATAAGCGCCTTGGCAGAAGATAGTCCAGCTGCCTTTGCAAAGCCCTCTTCTGAGAGCATTCACTCCTAGCATGCTGAGCCAGAGTGGTCGGTTTGTCCTGCACCTGATTTTCTCAGTATCTACTCCCTTCCTGACTCGGTACTGCATCTGCTCCTCCTGCTGGCTGAGCATCATCACTACTTCTGATTACCTTTGTACAACCCTGTCCTTTCAAACATTGGCGTCAGAGATGGTAAGACACTTAATTTTTAAACGGTAAACAAACAAACAAAAATAAATAGAAAGACAAGAAAAAAGGGAAGGATAATCTTAAAATCCTCCCCATGTTAAATATTGAACATATCACAACCCAGGAATTTAGGACCCTGCTTACTGTTACTATTGACCGGACGAATGAGGAAATAATAAATTTCACTGGGATTGACTTAATGTTGGTCATAATTATTATCAGTTTGATTATTCATATTTTATCCTTAAAATGGTTTGATAACTGTGCCAAATATGAGAAAATGACAGATAAGATATAAACTTTAGAAAAACTTACTATTCATAAGATACAAGCCTTAGGAAAGGTTGCAAATAATAATATACAAGCCTTACAAATACTTAGTAATGAAAACAATAAAAAAAAATAAAATGCAGACTTTAGAAATGCTCACTAATGAAAATAATAAAAGTTTGATTAAAAAAAGCCTTGGAAAAACATACTAATAAAAATATTCAGACACAGGCAGAGAAATTTAGGGCAGAACTTGGCTCACCATTGCATTATGAAATTGAAGAAGAGTGTCCCAAAGTTACTGGAAAACCAACTTCAGTTTATCCAGTCATCATACAGGAAAAATCACCAAATGACAGGTATCACCAAGGCTACGAAGAGCTTACTGGAATCCTGTGCAAATGTTAGGTTTGAGGAGATTTAAGAAAGCAATAGTTTCATATGTTATGCATCAACATTTCCTGAGGCAGATGTTAAATACATGGGCAACTAGTAACAGGATTATTACACAAGACTGGAAAGATTTGGTAGTAGCAGTATTGAAAGTACGTCCTCAGTTATAATGGAAGATTTGGTGGAAAGACAAGGCCAGGGTGTGGAACAACTAAGCAGGGCCAGAGGTGTTAGAGATGTAAGATCAACTTCTTGGTGAAGGCTATTATGCTGGTTTGCAATGACAGTCTATTTATGATGAACACCCCTTGGCCCTATGCCATACAGCAGCTTTGAATGCTTGGAATAGCATTGAAGAAGTCAGAAAGAGAACTGAGTCATATACCAAAATTATACAGGGCCCAAAAGAAGGCTTAACTAATTTTTTTTTACAAAGATTGACTCCAGTTGTAGAATGATATCTGATCCAGAAGTTAGATGAATATTAATTGAATCTTTCACTTTTGAACATGCTAAATGATATTGAAAGGGATAAACATGCCTTTAAAGATGGGATCAATGCCCATAAATGAAGGAATCTGATCAATTTTGAATCTCATGTTCATTCTGATACTTAGATAAGAGAGGTAATTTCCAAAAATCTTAAGAAAAACTAAATGTCAGGTATTTTAATTGTGGTAGACAAGGTCATCAAAAAAGGGAATATAGCCTAGGTGTTCTTAGAAACAATGTTTTTACTAGAGATAACCTAAACAGAAGGTCCAGACTTTTGGAGTATGCAGAAGGTGAGGCAAAGGCCAACATTGGACTAATGAAGGCAGATCAACAATGGACAGGCAAGGTAAACCTTTGCCACTGGGAAACCCCTTTGGGGGGCCTTTCACAGGCTCCCATGTCAAATTTGGTTCAATCATTCCCTGTCTTCATAGGGGAAACTACTCCACAGTAGTTAATTCAGGGAGCTAATGCCTGTTGTTAAAAACCACAATGCTCTGGATGACAGAACAGCTTCAGCAGATAAACCTAAATTTTCAGAAGAGACTATAAAACAGGCATTTTGGAAACTTCTAGACCAAAGCTAAAAATATAAATAGATGGCATTGTAATTGAAAGTTTGGTTGACACAGGCATGGATGTAACCATAATCTCGCCAAAATCCTGGGATCCAGATTGGCCTCTTCAGAAAGTAAATGTTCAACTTCTTTGGACTGTAACTTTATCTCAGGTAAAACAAAGTACCAGATGGGTCGAATATAGAGAACCAGAAGCATAGATAGGAAAATTAAAGCAATTTGTGGCTAACAGTAATAAATTTATGAAGACATGATTTATTGTAACGATGGAAAACAGATCAAATTTCTCAAATCTCAGAAACAACCCATAAAGTAGAGAATGCTTCTGAGAGAAATATTAGAAGGTATTTTCAAGAGTGGTCAGACTGCTCCAGTTATACATAAATAGGACACAGCAGTGTCAAACTGGGAGCTTAGGTCCCAGCCCCTCACATCTATCCCAGCCCCCAGGCCTGGTCTGGACTCCAAATCCCAGCAGGCCAGGTCCGGACCCCTTCCTGGGGTGGGGTCATGACCACTCCTGAGGGTATTTAAATGAGTTCCCTAAAGAGGAACACATGGTCTCCCTCTTTTCCTCCTCCATGAGAGTGCAGAACTTCCATTAAACCTGGAATATTTTAATTTGGCTTGTTGTGATTCGGCTTGATTGGGAATTTTGCTTTGGCAGGGAGCTCGCATTAGGAAATATTCCTAACAAGCAGTTGCTGGTCTTTCAACAGTACCAACAGCCATATCTTTAAAATGGTTAACTGATGGGCTGGAGAGATGGCTCAGTGGTTAAGAGCATTGCCTGCTCTTCCAAAGGTCCTGAGTTCAATTCCCGGCAACAACATGGTGGCTCACAACCATCTGTAATGAGGTCTGGTGCCCTCTTCTGGCCTGCAGACATACACACAGACAGAGTATTGTATACATAATAAATAAATAAATATTGTATACATAAATAAATAAATATTTAAAAAAATGGTTAACTGACAAACCTGTCTGGGTGGAATAATAACCTTTAACGTCAGAGAAATTACAGATTTCTAACTGCAATTCTCCTGTGCTTCCCTTCTGGAAAACTTTGGGACTTGTCCAAAGCCTTAGCCGGGTGTTCCTCACATGTCAGGCAAAATTATTCCTGTGGACTGATAGTAGCAAGACTTACCCCCAAACTGTAATTCTGGTGAATAAAATAAGACAGTCAAACCTTTTGTCCCACACTGTAATAAAAATACTTCAAAGCCTGTTTGCTACAATTAACTCACTGTCAGGATGATTTGGGCAGACGGGTTGCCTTTGTATAGATAGACTAGCGGGACTTTCACAGATAATACTCAAGGACAAAATCGCATCACTTTTGGATTTGTTGTATCAAAGCCTTCCTGAGATTAAAGAGTCCAAGAAGTGCCCTGAATTTGTCCTGCCTGTCCTTGTGGGAGACTCTGCACTCTGCTGCTCCGACCTGGAAGGCTAGTACCACGTCCTCTATACGTTCACCTCAGTTTAATGATACTAGATCTTAACTTAGGAGACTGTTTATGCTTTAGCCCCAAGATTTGTGTAACTAACAGATGGAGGTTATTAAGTGATTTAACATCACAAAACCTCCGTGGGAAGTGAGTGCTGCCAGGAGCCAGAGTTGCTAGGAGGTGTCAGGACCCACATTTTGTACAAATTACAGGATATTTCCTTTGGTCTAACCACATAGTGTAGAAGACAAATCTTTAGTCTTAAAACAGTTTTATTGCCAGTTTATGTTTGGCGAATGTGTTGATACGAACCAGCACTGTACGTTTCCTCCTATCGTCCTCGGGTTGCTATGGTTACTCACTGTTTTGCAGGGCTCTACAGAGGTACTGGGAGCCAAAAGGAGCTCCTGTGTCTTGCTTTATTTGCGTTTTATTAAACAGAGACTTTTAGTTTATATATTTAAACACTTTGTTTAAATATAGACTAGTATACGAAATTCTCTTTTCATCCTTAGCTTTTTCCTTGGTTAATTTTTCCTTTTTATGACCTCTTTCCTCTAAGAGATAACCCACAGCCACAGATGCCTCCCTGAGCCATGAAAGTAACTGACAAGTTGCTGCCTTGACTCTTACCGGTCTCCTAGGAATGGTTTGTGAACATGAGAAAATTGCCTTGCAACAATCCTGTTGCCAAAGACTTGCTGATTGTATGTGTATAAAAGTTGTAGACTTTTGGTACAGGGGAGAAAAAATAAAACATGATTCGAACACCACGGGTGTGAGCTCATCCTGTCACCTCTTAGACTAGAAGTTTTCCAAGTCCTTTTTGCTACACTGAGGTAGCTGACCTGAACACTGGCAGGAAGTCAGAAGAGCTGGATTCTGCTGTCTCCCAACAGCACTAATCTCAGATCTCTCAGATTTATTTTGATGATTTAAAACTTTAATTAAGGTATACATATCATATCAAAATTATAATGTTTATATATATTTAAACTTTCTGTATAGATATTAATGGTTGTATAACCAATTCTAATCTTAGTCTTCATGTAGCTTCCTATACAAGATTACCCAAATAATCACACAGAAACTATATTAATTGCAACATGCTTGGCCTATGAGCTCAGGCTTCTCTATTTAACTCTTTATCTTAAATTAGCCAATTTCAATTAATTTGTGTATCGCCATGAGGCCTTGACTTACCAGGTAACATTTCGGCTCCAGCATCTGTCTCCTTTGGCAGTTACATGGTATATCTCTGACTCTACCTTCTTTCTCTATATATCTCTGTTTGGATTTTCCACCTTTTACTATTCTGCCCTGCCATAGGCCCAAGCAGAATCTTTATTAACAAATGGTAATAAAATATATTCATAGCATACAGAGGGGAATTCCAAATCATATGCTGTACTCATAGGTCTGTGTCTATTCAGTCATCATCAGAGATACTTCTTTCTGCACCAGATAGGAATAGGCTGACAAGATTCAGAGAACGGGAATTGAGTGGGAGAAAGAGAGAAAGAGCAGGTCCTTGAAACCTTGAAATAAGATGCCTTCTTTTCATACCTCCACTTAGAGCTCAGAGAACTCTAAGGAAGAGGAGGAGGAAAGACTATAAGAGTCAGAGAGAATGGAGGAGACCAGGAGAACAGGCCCTCTGACTAAACTGATCAAGGATGATATGATTTCACAGAGAGTGAAGCAGCAAGCACAGGGCTAAAATGACTTACACAACTTCCTCCACATATGTATTAGAACTTTCAGATGTCATTTTTATATAACTTGTGGTTGTGTGAATGAGTAGGTCTTTGATTCTTGTCCCAGTAGGTTGAGTTACAGACTGAGATGCTGCTAGGAAATGTATAAAATGAACTGGAGAATATTTTCAAAGACTGTGGATAAATAGTTAAACCAGTTAGTGTAAACAGTCTTTTTATAATAGTTCACTGCAATAGCAAGATCAAAGTGACAGTAGTTCTAATTTCATATACATTCTGCTAGATGTTCATTAGAATGAAAGAGGGAAGAAACAGTCATTTTATGTCATTTAGGCAAAAGGGGGTAATACAACCTGAATATATACAGCCTAGAAGCATAATTTGTCTATCAAAGATACAGAGAGATGCTAGGGTACATGTATACTCTCAGAAGTATAGTGATATTTAATTTATGTTTCAGTAAATAAAGCTTGCCTGAAGATCAGGAAAGCAAAACAGCCCAGCCACTAGAGAAGTTTCCATTTCCACAGGGGTGCATGATCTATTTTGCATAATTAGCCTCTGGAAAGATCATAGAAGAAACCTTAGCAAATCTTAACATGCTTACATGATGTAAATCTGGAAGGAACTAAAGTCAAGAGATTGGTGAGAAAAGAGTGGGATTATCACTTATTCTGATAACATATTTTGCAGTCTCAGTGTTAAAATAGAGTGAGATAATCAGTATGGATTCCACCCTTTTTCTCTTCTTCAAACACATACACATCCTAAAGAGAATTCACCAATGAACATCACACTCAGTTAACTCTATTAAGAAAAGATGGTATCTATTATTTCTTAGCATACTGGAATATTCTCTGATTATTTTATTTAAAAAGTGTGTTTTGCTTGGAATTCAAATGATTGATGGACTTTAGAGGCAGAGATATGAATGTACTTACTCATACAGGGAAGTGGCTTTCTGTTTTTAACAATCAGAAGAACAGAGGATAATAGAACTTAGGCTCACTGATTAGGTCTCTTATCTGACTAAGATTGTAGTTAAACATTGCACTTTTTATTAAACCTTAACCGATCTCACTTCTCACAGTATGACCATAAGTAGTGTCACTGTGATTCAGCAGTTTGACCAATGCCAAGGTTATTCTAATTTTATACCCAAACTGATCCAACAGTAAAGTCCCACAGACTATGAGTGAAAAATGTAAACAAAAGTACATGAAGTTGTAAACTTAGGACAATGATTATTCAGATCATTATTTAGAGATTTTCTACTTAAATATCTGAAAGGTTTTCATAAGTCTTATAATTAGAAAATTAAATGGCATGGTAGAGGTAGCTAATACTTGGCCACCAAAGTGATGGTTTGTGAGTGTAAACAGAGAATCACTGTATATGAAGGATACAAATGAGCTAATGTGCACTGACCCTTTCTAAAAAGAATGGAGGCAACTGCTACTGGAGCCAAAATTCAATGAAATCTGCTTAAAACCATGACATTTGAACAGATATCAGGGTATCAGGTGAAGGCTTCAGGGACTTCCAATAGAAATGCAGATCCAATGGCTGAATAAACTCACCTCTGACAGATTCTCTATTTGATCCCTTGTTCTGTGACTTCATCTTCCAAGAACACACTACCCCCACTTATAATAAGTATATGTATGTATATATAATACATACACACTCATATATATATTCCATACATCCCCAAATACCCAAGGAGACAACAATACTTAGGGTGCTAACAGGTAAAATAATGATATGTTATGTATCATCTTCTAGTCCTGGGTACCATTTTGTTGATCTGAATTTGGTATGCAGACATTTATCTTTTTTTTCTGATCCATGAATGTTTCATCACTAGGAGACATCCAGTGACTCTGTGGAAGATATATTTG
>NC_022027.1:34359518-34360028 GCF_000317375.1 Microtus ochrogaster | reverse complement strand
TGCATGAAGGTCTTACTTAACAGTTGTATACCCTCACATTGATGTCTCAGCTTCATCCATCATTTGGGTGGGTCCTAGAGAAGGGGGTATTGGGAGGTATAAGTATTGAGAATTCTAAGTTTCCTAAATATACTTGTGAATGGATGTGTGGGGTTATCTCTTTTGCTAATAAACATGAGCACTCTCAAAAAAATGAACTCAAGATTGTCAGGAGCCATGTGACTTTTTGGGGAACAAGGCCTGAGATTAGCGTGAATGGGTCTCCTTGTGCTAAGACTCTGGAGGCCCTGACCCAGGTGGCAAGAGCTCTGGACAGCTTGCTGCATGATTCTGGGCATGTATAGGAGTAGGGTGCTTGTTCTTCCCAGTTGCCACCCGAAATAATCACATAAACTGCATTAATTAAAAACAATGGTTGGCCCGTTAGCTCTAACTTCTTATTGGCTAACTCTCACATCTTAATTTAACCCATTTCAAGTAATCTGAGCATCACCACAAGGCCATGGCCTA
>NC_022027.1:34335267-34359038 GCF_000317375.1 Microtus ochrogaster | reverse complement strand
CCTGTCCTGGAACTAGCTCTTGTAGACCAGGCTGGCCTCGAACTCACAGAGATCTGCCTGCCTCTGCCTCCTGAGTGCTGGGATTAAAGGCGTGCACCACCACCGCCCAGCCAGTTGGTATATTTTTAATAATTCTCAAGTTTTACATAGTAGAGCACTGTAGAAATCTTTTTCATATATGAAAAGTGTTAATTAAATATCCATTACAACTTTATAACCTGTGTATTGAGCAAAAGAAATGCTGTTCAGTTGGATTCTTTCTTTCCTGTGTTCTACTTTGCAGACTATGCTCTGAGAATAAAAATTCTAATTGTAGATATTGCAGGTCAGATCTTGAGAAAATTTTGCTGTTTAAACTACATTCTCTAGCATAAATACTATGCTATGATGCCAAAATTTTCCATTCAATCTTGACTATTCATTCTTTAATTTTTATTTAATAAGCTCTTATTGAAAATAAGTAAAAGAGTACTTTAATTTTGTGATTTTCACATAATTTCCCCGGGTTGCAAAGCAGTTAGAAATGACTAGCTAGATGAATAAAGGGAAGGCACAGGTCAACTTATTGCCCCAGGAGGGAGATGTACTGTAACACTAAGCAGACTTAATTATGTATGGATTCTCAGCCACTGTTCTGAGCTAAACAGTCCATCTTCCATTGTGCATTTTCATATTGTCCAATTGCACAGAATTATTCAATAAAAAGAATAGTCAAAGTGCCATGTGGTAATTAGGCTTCCATTCTTCTAACCAAAATACGTCAGCTGATATAGATTTTTCCAATGTAATATTTTTATTGATTCATTGGGAATTTCACGAAAGACATCGCTCTCACACTCACTTCCCACTCCTCCCAGGTTCACCCTCCCACTCCAGTGTAATCCCCCATCCAAAATACATCAAGTCCAATCTGTGCCATGTATGCACTTGTCCAGGCATGGTGAATGAAGCCCTTAAGGTAACTGAGTCCTTCCCTACACCCCGGCCGGAAACCATCAACTGTGAAGAGCTGAGGGAAGTGTGTTAGGAAAAATCTCGAGTTGGTGTAATAAGTGAAGAAAATTCTCAGCCAAGTATTTTGCATTTAAGAAAGATGTATTTCTTTGCTCATGTAGCACACACAACTTGGTTAACAATGTACCTAGAGTAAATAATTCTGGATTTCAGTTGTATTCTGTCTTTAAAGGTGATTTACCTTCCGACATTTGTGTGCTTGCATCTGTATTTCTGTGAAACTATGAACTGTACATTGTTTTTCCTTCTTGCCCGGACATTTAAGCAATTTTACCATCGACTTTTGTAGTTCTCCACTTACTCTCTTTCTTTATCCCCTTCTCCACACACATATTTTAGTGTGCTTTAAACTTCACGTTGTATTTGTTATTGTTGTTGTTGTTGTTGAGGGTGGTGGTGGTGTATGAGTGTGTATGTGTGTGTATGCTGTGTTTATATGGGTGTGTGTGGGTGCAGAGACACAGGTTGTAGGCACAGGACAAGTCTGTGATGTTGATTCTCTCCTTTCACTATCTGTCGGTTCTGGGGTTTGAACGTTAGTACTCGGGCTTGCGCAACCCTATAAGCTGAAACATCCTGCTGCCTTTCATATTTGTTTCTATAAAAATACATTCATCTTTTTCATTGTATCCTGAAACATCTTTCCTCTACTTTGGTAGTTTGAATAAAATCTGCCTTGTCACTTTTTTTTTTTGACAGACAGTTATAGTCCATTTGATTATAAAGATGATCTCTCTAAAAAAATTCACAATAGAAACTTCAGGCTTATGCCAGGCGGTAGTGGTGCACGCCTTTAATCCCAGCACTCGGAAGGCAGAGGCAGGCGGGTCTCTGTGAGTTCGAGGCCAGCCTGGTCTACAAAGGGAGTTTCAGGACAGGCTCCAAAGCTACAGAGAAATCCTGTCTCAAAAAACCAAAAAAAAAAAAAAAAAAGAAACTTCAGGATTCCTGTTTTTCTCCTATAAACAAGATGGTATTTCAGTAGTTAGCATTGTTTTAGGGATGATTACATCCATAAATCAGTAAAAAATTAGTTATATCAGGAAATCAATATTTAAAAAGGTTAATTTTTAAGAAGGAAAATATATAGAAAATCAAGTATCGTATGTCTTTTAAAACTTGATACACTGTGCTAGAATTGAATGAAAAGTCTTGTCTTCTTTCTTAAAGAGTCCTATTCCTTTTTATTCTTTTGCTTCTTTACAAAGAATCGGTAAACAAACAAGCAACATTTTATAGTGAGGAAAATCGTAGCTGCCACACAAGCCAGGAGGAATCCAATCACATCCAGAGAGTAGTACTGGTACCAGGTGAGGTTAAAGGCAAGAGGCTTCAGGTGCTTGGCCCCTTTGTGGCGCATGACATACTCAACCCAGAAGACAGCTCTGTCCAGGGGCTTCATGGGCTGGTCATGGTGAATGGTTGATAAATACATCACATTCTTTTTATAGCTAAAGGAAAATACAATGCGTATTAATTTACAGAAAGAAGAAACATATGTGTATAAATTTATGTGTATCATAACGATGATCACATAAAAATATAAAGAAAGTTGTGTGTTTATCACAGTAAAGATCTTCTTAAATAATGTATCATCTAGAACTTCTTCAACATACAAGATTTAAATATATAAGAAATGCTAGGAAAAGACAGATATTTATAAGTAAGAGATCAGAATGAATTAGCACCCCAAAGCAAAATTAACAAAGTCAAAAGGAGCTAGCTTTTGGGGTCTTGAAACACGAGTAATTAAGGAAGCAATTTCTAGTGTAGCTGGTACAGAACAGTAGAACAATTTGGAAATGCACAATGATGTGTCATTTTCACTGTGGTCCATATCTGGGCAAAGCTGTTACGGAGTTGGGTTTAATGAGGAAATTGTATTGACCACTTATTAGTGCTTATGGGTTATAAATGTAGGTGTGCAGTGATTGTTCTTTTAGTGGATTCTTAGTCTTTTAATAAATTTCTCCTTCTAGTTTTTAAACTGTTAAATGGAAATAATAAAAAATAAAAATTTCTCTATTCAGGTGAAATTGGTTTTTTTTTATTGATTTTTATTGAGCTTTACATTTTTTCTGCTCTGCTTCCTGCTTCTTCCCTCCTCTTCAACTCTCCCCTAAGTTCCCCATGTTCCCATTTTACTAAGGAGATCTTGCCTTTTTCTACTTCCCATGTAGATTAGATCTATGTATGATTCTCTTGACTCTTGGAATACTGTGAATTATTCCTACTGTAAACAAGAATTAGAGTAAATTTTGGCAATTTCTGTTCATGTTTTTCGTTTATGTGTTTTTTTTTTTACTGTTGAGACTACTCAATATTTTACACCAAAGCATTGAAGATATATTTGATTCTAGTGGTGATATGATTACAGACAAAGATATATGGGAAAGGAATCTAGCTACAGACATTGATTATCAAGTGTACAGTTTAGCATGCTTAATCATAACCGAGTACCAACGGCAATAGAGACAACTCCCCTTCGTATTATTATAATATACTGAAGAATTCCAGCCAGAAATGCAGAGAGAAGAGCTTTTCAGACAAAGGCAGAAGTAGTAATATAGTTGTTATGCAGGAGATGAGACCTGTAATAAGGATGTTGTACAGTTTACTGAAGACTAATGCTCTGTGTGTCATAAGCTTTCAAAATGTATCACCTATGGATCAAAATATTGCCAAACACAAATTTGTAAGATTCAATATAGTTGGAGGTAGAGATTAATTTTTTATCTTACTGGTTTAAAGAAAGCTATTTTTAGGTGAATTTTTTTAAAGTAAGAGAAAAAATGTTGGCCATGCTCATTTCCTTCACTAAACTACAATTTCAACCATCAGTAGTTATTTGAACAAAACTGTATTTACTCTAAAATTAAACCCATGATAATTTTTGTTTTATTAAAACAGCTCCAAAGTACTTTGGTCTTGGCTGTTGGCACATGCTTTCTATTCTATAGTTTTGTATGATGAAAGAGGAGGATGTCATGTTAAACTCAGACATTGCCTAAAACAAAAATAATGAGGAAACACATTGACATTCCCTCACTGTCTAATGCAGCTCTTTGTACTTACCATTATTTCTTTGTTTACGTTAATTGCTGCTCTCTGGAACTCTAGTGAGAAATTATTCCTAATAAATAGGCTAGTGACAAAGCTCAATGATAGAATACTTGCTCAGCATGCATGTGTAAAGTTCTGGGTTCCAATACAACACAAATAAATAAATATATGTTTATACTCACGATGGATTGTTAATGACTTCCTTCAGGGCATTAAGCAAATCTGAACTTGTCATTGTATGAAAATCGACTGAAGCAGCTGCTCCTTTGGCTACCATGTGAGCAATGTTATCATATTGTTCTGCAAACATAGGGATTCCAACCATGGGTACCCCATGATGAATTGACTCATAAATGCCATTGGCTCCACCATGAGTTACAAAAACTCTAGTTTTTGGATGACCTAGGATCAGAAGAACAACAGAAAATGTACTAATTAGAGTTCTCAGATATAAGTAAAAATCTGTAATCAAGTGATAAAAGGGTCAGTGTATTTTAACATTGAATAATACAACTTTTGTGTATGTATCCAAAGGATGCTCAATTGTGCCACAAGGACATGTGCTCAAATATGTTCTGAGCAGCATTGTTTGTCATAGCCAGAACCTGGAAACAACTTAAATGCCCCTCGACTGAAGAATGGAAAAGGAAAATGTGGTACATTTGCACAATGGAGTACTACACAGCATAAAAAAATAATTTGCAGGAAAATGGATGGAGCTAGAAAGCATTATTTTGAGTGAGGTAACCCAGACACAGAAAGACAATTATCACATGTACTCACTCATAGTTGGTTATTAAATTTAAAACAAAGAAAACCAGCCTACAAACCACAATCCCAGAGAATTTAGCCAACAATGAGGACACTAAGAGAGACTTACATAGATCTAATCTACATGGGAAGTAGAAAGTAGAAAAACACAAGATCTTCTGAGTAAATTGACAGCATGGAGACCTTGGTGGAGGTTTGAAGGGAGGAGGGTAGAGGCAGGGAGGGGAGCAGAGAAAAATGTAGAACTCAATAAAAAAGAAAATTCTATTAACAAAAAAAGTAAAAATTAAATTAAATTACTTAAATTGCTTTAGGTCTCACAGCAAGAATCACCCAAGTCCAAAGTTGTGTAACTGAGAGAGGTGCACCTTTTGTTTTCTTTTAAAGGTGATGCTAGGGTTTACAGGAGAATTATTTGAGTGATGAATGAATGACAGTTGTGGCATGTGATGACCCTGGAACAATGAAAAGGGGTTTTCAATTGAACACGTAGAGTACATACTGAATGAAAGAAATTGAATGTCTCAGAACACCATTTGTTTGTTATAACTAATCAACTTAAAGGGATCATATGTTAGTGCCATCCATTTCTTTCTTGCTTCTTTTTTTCCCATTACCCTCTTCCCCAGGGTAATAAGTGCTACCAAAGGCACTTGAGGAATCTCTAGGGAAACACTGTCATACAGGCTTGCTTATTAGTACATACATAATAATATCGTTTGTTATATTTATTATTTGTTATTATTGTATATGGTTGTATTTGGTTTAGTTCTGTCTTATTTAGACAAAAAGGGGATGTGTGTCCAGGGGTTTGGAAGAATTTTGCCAAAATATCCAGTGCAAGGAATGGAAGACTTCACTTTTCCTTGTTGGTTTGGTGAGGATGGGGTGTCCTTGACTCTTTTCAAAGAGCAAACACTCTAGCCATTGTCCTTAATTGCTTCCAAGAACTTAAAGATAAGATCTCTGAAGACATCATACACTCCAAACATAAGAGCTGGAGCAATTGAGAAGGAATTGATTTGGAAACTTCTCTGAGGACTTTCATAGTATTGGAAGAGGCTACATAAGATCTCTAGGGAGAAATGTAATCAATAGTCCTATTAACTGTCAGACCTATGGCTTATAACAATGACTGGCATGGCAAGATATCCATATAGCAAAATGGTGGCACTTTTATCTTAGGAATAAACAATATAAATCCAAGTCTCCATGGATTTGAGGCCAACTCAGTGGTAAGAAATTCATGTGTGGTGCTGTAAAGCAAGTCAACTATCCAAACAAGTATAACTTCTAAGTACATTATTAGCATTTATCCTTATAACTACAGGTAACTGTAGCTCTCACAAGTCATCAAAAAATCTTCCGTTACAGCAAGTGGAGAATATTGCAGAGATCCACAGCTGGTGAAAAAGGAAGAGAATAAATGATCTTTGGATGCCCAAGGCCAATAAGTACACTTAGAGCAGCACAACTTCTAAATCAAAGGCTATGGAAACATTTTGGAAAAGATGTCAGAAGATCATAAGAGTCAGGGGACATATATATAATAGAAATATTGCATCCATGAAATCTCACCAGTGTGATTGCCTAAATAAGACTTGCATATTGACAGCACAAGTTGACCTGTCATCATAGATGGGAAGATTTCACAAAGTCCTATTCCTATGTGGAAAACTGTGGACAGTCAATGGCTGTCAAGATGGCAGTGCCAGGTTTCTCCAGTATGACTTCTCTAATCTATTGTCCAATCCTCCATTGTCAGCCCTAAACATGTGTATATAGCAAGCATCAAAAATTGGACATAGTGGGATGGTGAGATGGTAGAGGTCAAAAGGAGAAAGACAGCAGAAAATGATGATAATATAGTACTTACTTATGATTTCCTCAAAAATTATGTATTTCACAAAGGAAAATGATAACTAACACATGTACTAAGTCAGACACAATGCTTTTTAGGGCATTCAGGACAACTATGACAACCGAGTATTATATTGTACCAGGACAACAGTGGCAGTCAGAGTGCTGTATTGTACCTGTGCAGTGGTGGTGCATACCTTTATCCCAGCACTCGGGAGGCAGGGGCAGGAGGATCCATGTGAGTTCAGGGCCAGCCTGGTCTACAAGAGCTAGTTCCAGGACTGGCTCCAAAGCTACAGAGAAACCCAGTCTCGACAAAACAAAACAGAGTGTGGTAGTGTTGCATGATAATCAGTGTGAACTTTTTGTGATATGCAATATTGTTATTGATCATTAATGTTTCTTAGTCATTTTTGAAAAGTTCCTGTTTTAGTAAAAGTAACAGGTATAAAATTGAATTTGTAAAAGCCAAGGTAAGTACAGAACGCTCCCTGTGAGAGGCAGCTTCTTTTACAATGCACACTTTGTTCCTGGAATACAAAAATACATTGCCAGCTCACATTTCAATCTATTTCAAGCAAAACATATTTAAAAATTGGTTTTATTTTTGATTTTTCTAAAATGAATCAGTTTGCTTCCTATCGCATTTTAGCTTGTGAATCACATTTCAGCGCTTGCTTCCCAGAATCTCACCTAGAAGGTCATTCTGGGGGATCCACTTGAAAATCCTGGTATTGGGACCTAAGGTATCTGGTTCTATACCTTCATATCTCCAAAACACCTGTTAGAGGTTAGACAATAATTTATATCAGATTTTAAAACTGAAAATATAATATTTTAGAAATTAGTGCTTAGCTAAATGTCATTTTTATTTCTGGTATGGAAACCAGGTAAAGAGACATTAGACATTAAGAACTATCAAAACATGAAGCAGAGTATGGAATACCATCTATGTTTCTCTTTACATTTAATTGGGTCGAATGTCATTATGATTTTCGATGTGCACGCATGAGAGAGTTAATGAAACAGGAATATATTTAAAAAAAGTTTATATGTTCATAAATCAGCTGCAAGAAAAAATGATTAAACTTTTTGTGTATTTACTATAATTCTTCTAATTTTCCATTCATAGTTTTACGCCATTTTAACACAACCACAGATCTTACTTATATTCATTTGCCCTATGTTATTTTAATAGAGTTTGACACTTATTTTTTGTTATTCATTATTTATTTTCACCAAAATATTCCATATTTACAATTTGCTCTGTTTACTGGTTCTTTGGAAAAGGCACCACCACCGATAATCAGAGAATGAGTTATCAGTCAATTCCATCATGGCCATAATCTCACGGAATGTATGTGTTTATGTTGCCCACTAAAAATGTGAGCTTCAGCTACATATTCAATATCTGTTTGCCACAATAAGTTTAAACATTTCTTCAGGATCTCAGGGAAAACCAGCATGAGTTATTACAGGGAGATTTATGGGATAGGAAACTAAAATCTAGTCCCTACATACTCCAAATTGAAGTTCAGATGTGGTAAATTATCTTCATATACCTTATGAAGAGAGTCAGCTGAACCTTTCCTGATATCAATCCTATTTCTACTGGATTATCTCTTAGTTCCCATTTCTTTCTAAATGAAACACACTTTACTCTTCTGGGTTAGAGACAAAGTGCCATAGACAATGTTTGACTGTGTGTGGTTCACCATAAGGACAGGGACCATTTCACCCTCTCGTTTACACCATTCTGTTTTAGGTTTGGCAGATTCTAGAATGGCCAATCCTTCCTTTCTTTTTTCTCAAAGAACATGATACAAAAGCACTGAGATGGTGAACTCTCTTCTTCCTTTCTCTGAGAAGTCTTCTGAGTGGTAACTTAGCAACCCTAGTTCAGCATTCTCATAAAGAGGAGAGGGAAACCTGGGAAGTCTCTATGCTACTGCAGGTCTAGCAAACTATTAATGCTATACAACAGACATTTTTTCTATATCTGCTAACAAAGTTTTAAAATAAACTCTCATTTTCCCTGAATGTCTAGATTCAAACAAGGCTCAAGAAAAAGGTTTAAGTGATCACTGAGATTTTTGTTATTCTTGTTTAGTTTTGCTATCAGTATCATAAGACTAGAGAAGTTTAGATTGCACTCAAACATCATTGATCACGATATGTATATCACTGTTATTGTCATCAAAACACATTCTGTAGAATCTGCTATCTTTATCTTTGTTTCTAAACTGACTAAGGGCAATCATAATACTTGATTTTACATAGAGGGACCTTCCAGTGTCACCCCTTTCCAGACTTTAGTAAACTATGTAGATAATTGCCTCCCATGGGGATTTTACCTTTTGTGGAATCTGTGCAAGAGCTGATGCAATTGCATTGGCCCTTTCTTTTGTTGTGTTTCTGATCATTGATCCCAGAGAAAACACCACAACACCATGTTCCCCAGAGCTCTGTGCAAACTCTTCCATTTCCTGTGGATACAGAAATAATTTTATTATTGAAAATCGATAGCAGAAATGCTATTCAAATTGCTACTAAAATAGGAAAAAAAATGAAACATTATAGGAACGATAAGTGCCAATGATCAAGCACACATAAGACAATCATTGCTGCCTTAATCACCCTGTACTCATGGGGATCTGCACTATGTATATTCATATCTTTGAGCAACAAATATACCAAATAAAATCTTCTGAAAAATTTTAAGATGCATCATGTACATCTTATGAGACGCTTAGAAAGTTGTCATTTCTTAATCTAGAGAAAATGTGATTTTCCTCTTTCTTCGTTTCCATTTAAACTTCCTATGACTAGTCATTTAATGTAAATAAGGCCATTATTATATAACATTCTATTACTGTGACACACACATATATCTATATATGTTACTTAGTATAAGCCTTTCATTCTTCTTGATGTAGGGTTTCATTCTGGTAAGACAATTAAAATGTAATATTTACATATGCAATTTATATGATTATTTTTGAAGCCATGTGTGGAGAAGGTGTTTTTATTGCCTATAAAACTATGATACACATTGATTACACTAATTGATTTTACTTTGTATATATAGTTCAGATACAAATCTATGTAGTATTCATATACAAATAATACTAAGACACTTAATATATTTTATAGACTTTTGATTTATTTTTTTAAAGGAAAGAAGCCACAGGAGCAGTTCATAACTGATGGAAAAGCACACAATTATGGAAGATAAAAATAAGAATTTTATCATTTACTTTTATTTGGTGTGTGTGTGTAACAGTAACCATAAGAAGGGCAGAAGACAAGAAGCAATGTTTAGAAGTTTTCCCCTTCCACCATTTGTGCTTATTGCTATGGGATGAAACTGAAATTATCAGGCATTTAGCCTACTCTTCTCTCTTTTTTTTTCTGAACAATCTTTCCAGAATAAATACAGAAATGTTAATACAGAATAAGACAACCTTCATAATATATAACGTAGGTTAAAAGCCCTGTTTTCGAAATGTAATAACAACAGTTGCTATAACCAATTATGACCAGTGCATTGTTACACATTGTTTTTATTGCCGTCTTTCCTTTGTTGAGATACTAAGAACACTGTCCATTTCTCATCATGGAAACTGATGAATCCCTCAAGTACTGTACAAAATGTGTGAAACCTACAGACATATGGAATCAGCTCTTGATTATGGAAAATCTTTGGGTGTAGTCTAAATGATTCAAAACCAATGGCACAGGGTTTTGATCCTACTTCATGTTCTGGCTTTGTGGGAGCCTAGCCAGTTTGGATGTTCACCTTCCTAGACATGGATGGAGGGGGGAGGACCTTGGACTTTCCACAGGGCAGGGAACCCTGACTGCTCTTTGGACTGGAGAGGGAGGGGGAGAGGAGTGGGGGGAGGGGGAGAAGGGTGGGAGGAGGGGGAGGGAAATGGGAGGCTGGGAGGAGGGGGAAACTTTTTTTTTCCTTTTCTCAATAAATAAAAAAAAACATTGTTGGGTGTTGTTAGCCATTTAAAATTATTTCAGTGATCAGTGATATGGTTCGGTTGGGAGGATTCCTGTTACCAAGCCTGATAACCTGAATTTGACTGACCCCTGTAAGCCACATGCTGTAAGAAAAGAACAGACTCATGGAACTTGCCTCTAACATTCATTCATAAGCCATGATGTCTCTTTCCCCACATGCACATATTGTAGTTTATATGCACACACATACATCACACAAATTAAAAACAAGTGAAAAAAATGTAATATTATGTGGTTGGTAGTGATATAAAAACCCACAAATTCTTTGGCTATCATATTATATGGGATCAAAGAAAGCTTATTCTCTATAACTATTTTAAAACTGTGAAGTTCATTTCATAACAGATATAATGGCAGAATGAATGAATAATTAGATCTAATTACTGTTTTCATAAGCAAGTGGTAAAAATAATCAGGTGTTCTTGTGCATATATATATTTTTTCTGTGGTTATCCTGGGAGGCAGCTGTGATGCCAGGACCTCTCTGTTCCCCAATGAAGCTTTAGTGGTCTCCGGTAGTCGGGCATAAGACAGAAAAACATGACACAACTTCTCAAAGGATGAGTGCCAAACTTGTTATCCATATCCAAGAGATCAGCCCCTTAAAATGTGTGCATATGAGCAATACTCAATAGACTTGAACATTATATATTATATATTTGTCAGTATACCTGTGTGTGTATGCACGTGTGTGTGTGTGTGTGTGTGTGTGTGTAATGACAACAGTTAAAGAAAAAACTTCATGTCAATAGAGTAAATTACCCCCTTTATACTCTAAGCTACAAAACTTTGAGATACCAAGTGAGGAACATATTAATTTATGGACTGAAAGCAGGGAAATGTTGAGCTTGAGTTTTTCTGTAAATATCATGGAAGCCAAACCTTCACAATATTGAGGAATGGTCTTCTGCTTCAAGCTACAATACTGTTGAAGAATCTTGGCATGATACATTTTAGGTTTACATTTTCTTCATCCTCTTTCCAAAATGTATACATTTACTTTCATAAATATGTATGGTATATGAATGTGCTAAAATTTTCATTTTTATTGAGCAAGATGAATCTTCAGTTTCTTTAAATATAAAAGAATACTAGTTTCAGTAAATCATCATACATACAATGCAAATGTCCTCTGGGAGGATCACTGATAAGTCCTTGACTGTTGGTCATGGTACCTTTTAGGGAGTTCTGGAAACTTTAAGAAGTGTAGTTTAATGACCTATGACATATTTTTTTTCTGGTGTTTGGGATAGTTCAAATAAATCTTTGCTTCCTTTATGGTATAGACAGCTACTTCCCCACATTTTGCCCCAATAGAGTCTGCCTTACCCTAGGACAGGCACCAACAGAGCCAAGCTCTGAAACTGCTGAGTCTATGACCAATATAAATCATTGAGCATTGTAGCTTGTTCTGGCCACAATGTTGTCTCACTCTCACAGTAACAATAAAATTACCAGTGAAAGAAATTCTCAGCATTAACTTGGCATTACCCACTAAGAACCTGAGATACTTGGTTCCCCTGGTTTCAATCTTTCTCCTGAACTTCATATAATCTTTGTACTGCTTGACTATGATTAGATATGTTGATATTTATGAGTAATTTATTCTAACCTCACCTTTTTAAAAAAATTTATTTATTTATTAAAGATTTCTGTCTCTTCCCCACCACTGCTTCCCATTTCCCTCCCCTCCCCCAATCAATTCCCCCTCCCTTGTCAGCCCAAACCTCATCCTTTTAACTAGACTGTAACATCAAACACCAGCCTCCCATAAGTTCTTTCCAGTCTTGCCCCTGTGCCATCTAACTCAGGGGCTGCTTCTTGGAGGTGATTTTTTTTAATGTCGAAGGAAATATGATATTAACTCTCCTCAGTTTATTCCTTTTCTCTGTGTTCTTAGTGACATAATTAATAGTTTAACCACTTTTCTATTGGTGAGTTTAAATGATCAGTTTGTCTAAATTCCTGCTGTCTATACCTTCTTGCTAAGGAACACCTGCAATTCTAGCTGCTTATCTTCTTATATCATCTTAGCCTTTTTCCTTGACCTCTCTTTTGCATCTTAGGTTTTTGCTTTAAATCAAAGACTTTAAGATATGTTTTATTAATTTGATTCAATAGTCTCTTTAGATTATAGTTGCTTCTATTAAATATATTTCATTCAGTTTTTATTAAGGGAATATAATATATCTTTTACTATGAATTTGGTTCAGGCAGAAATATCTGTTTGTTGTTTCTCTGCAAGTCAAGATCTTATTCACTGGTAATAATGAATGCAGCAATACTCTACATGTGTGGTATACTTACAAATTTTACTATATATATATATATACACACACACACACTACAATACTTATTTAGTTCAAAATCAAAACAAAACAGAACTTATTCAGCTGTATGTTAGTCACTTGACAAATTTTGCATGAATAAGCATCCCTTATTATAGCATTGGATTATGATGTTTCCTCAAGGTTCTCCTGTTAGTCTATAAATAAAAGAAATGCATAGGTTTGTGACTACTTTAACCTTGAGCATATTTTGGAAAGATTTTCTTTTTTCCCACATTTTATTCACTGGAATAAAACTAAAAAAATGAAGCAGAACCATTTTTTTACTGAAATGAAGTAAAATCACACAAAGCTAAACTAAAAGAAAAATTTACCTCAGGCAAGGGTTTGGCGGGTTTGCAGTGCAGTCCTCCAACAAACTCAATGTTTGGTAAGGTTGGGCGAGGAAACTCTAAATCCCAGTAGGAGCGAATGAGCCACATTTCTGCTTTCTTCATTGTGTCAACCATAGTAGTAGGTCTTCCTAAATGGAGAAATGAAAGGTTTTGGTGGAAGAGTACAATGATCATGAAAGTGTTGTCATGTGAATAAAATAATATTGTCTGAAAATATTGGAATAAAATTACTCAAAGAAGCAAAGTAGACATTCATGAAACAAATACATTAAGTTTTTCATAAATGCAATTAAAGCATAATTAAACTGTGGTTTACAAAATATATGTATGTTAAAGGTGAGCTGATGAAATGCTATTGCCAGCTCAACGATTTAGCAGTTCTGTTCATTATAGAAGCCATAATGTCCCTATGTACTGCTATGCACCTTGTTCTTTGAAGCTTCAGAAAACACATGCAAATATAAAAGAACACTCTATATCTAGAGTCAAAATATTCCAGAATAATTATGGACACAACTTTTGCAGGAATCATGTTAGTTTCTACAACAACCTAGCTATTCTTTGACTCTTGGTTTTCTAAGAGAATTATGAAGTTTATGTCTGGTAGAATTTCTTGCATCTGTCTCTACTTTTCATTTGGATTAGCAGTGTAATGATATGTATCTCTTTTTAAAAATTCTTACAAATACTATCTGGAATGTTCTCAGAAGTTTGAGAATAGGAATTTTTGCTCTTGCTTCATTGGGACTTAACTTATTTAAACCAGGAGACCATGACTGCCAACAATACAGAACAAACATATTTGGGTTCAAACTTCAGTAGTCTTTAAAATGAAGGTTTGGAAATGATGCTGTAGTGAGATTGTTACACAATATTATTATTTCTTTTAACCATTTCAGCATAAAAGACATATTTGTGTCTAAGATTACTTTTCAGAGCAATGCTATTTAGGCCCTCACCATTGTGATGAAAAATACAACTTACCTAAAATTTCACTGAAAAATGGATCCCAATCCTTGGCAGGAAATGACTCAAACAAAAAGTCAAAATAAAACAAACATATCATATTTTCTACTCTCTCCATGAAGGACATTTGACCACTTAACTTTGATGTAATTATAGGGACATAAGAAGGAGGGAATGAAAGTCCCGCACTAAACTTTTCTAATCCGTAGCCAGCAGCATGGCGAAGACTATACATAAAGGATATATGGAGTACCTCAGCTATCAGCTCACCACAGGGACCAATAGCATCTGAAAAAACAACATCAAACTTCGATTCCTTTAGTTTTGCCATAACTTGTTTGTTTGAGACTACTTTTCTACAAAGGTTTAAAATAAAATCAGAAAATTGCCCAAATAGTATGTTAAAAGATGGGTAATATCTCCAACATGAATCTTTTGGAACATCATATATCCACCTATTGACCCATTCAGTAAAAAACTTTTCTACTTTGTCATTATTGGTGGTTGTAGGAAATGTCTCATATTTAAGACCAGATGCTTTTTTGGGATCAAGAAAGACAGAAGATGAAGGTCTCAGAACTGTCACTTCATGTCCTCGTTGTACAAGTTCATCCAGAATTATCTTCAGATTCATCCAGTGACTGTATTCCAATGGCCATACCAACACCTTCCCACAGCTCCCAGATCTGAAGTAGCAAGTTATCTGCAGGAGCAGCAGAGCAGACATCCACTTCACAGGCATCCTGGAGAATTAAAGTCCTTCTGTTTACAGTGTGCCCCTTTTTGTCACTATTTCTGCTTTTAACTAAGGAGGAATTAGCCAAGAAGTTAAAATATAACTTGCATTGCTCAAACCTGTTATTGAACCACCATCAATATGTAGAAGGACAAAAGAGGGAAGGCTAATTTAATTGCTATCTTTTTACATGAGTATGTTTAAAGCCTCTTTTATGATGAAGTGTTTTCAGTAAGCCAGGAGGTGATGACTGTGTGTTCAATTATCTATGCTCATAGATTCTAGAATAGTCCAAAATGTTTCACAAAACATTTTAGTGAGAGACATTATGTGGCTGCTCTCTGAGTTTTTTCTCAACAGAATGGAAAGCACATTAATTTACATAGTTGATCATTATTTCTCCCATAGTAAAAATGGAAGATTTTTGTAATAATGTTGATGTTCTGATGTGCATAAAATTCACCAACTTAAACTCTGTGCCAAATTTTTATAGTATATTTTCAATAAGGCATAAACACTTTGACTACTAGTTTGCAAGCATTTCATGAGAAGTAGTAACCTTATTTTGGGAAAGCAAAGAAAACCTGGCAAAGTGAAACCAGCCATTCCACTGGCATGTTCCAGAAATGACTAAGTATGGAAGGAAATGGCGAGATTGTACAACATAGTTGTAAGGGCCAGAAGTAGTGGACAGTTGGTGCAGAAATATTCTCTGGACATTCAGAACCCTTGCACATATGAATCACAGTGGCTGTGGCTGGATTCAGAAGACCTACCTCAAATTAAACAAGGGATAATCCAAGAACGGATAGTGCCCATGCCTACCTGAGTAGGTATTGGTAGGTGATGGATTTTCTGAAGCTTATTAGAAATGTATGGATCTACATACAAAGCAAAATTATCTGGTATAGAAATCTATGCAATACAAAAATATACATAAGCAACATGGTCACTTGAAGATGCAATGTAAATTGCCCCTACAATCAAAAGTTTAGAATCAATGAACTCCAGGTTTATGCCCTATATACAATGAAGGAAAACACTGGGTTAAGAAATGTTGCACTAATTATTATCAGAATGGAAATGTATTGCCTGGCAACAGTAGAAAATACATGTCAACAACAGGGAAACATGTTTAGGTTTAGGGAAACCCTAAAGGCCCTCCAAAATAAAAGGCTTTGGATGCGGAAACAACAATATTGATTTCAGACTTCAGATTGTAATCAATCTAGTCTTTTGTTACAAGATGTTATTCAAGAAAGTACTGCTATTGGTAGTCCTTGCCCTTAAGTATTGCTGTTTCCTCTCTTCAATGTCAATACCGGGGACTTATACTGCCTCAAACAGTTGGGCATTAATGGGGTTGCAATAGTTTATCTATGAATGCAATCATAGTTCATGCAGGAGTTATTGATGGAGATTAAACAGGGGACATTGCAGTGCCTACAAATTGGTCATTTAAGACAGAAGAAAAATTGCAGTTATTAGTATTGTTTATATAGCCCTTCACAAAGAGTCATGCTTTGTGAGTAAGGACTCAATACAAGTAATAGTATATAGAGTTAAGCACCCTACAAAAGAAAAATGATAAACCATTATTAGATTTAAAAATAAAAGGAAAATTTTACAGTATTAATTAGTCATGATGGGACTGATGTTTCTTTTATAACCATGGAATAATGGCCACCTAAATTGTTTATTATGGGGGGGGTAAATTCAACCCTGATGGGGTTGGAAACTATGAGTTCTAAAAGATTAAACAGAATGCTACAAAATTACAATGTATAGGCCCAGAAGTCATAATGGAAATCCTCCAGACTTATGTTACTCATGTTGTGATTAATTTTGATAGAGAGACTTGTACAATGGACTCATGCAGAGATCTGTATTCCCACATCTGATGATATTCATTCTTCAGAATGAAAATTATAATAGAAAGGTTGGGTTATCAAAAAGGAAAAGGACTAGAAAAAAAGATGCAAGGGAGTATAAGACCTATATTTTCATGTGGAAGAGTACATAAGTACGAATTAGGTTTTAAATAAGATTCAAAAATTATAAAAATCTTAGTGACATTACTCAGTATATACTACATAAATATGGGCTTATTAATATACCTGAAAAAGTACAGCAATGAGACACTGTGTAATATCTGGGGCAACTAGTTACTAGAACAACTGCTAAGCAACATCCCACTTCCCCATCAAATGTCCATTAGACAATTTAAAAGCATTCAATGCCTTTCATAAATTATTATACCACTTTATGAATGCCTAATTATGACCTGACCAATCTATATAAAACTCTGAAAGGAGAGACAACATTATATAGTTCTTAATTTTATCTTGTTTTAAGGAAGAATTATAGCTATTTAATTTTAAATTTAAGGATGCATTTGTATATTGTGTACTGTCTTAGCCACAATTTCGGGTGACATCTGTTGGGGTGGTATCTTTTGGGGTTCAGCCATGATGGTAGTTGCTTGTTCCAGGGTAGAGAGTAGCATATGGATTAGAAAAATTAGGTAGGAGGAGCAGAGATACGAAAGAAGTACGGAGATGGAGGATAGAAGCAGGAAGATTATTCAGTGAATACAGAATATGTCTATGTTTATTTTCCATATGTTTATATACCTTAATCCAAAAAAGGGGGAAGAAGGCAAAAGACATATTTAACGTGACACAAAGAACAAATAGAACAATTACTTGCCTCAATACTTCAGATGTCAAGTCACCATTTCCTGAGTTAAGCATTCTGATGTTTTAGGCAGGACATGCAGTGACTACACCCTAAACAAAGTACTTGTAAGCAGGCACTCCCTGGGTCAAAACTCCTTTCTTATCCTTGGAGCAGCAGAAATAGGCTTCAATTCTTGGACTTTGCTCAAGGTAGAGTGGAACCACTTCAGTGGGCCCCCACAGTGGGCCCCTTTTGCTACCTTTAAACTTATTTTCACCACTTAATTGTGTCCTAGAGGTAGTGTAGCACAAAGGATAAACCTTTAGAATGGATTTGTTTACACCATAAGGGCCATAAAATACTAACTGCTTACCTTCCTTTTCTTGATCAATCAGTAAATCAGGGGAGGGCCCAATGTCAACAATCATATGACTTTGATTCTTGCTGTACTATATTACATCTGACTAACAGTCAGGTTTAAAGGGAGTTACACAACTGTATGGGTTTTCAAATTTTATTCATACATTACTATGGAGGATCGAAAACTGCTTTACATTCATCTTAATGTCCTATTGTATCTTGGAATGTGTTTTTGCCCTTCTTCCAGATGTAGTAAATAGGAGTGGATCTACTTCAGAGTAACTACTACTGCTTGTTGTTGTTATCCAAATAATGTTTAAACTGTCTTTTATGGTTCTCTGTGGGAAAACATGTTTTTGTCCCACAGGACTTCTTGTTATGATTGTACATAGCTTCAATTACTGTGATATTTGTTCATATGTCCTTGCCCAACCTTCACAGTAGATGTTGTCTGATTCTCTGAATAAAGTTGGCTATGGCATGATCCTTTATTCTGCCTCATTTTTTGGCCCATTCTCTCAAGTATCCCTGCATTTGAAGCAGAGACAGTATAGGTTTTAAGATAAAATATTCAACCCTGCTGTATCAACTCACCAAAAAAACTTATGTTCATGTAAAGCTATTGTAGTAGACTAAGTGGCTCAGAATATGCCTGCAATATTTACACATTGGAACTCCATCTCTTGTCCAAACAATGGCTATGAACACATCATATGAAACAGACATTCCTTTCTTTATTTCTTTGGGAGGTCATATAATATAATTTTGTAATATTCATTCCCATACCCAATCTTACCTAAAGCACTCCCTTCTCTATTCACTCTAATCAATGTCCTTAAAAAAAGTATCTTTCAAGACCAATTTGTGCTCTACAAATATTCTTGAATGTGTTCTTCTGGTAGAGAAAGGTTGACTTACCAGGGCCTATACTCTTCCTCTCTCACAAGCTAATAATTGTCCATAGTTCCATGGTTTTGGGTAGGATAATCTACCCACCTTCCCTCTGCATGCTCAGGTTTGGTTTGTTTTTGGTTGTTCAGTTATTGTTCTTGGTTTTGATTTACATGAGTTCAAATCTATGCAATCATTGTCTTTTAAGGATAAGTCAATTTTACTTTAGGGACTCTAAGAATCTCAATGTAAACACCAATGGCAGGAAAAATTGCATATAGAGTTCTGAACATAAATCAATATTCTTAGATTGTCACTGAGATTGGAAATTTTTTTCCTGTCTATATCTCATTCTCTCTTTTCCTCCTTGGGTGTTCTTTATGTCATTATGGTTTTTGAATTGTTTGAATGCTAAGGAAGTAGCAACAGCTGCTAAAAGGTATTTGTTTATAAATGTTGTTGAAATAAACCAAGATAGATATTTTGAAAATACCTTGACTTCAAAACTGAAGTAAAAAATGTTACTTTGGAGACCAGGTTTTGCTTATGTTTCCACAGGAAATGAGAGGCTATGAATTCATTCTGGATTTAGAAAAATCAGGTTTGAACAAGGAGGACCCCCAGAGAAATCTCTGATAGGAGCAGATGGCCCAGATGTCTGAGTTCTACACCCAGAACACATTCAAGACTGCTGGCTGAGAATAGTCAAACTTTTCAGGATACTCCAGTCATAATATTATCAACACCTCCAATTAGCAGGAAATAGCCAGAAAAACTATACGCACATTCTCAAAAAAATGGACTGTGTATGTTTTTCTTTGTTTAGAATGTTGGTTACAAGTTTTGATGGATAATGGTCAGGAGAAAGGCTAAACAAAGGATATTATATTCAGAGTTCTTGTTTGTTTTTTTCTAAAGGGGGAGAGTACTGTGGAACAATTGTCTTTTATCCTGTTACTTGTATTAATTTTAATAAAATGCTGATTGGACAGTAGCCAGGCAGGAAGTATAGGCAGAACAATGGCAATCAGGTAGGAAGCAGAGGCGGGACAATAAGAATTCTGGGAAGAGGAACATTTCAGTCTGCAGTTGTGACCCAGATACAGAGGAAATAAGATATGACTGCCTTGCTGGATAAGGAAGCAGACAGAACAGAAGCCCCAGACCAAGTACTAAACAAATGTGGGACCTGGTGGAACAAAAATCTCATTCAACACCTTCATATATTCCTTCTGGTTTCTCTCCTGTTGATGACAGAATCTCTTATTTGACTTTTTTCTGCTGCTGGCCCACAGGAATTCTTCTGTTTCTGCCTTCTGTCTTTGATAGGAGTGTTAGCATTACAGACACATAAAATACTGTGCCTGACTTGATGTGGGTTTGGGGGATTCAGACTGAACTGATCACTATGCACTGAAAAGATTTAACATACTGAGTCACTTCTCTTCCTCAGAAATTTATTGAATGTAGAAAATAGATGTTAAACAAGCAGTAGAGGCTCCATTTTATGAGGTATGTCGAGGAGTTCTAAAATTATGACATTTTTGGGAGCTTGAATTAGAATTGATTTGGGTATTACTGACCATATTAATCTTTGTAAAGATTCTTAGCAGTCTCTTCTACATAATTTGCTATTCACAAGTGCTATTATTAAAAAAATATTCCCAATTCTAATGACACTGATTTAAGTCCTACTGACTTGTGCATACTGGTAGGTATGCAATCCTTATGATGAACTGCAAAGATTTTACTGCAGAGGTCAGACTGTTCTTTGACAGAAAAATCAGTCCCTACCTGAGGCCTACAATAGGTGCTAATGTTGAAACTCTCAGGCAAATCTCATAAAATGGAGCATTAGCCTCACGGTTAACATGGATTTGCTACGTGACTGATAAAGTCAACTACAGGATGGCATCAAAAATTAATGTAGGTGAATAAAGGGTGGCTGTTCACCTACAAATTTAAAATGCTCATTGATGGAGGAAGGTCATTGGTTGATTAAATAAAGAAGCTGTTTGCCCTGATAGGTTAGAATGCTGGGAGGGAGAGGAAGTGAGCTCAGAGACTCGACGGCTCTCCTCTCGGGGGCAGACGCCTCAGAGAGACACGATGCTCCACTCTTGCGGGCAGAGGCGAGAGCTCTGCTCTCTGAGGCACACGCGATGAAGCTCCGACCCAGGATGGACGTAGGCTAGAATCTTCCTGGTAAGCGCACCTTGGGGTGCGACACACAGATGATTTGAAATGGGTTAGTCCAGGTGCGAGAGTTAGCCGAGAAAAGGGCTAGAGCTAAAGAGCCAAGCAGTGTTTAAAAGAATACAGTGTCCATGTAATTATTTCCGGTAAAGCTAGCCTTGCGGGCAGCGGGGTGCTGGGGATGCAGCCCTGCTCCTATTATTACAACAGCTCATAAACATTCAAATTTGAAGCATAGAAAATTACTTTGTAGAATGTTTTATAAAGTGAGTCATCTGAAACTTTATTTTTTTACCTTATATTCCTTTGGACTCTTTCTTTTTCTGCTTTTTCTTCCTTGAATAATAGGACTATCACTCTGACTAATTAAGAGCAGAATCATGAGTTTCATCTTTTATGATGCAGACATCACTGTGAGGGAAGCACCCATCTCTACCTGTCTCTTGGATGTTTCTCCAACAAATACTGGCAGGCCAGTCAAGAGCATAGTTTATAGGTTTTTTTTTGTTTTTTCTTGTTTTTTTTTTGTTTTTTTTGTTTTTTTAGAGCCAATTGAAATGACTGCATCTTAGTATCAGGGGCCCAAGTGTAGTCCAGTGCCTTTCTCAGGGTCTATAAATAAGTGAGAAAACCACATCCTGGCTGGAGAGTCCCAGGATTCTTCCCTCACCACAACAAGCTAAGTAGATAGTTGAAAAAGCTATATGCAATTAGAAAACATACGTCAGGTCTATCTTTGTCAAGAGCCCAGATCCTTGAGTTGTTGATTTTTTCCTTCCTGGAACTGTTTTTCTTAAGTTCATTTTTACTGGCACTTTTCTCAGCAAGGCAAAATTTATCCTAGATACCAAAATGGAGTTAGCACAGTCAACTTACAGTCACAGTAAGAGCCAGAGGTGATGAATGACTCCAAGAAAACAGGTTTTTCTTTTAATGCTTTTTCTCTCCATCAGCCCAAAGTATATTTTGATTGAGAGTTGATGGGTCTGGGACTCCCTTCCTTTTATTGGCCCTCTCAACAGCACACTGAACCAGTCTATTCCAAAAGTAGGATGCAGAGTCATGCTGCATTCAGACTTCTTCAACACCTGCTTGCTGTTATTCTGATAGAAATACTAAGTACAAATTAACTCACCCCTGAAAATCTAATGTATACAGTGACTTTAAGTAATCAACAAATAGAACAAGTAACCCTGAAGAATTTGGTTATGTCTACATACTCTTGATAGCAATGTCATCATCATGCTAGCATTCCAGAATGTGCCCACAGTGTGAAGCATTTGTTGTGAATATAAATTTTTAATATCTGTTTGACTAAGGAAAGTTAGAGCTTACTTAAAACTTTACCTTTCATGCCATCATTTCTATAACCAGACCTTCCAAGGACGTTCACAGAGTTAGCATATAGTCACCTCCCATGAAATGCTTTCCCTCACCTTTTGTGGAATCTGGGCAAGGGCCCATGCGATTGCATTGGCTTTGTTTTCTGACATGTTGCTGACCATTGACCCCAGAGAAAACACCATGACACCATGCTCTCCAGAGGTCTGGAAAAAGTCTTTCATTTACTGTGAAAAGAATTTGCTCCGTGATAAAATATAGCTGTAGAATAATCACTTCTGATACCTCGATGAAAAAACTATGAGAATTAAAATTGGATGGTCTCTAGGACTATGTAGAATGGTGGTCTTAAAACATACAGAAGACAAAAATGGCAATATCAAAGAGTGAACTTTACATACATCCATACAAACTGTATTCACACATTGTCTAACAGACATTCTAAATATTTTTCCTCCAGCAAAATTAAAAATCAAGAGTGAAAGCATATCCTATGAAATAGTCATAAAATTATAGATTCATTTACAGGCTTTCATCTTATAGAAAGTATAATATTTTTCCCTTGTTATTTTATTTTCTCCTATAATGGCTGTTTTGATATTATTAACTAGTGTTTGATGAAGTAATATTTATGTTGTAGTATGTACATATGTGGTAATTTACACAAACTTCCTACCATGGTTAATAAAATGTTTTGGTTCTTTGTGACAAAATCGTAACTACATGATAAACATATATCATATAATAATTTTATGATATTGTATTACTGAAATAATACAATAATATTATGAGAGAAACTATGTCTATGTTGTTTGTCCAGATATCCTTTACCTTGGGCATGTATTCATCATGGCTTTTGGTGATTAAGTTTCTGATTGATGAGCTTAACATTCAGATTTCTAAGTGCAATTCTCCTGTGCTTCCCTTCTGGACAATTTTGGGACTTTTCCACAGCCTTAGCCGTGTGTTCCTATATATCGGGGAAAATTATTCCTGTGAACTGATAGTAGGAAGACTTACCCCCAAACTGTGTAATTCTGGTGAATAAAATAAGACAGTCAAATCTTTTGTCCCACACTGCAATAAAAATATTTCAAAGCCTGTTTGCTACAATTAACTCACTGACAGGATGATTTGGGCAGATGAGGTGCCTTTGTATAGATAGACTAGGGGGACTTT
>NC_022027.1:34333739-34334597 GCF_000317375.1 Microtus ochrogaster | reverse complement strand
GGCTGGGAGGAGGCGGAAATTTTTTTTCTCAATTAAAAAAAAAAAGAAACAGATTCAACAGAAAAAAAAAAGAGTCCAAGAAGTGCCCTGAATTTGTCCTGCCTCTCCTTGTGGGAGATGCTGCACTCTGCTGCTCCGACCTGGAAGGCTAGTACCAACTCCTCTCTCTATACGTTCACCTCAGTTTAATGATACTAGATCTTAACTTAGGAGACTGTTTATGCTTTAGCCCCAAGATTTGTGTAACTAACAGATACTGGTTATTAACTGATTTAACATCTCCCTGATCTGACATGGCTTTCTCAAATACCAGGGGCCAGAGTGGCTAAGAGGTGTCCGGACCTACATTTTCTACAAATAATTACAGGGGATTTCCTTTGATCTTACTGCTGGGAGGAGGCAAAAAATTTTTTTCTCAATAAAAAAAAAGAATTTAAAAAAAAAAGGTGGGCAGTCGCGGCGGCGGAGAGCGGCGCGCAGTCGTGGCGGCGGAGAGTGGCACAGTGCTGCAATCAAAAATAGGCTTTGGGGGACCGGCGGCGACAGAAGCAAGCAGCGGGGACCAGCGTGGAGGCAGAGGCAAGAGGCGGGGAACAGAGGGGTCCGGGGCCAAAGCGGCGGGGACCCGAGCAGCGGTAGAGGCACGCATGAGCCTGGGAAGGGCAGCGCAATAAGGAGAGCAGACTTCCCACTGCACTTAGATCAAAGAGGTAGGCCCCTTGTTGGCAAGGTCACTGGCAAACGGGGAGTCTGGTCCTGATCCTGAAGGCCCTTCGGAGGGGTGAGAGGGTTCTTGGCCTGTGGCAGGAACCAGAAAACAGAGCGAGGGCATTTGGTAGGCACAACCCTTGGCCAGTA
>NC_022027.1:34309499-34328080 GCF_000317375.1 Microtus ochrogaster | reverse complement strand
GAGATGCCATGGATCTCCTGTCTGAGACAGAGGCAAGTTCACAATCATGTGGCGATACACAGATTACTAGAAATGGTTTAAATTAACATGTAATAGTTAGCCAATGAGAAGTTAGAGCTAATGGCCAAGCTGTGTTTTTTATTTTGGGTGTAAGCTAGCTGGGCTGCCAGTACAAAAGGCCACCCTCCTTGTGCAACACTGACAATTATCTCAATTTTTCTCAGGTTCTCCTAAAGATGCCAGTTCCCCATGTCAGCAGGAAACAGTTTAGAAAACATGACACTCACATATACAAAAGGTATGGTGGATGATTTTTGGTAACTCAATGGATTATTAATGTTTGTCATTGTTTAGAGGGGTTGGTTGCAAGTTGTTACTGGTCATAGTCAAGAAAATCCTATTCAAAGGAGCTTAGACTCAGGGATCTCTTTCCAAAGGAAAAAGGGAGAATAGGAACGGTGGGAAAAATCTTGCAGAATATTGAATCTAATTTAATTTCCAACATAACTATTAATCTCAAAAAAATCTACATTGGTATGGATTTTTGTATATTGATACAAATTTAAAGTTATCTTTGTTAACTGTATATCTATTTCTGCTTTTGTTTGATATATTTTTGTATACTGATATAAATTTGAGATTATTTTTGTTATACTGTATATATATTTCTATTTTTGTTTAAATTATTGTACCTATGCAGCTCATTTAAAATGTAATTTAAAGTTTTAGTCCTTGAAAGGTATTTAGGATAATAAATAAATATATGTTAATACTTAATAACTCTTAACTATCAAATTTATAGTCATATTAGGTATGCTTTCAAGATCATACAGAGATATATTTTAGATTGATAGGTGATCATCAAGCACTTCAGAAAGTTACAGATGCTTTAATAGCCTAAGGATTTTCATGACAATGGGATACATCTGTTTCTGGCAGGACTGATCTACATCAGAGAATATGATGGGCATCAAAGAACCTCTATATTGAAGTTTGTTTCTTTGGTGCAAAATCTAGCCATTTGAGCAAGAAACTGTCCTTGCCTCCACTGCTGATAATATGGTGATCAAACTGGCAAAGTCGGACACACAAAAAATGACTGCTAGGGCAGTCTTTAAAATTTCCTGGTTCTTAGAAAAGTCTGTCAGATATTCTAGGCTTTTAGGTCAAAGCTGGAAGCCCCGACGTTGCAAAGGAAACTTGGATGACTGTCTAGGCAGCCAGCTGTTTCTGTCATTTCTTGCATTGTTGGAAGTTGCTTGCTCTGCAGTTCCTGCTTACTCAGGTAATACTCTATCCTTCTCAGGTCTTTGATGAGGGTGAAAGCTGGATTGCTACAGTTACAGTTTTTCTTAATAATATCTGAAAGTATTTAGGTCAGAAACTTTGGATTCTTTAGGAGAGGACAACTAATGGAGTAATTTCAATTTGCCAATTACAAATGGACTGGACAGTTTCAATATATTTCTTACTTGATAATTGTTCTTGTTGTATGTAGTTTCATTTTTGTTGAGGTTAATAGCCCTTCTTTCTATTTAAACTTTACCTGATAATCATCCTTATTCTATATAGATTTCTATGTTATAACTATGCCTTTTTCCTTAGACAGAAAGGGGGAAATGTTATGGGAATTTTGTCTGTGTTGGGGTCTGGTGTCCAATTGGAGTAGAGCATTGATTTGAGATGTGGGGTTCATATTCAGCTGGCCAAAATTTATCATGGAATTCCCTGGCAGATGCTGGACAAGTGGAAGTAAGTTTCTCAGAAGAGAAAAAAAGGTTGGGCCTTGGGTTTTCACAGCTTTTTGTGCTGAGAAGTAGATGGAGGTGGTGAGTTTCAGTCTCTCAGTTATCTCAGGTTTTATCTTTAATATCTATCCCCTAGTTTTATTTTTTAAATAAATGGTAAAAGAAATTACTACAGGAGTGCATTCACTAATTGCAGGAAATATAACTAATAATATGAATTTAAAAGTAAGAGAGAGAATAATAAAACATAATAAACAAGGCCTGAAAGATATCTTAGTAATTAAGAGCATGCACTCTTTGCATGGACCAAGTTTGATTCCCATACCCACACTGACCTGTTTATAACTCTGGCTTCAGGGAACCCGACGTCTCTGGCCTCTCTGGATGCCTGCATTCAAATGCACTTACAAACCCAAACACACAATTTAAAATAAAATAAATCTTAAAGGAAAAGAATGAAGACCATAGTTGGAAATACTAATTCTCTACCTCGCTGATCTTCAACTTCCACAGCTCCCAATAGTCAGCTAAGTGGCCCCGAGTTGTCAGTAAACGGAAGCAAAGGATTGATACCACCTTATTTTAGGCCCGTCTTCATCCACAATTTATACTCTAACAGCTTTGTTTCTGATGATTTTCTAGTCACAATCACCCATCTTGTTTTTTATAAATATTGAGATTTACCATGTTTATGTCCACTTTGATATCATATCATTACTTTTGCACACTGCATGTAGTTACGATTGGCTTTTGACTTATAAATTTTGCTGTTTATACCTAGAATTTCTAGTTAATTATTATCTTTTTATGTCATTGATTGATTCAGTTCCTTCATTTGTCAGTTTCTCTGAGTCACATCTATCATTGCTGGGGAGCTCAGTTGTTTTTTCTCTGACCTGGGACATTAGTACAAACTGTCCACAAGAGGTCAGTGTAGCCTCTGAAAAAGAAAAGACTGCCTCATTAACTTAAAAGATGGCTGGCTAATCAACAGGATCCCTCTTTCCACCTCTGGTTGGCCTGGAATGCACTATGTAGGACGAGTTGTCCTCAGACTCACAGAGAAGCTACCTCTGCCTCCCATTGCTGGTATTAAAGGAATACACCACCACCTGCCTAACCTCAAAATAAAAAAAGTAAAAGGCTTATATATACTAGCCACTGAAGTAAGAGACACAGGGTGTCTCAATCCTTTTCTCTTTACCTTGTAGTCAGAAACCAATGTAAAATATTTGCTTCTCTAATCTTAATTATTATAACCTAATAAAAATCTTGTATTGAAATTTAGAATTTACCCTATTCGGTTCACAATGGCAATTTCCTAAGGTTAATTTGAAACCCAATTTGAAGGTAATTGAAACATAGAGGTTGATTGCGTACTTTTTAAAAAAATGGAATCATATAGAAGACCTGAATTTTAACCCCCAAACCTATGAACACCTCACTTTTGATAAAGGAGCTATGCGTGATGACAAAAGAGAAATATAAATACTAACATAGCCACAAAACATTTGACCTACTATCTGTCCTTCCTGCATGATATGCCAGGGCAATGGTGGCACATAACCTGTGGGAGTAGCCAACCAATGTTTTATTTAACTTAAGGTCTGAAGCACTATTAATAAAAGTTCAGGGTTAGAAATTGGGGTTCAACCTAAAGATCCAAAAAGCAAAACAGCCAGCCACTGGCTTTTACCGTGACCTCAGCCTGAAATCAGCCTGAAATAGCGATCCTGCATTCAGGAATCTCAGAATAAGACTGTGTCTGAGAACTGTCTCCCCATGTCTTACATTACTCTATAGGGCTGGTATTAAAGGTGTTCACCACTAAGATTAAAGGCATGCATCCCCCAATTTCTATAGTAACTAGTGTGGCTACTGATTAAAATTGAGTGCCATTGTTACTACTGGAATTAAAGAAGCATGTCATTGTGTCTACTGGGATTAAAGATGCATGTCATTGAGGCTAATGGGATTAAAGGTGCTATCATAACCTAGTCTATAAGGCTGATCAGTGGGACTTTTTTATTCTCAGATCTTCAGGCAGTCTTTATTTACTAAAATGTAATTGAAATGCCACTACAAAGGTCCATTCCCCAAGACAGAAATCATACCCAACACTCTTTGGTGACCAAGAACCAGAGACTAGATAGCCCAGAGAGCTAGGGTAAAACCCAATAGCACTATCTAGAGAAACACAATGACTCTCAGTAATATTCTGCTGTACTCATAGGTCAGTGCATATTTAGCCATCGTCAGAGATGCTTCTTTCTGCAGCAGATAGGAACAGATACACAGCCAGACATTATGCAGAGAGGTGGGGTATGGATGGAGAGAGATGGGAGAGAGAGAGAAACAGAGACAGAGAGAGACAGAGATAGGGGGAGATAGAGATAAAGTCCTTAAAACAGACAGTTCTAAATAGGATGCCTCCAATACATGCTTCCCCTTAGAGCTCAGGGAACTCGAAGGAAGAGGAGGAGGAAAGAGGGTAAGAGTCAGAAAGAATGGAGGACACCAGGAGAGCAAGGCACTACGAATCAACTGAGCAAGGATGATATCAATTCGCAGAGATTGAAGCAGCAAGCACAGGCCAATACAAATCTGAACCACTTCCTTTGCACATACATTATAATTTTCAGATTTGTATTTTTATACGACTTGTGGTTGTGTGAATCAGTAGGTCTTTGATGCTTGTGTCTGTAGACTGAGTTACAGACCGAGATGCAGTCTTCAAATGTATAAAATGAACTGAGGAATATTTTCAAAAGCTGTGTTGAAATAGAAAACTAATTAGTGAAAACAAATCTTTTCATATCTCAGTGCAATAATAAGATTGATATGGCTGGGGCTGGAGAGATAGCTCAGTGGTTAAGAGCATTGCCTGCTCTTCCAAAGGTCCTGAGTTCAACTCCCGACAACCACATGGTGGCTCACAACCATCTGTAACAAGGTTTGGTGCCCTCTTTTGGCATGCAGACATACACACAGACAGAATATTGTATACATAATAGATAAATAAATATTATTAAAAAAGATTGATATGGCTGTAATTCTGTAGTGATATGAGCAGTGGGCTGTGTTCCCACCCAGCTCCCACACAACTAGCTTACACCCAGAATAATTACAAGGAAACTGTATTCTTCTAAACACTGTTTGGCCCATTAGCTCTAGCCTCTTACTGGCTAATTCTCACATCTTGATTAACCCATTTCTATTAATGAGTGTAGCACCACAAGGTGGTGGCTTATTGGGAAGGATCTTAACCTGCTTCCATCTTGGAGAGGAGAGGTATAGCATGTGCTTGACTCAGCTTTCTTTCTCCCAGAATTCTGTTCTGTCTTCCCCACCTACCTATGTTCTGACCTATCAGGCTAAGCAGTTTTCTTTATTAATTTACCAATGAAACAACAAATAGATAGAAGACCCAACTATATCATAATTCTAATTGCATATAAATTCCATGAGATGTTGATTGAAATGAAAGCAGAAAATAGCTGGAATTTTATGCCATTTAGGCAAAAGTGGGTAGTATGACTTAAGTACATTACAGCCAAGGAGCACAATTTGTCTGTCAAAGATACAGAGGAATGTATGGAGTACATGCATAATTTCAGGGGCACATGATATATTTTGCTTAATTATCCTCTGGAAAGATTGTTGAAGAAACCTTGGCAAATCTTAACATGCTTACATGATATAAATCTGCAGGGAAATAAAATCAAGAGGTTGATGTGAAAAACTATAGGGATTATCACTTATTATAAACACATATTTTGCAGCCTCATTGGTGTAGTGAGTGAGATGACCAATATGGCTGCCACCCTTTCCCACTTCTGCAAACACATACATATCCTCAGGGGAAATCAACAATGAACAACACACTCAGTCAACTCTATAAGAACAGATAATATCAACTGGTTCTTAGCATGCTAGGATATTCTGTGATTGTATTATTAAAAAGTGGGTTTTTCTTAGAATCCAAATGATCAATGGACTTTAAGGGTAGAGGTATAAATGTATTTATTCATACTGTACTGTGATTTTCTGCTTTTAACAATGACCAGAAAGAACAAAGCATAAGAGAACTTTGGCTTCTTGTAGCCAGTAGCAATGAAGGACAAAGTGATTCTCTGTGTACACTCACAAGCCATTACTTTGGTGGCCAAGCATTAGCTGCCTCTGCTATAGCATCTATTTTTCTAAATATAAGACTTGTAAAAATCTTTCAGATTTTTCAAATGTATGATACCTTCATGTACTTTGTTTACATCATGCACTCACATTCTGTGAGATTTTTCTGTTGGATCTGTTTTGGTAAAGTTAGAATAATCTTGGCTTTTCTCAAACTGCTGAATCACAATGACACTATTCATCATCACACTCAGAGAAATGAGGTCAATTAGCCATCGATAAAAGGGTAATCATTAACTACAAAGTTTGGGTCAAATAAGGTGAAACCTGAGAATGATTAATTAATAACAATAAATACTGTCTAAAGGCCAAAAAGGCCTGAACTAATGTACTGCAGATCTAAGAGATCAAAGCTGGCATCCCAGACTGTTATACCTATCAAAACTTTCAATAACATAACAGACACTGAGAAAATGCAGAGAATCATAAGTATATACTTTAAAAACCAACTGGAAGTTGTGGTGGGAAGAGAAACTGTGCTTGAGATGTACTCTATGAGAAGAAAATAAATAAATAAATAAATAAATAAATAAATAAATAAATAAATACAAAAATAAATACATGCCACCACCTCCAACCTTCCAAAAAAAAAAAAAACCAAACCAAGCAATTAAAGAAAAAGCCCTATGACTTTACCAAATTGGAAAATTTTAAAGAAATGGTAATTTTTTGATATGTACTCAGCAAACTTACACCAAAATCAGACAAGCAATTTAGATATTCTTAATGATAGATTTTATGCTTAAAGAGTATTAGGAAGCAGCCTTCCATTTAGGACATTTGTATTATCCATTCTTTAATTCATATTACATTCAGTCCATAACTTACTGCATGAAGGTCTTACTTAACAGTTGTATACCCTCACATTGATGTCTCAGCTTCATCCATCATTTGGGTGGGTCCTAGAGAAGGGGGTATTGGGACGTATAAGTATTGTCAGTTCTAAGTTTCCTAAATATACTTGTGAATGGATGTGTGGGGTTATCCCTTTTGCTAATAAACCTGAACAGTCTCAAAAAAAATGAACTCAAGATTGTCAGGAGACACTTGGCTTCTTGTGGAACAATGCCTGAGATTAGCATGAATGGGTCTCTTTGTGCTAAGACTCTGGAGGCCCTGACCCAGTTGGCAAGAGCTCTGGAGAGCTTGCTACATGATTTTGGGCATGTGTAGAAGGAGGGTTCTTGTTCTTCCAAGCTGCCCAGCTAACTTGGACCCTAAATAATCATACAAACTGTATTAATTAAAAACACTATTTGGCCCTCTAGCTCTAACGTCTTATTGGCTAACTCTTACATCTTAATTTAACCCATTTCAAGTAATCTGTGCATCACCACGAGGTTGTGGCCTACCAGCAAAGTTTCAGCATGTCAATCTCCAGCAGATACATGGCTTCATCCTTCTTCCTCACAGCATACAGCCTAGCTTTTCCCACCTAGTTCTGTTCTTCCCTGCCATAGGCTCAAATCAGTTCCTTATTCATTAACCAATATTGCAACACATAGACAGAAGGACCTCCTACACCAGTTATGACCCTGGGAACATGTGCACCAGGTGATTTCCCTGTTTTCAAGATGCTAGCCATACTGCTTTCTGAAAGAGTCACAGTGGGTCATGAAGGTATATTTGCTGGAATATACTGGAAAGGATACTTTTAACCACAACAGTTTTTGAAAAATGTTCTTAAATAGATTATATTAAGAGTTAATGGGAACATTCAAGGAACAGGGAATGAAGCAGAACCACAAAAATTATTTACAGTTACCTATGCCAATATCCCAAGAAGTTATGGAGATACAACAAGGGACACACAGTACCAACTATTAAGTGTAACTATCCACCTACACGATCAATGAAAAACCCTGGTATGACCCCAAAGGAGATAGAGTAGTGCAAAGTGTAGAAAAGACTGATCCAGGTTTGACTGGTGAGTTGATCATGAGAACCCAGACTCTATCAGATGAAAATATTAACCAGAAGAGACAACTGTCTCTCAACCTGCATGAGACAATAATCACATATGCTGACAACTAGGTACACTGTTCTACCTGTAAGTGTACAGGGTTAGAAAAGTTTCTTTGTAGCTTGCAAGATTGCTTATGCTTCTAACAGTAGAGATATAGACCAAAAAGGTAGCAACTACTGGTGCAAGAGTTGTTGGATGCAAGGGGAAAGAAGTAAGTAACTAACTGGTAATTATTGTAACCATTTCCTGAAACTTAGATAGCAATACTGGTCATATAAACCATTGAAACTATATAAATAAAGACAACCCAGTCTATCCGAGGCTATCTGTTTGAACAACAGGTGGCCACAGTCTCTTCTTGGTGCCAACTTCACATATCCATCCCATGTTATCAAACCCACATGGAGTAAGGCTTTCAGCATATGATTATTTTAATTCTGTGTTGAATCTATAGTTCCTGTTTTAGTCCTGTTTTTAAGTATTACTGTTAAAAAGAAAATTAATGCTGACTAGAAATTTTAGAAATGAATGAGGTTACATCATTTCTAGCCTTTTATATGACAAGTAACCATTTTCCATTCTAAAATACTTTTAATAGATGACTTATTTAAAATATTCTAAACCAGTTTTAAATTAATTTTGTGTGACATTTAAACTGAAACAATTTAATATATAATTGATATTCCAGAGTGTATAAAATTTATCTTCATGTGTAGATTGAGATGATGCATTTGTTTCCCAGCTGTTTAGACCCAAATAATCACATAAAACTATATTAATTACAACACTGTTTGGCCAATAGCTTATGTATATTTCTAGTTAACTTTTATATATTATTTTAACCTATTTTTTAAATTTTTGAATCAATATGAGGTTGTAGCCTACTGGTAAGATTTTGCCTGGCAGCTGGTATCTTTTTCCTTCTATAGCTACATGGCATCTCTCAGACACCATCTACTTTTTCTCTATGTATGTGTTCAGATTTCCCTCCTGGTTTTACTCTACTAAGCAATTGGCTGAAACAGCTTCTTTAATAACCAGTGCTAATAATACACATTCATAACATACAGAGGGGAATTCTACATCATCTCCCCATTTCCGTCTAAACAAAAGGGAAGGTTTTAACTTCAACATAGTAAAATTACATATAACAAAGCAGGTATCAGGCAAGAATTACAAATACAATATTGTTTGAGTCTAAAGTTTCATATCTAATTTATCTTTTAGTATAGCTAAGGAAAACTATAACTATCTATTCTTCAACTCCATCAAAGACCCCAGAAGGATATAATATTACCTAAGTTAACAAGAAGTGCATTGTAAGCAACTTCTAAAACTCTAGATTAGGCAGAGAAATTTTGTTGCCTGGATAGTCATCAAAAGTTCTGTAACACTGGGGCATCCATATTCAGCCTACAGGCTTATAGTATCTGGCAGACATTTTCATGAAGCAGGAAGTTTGAAGAGCTGTTTCTACTTGTAATGGCAAAGTTCATCAGTTGCTTTCTTATGTCTTTTGCAAAACATCTGGCTGTTCTTTCATGAAGCAGGAACCCTGAAGGTCTCATCTTTAGGCAAGTTCAGCAGTCATTTTTCTGTGGGTCCTACATGTCCAGTTCATACAGCATACAATCAAGCAGTCCAGGAAAGAGCAGTTTCTTGCCCAAATGGCTAACAAACTCTATAAGGAGCCTTTTCAATGCCCAGCATCCCCCTGAAGTAATTGGTGCTGCTAGGACCAGATGTGTCTCATTGTCATGAAAAGTCCAAAGTTCTTATAAATTTTCAAATGCCATATTCTGTTAGTCTTTGAAAGGTTTGAAGAATAACTATCCATCTGAAAAATATGTCTATACATCTAGAAAATCTAACTAACATGACTACAAATGACTATTATATGTCACTATTAATCTGCAATTTTTAATTTAATTTAACATTAAAGTTTTATATGAGCTGTTTATACATACCATAAGCAAGAATAGAAATCTATAATACAAAAATTGATGTTAAATTTGTATCAATAAATGAAGACCTATACCAATGCAAAGGTGTCATCTCTATAGCATATTCCTGTTTAGATAAAAAAAAAACATTTCTGAACAATATTTGGGAATTTTGGCATAGTTCTTTCCTAACTACTTACTCTTTCTTGAGCAAAGTATTTTTGGGAGTTCATAGAGACCGTTTTGGTGGTCTTGGTCCATTAAACCACATAAGTCTGGAAACAATACACAGGTTCTTATTCTCTGTGGAAACAAAAGCAGAACCTCTTTTTCAAGGCAATATAATTGTAGACTCAAATTTTGAAGTCAGTATACCTTTAAAAATATATATGTAGCTTAGCAGTCCCCAGATTCAAATGTTTTACTGCAGTCAAAAAATTAATAGAATACATGATAGTATACATAATCCAGACATATAGATATATATTTATATAAACATTGCTTTATATATATTGCTTTCTGTGTAAAGACTTCAAAATTCTAATAAATGTAAGAATTGCTTTATCATATGTCATGAAATACTGTGACTATCTGAATGTTCTCTTGTGAATCTGTCTCTGTAGTTGGACATGTGTGTGTGTGTGTGTGTGTGTGTGTGTGTGTGTGTGTGTATGTGTCTTCTTTCTCCAACTGACCTCATATAACATGTAAACACTGTTGAGTATTATCTGAATACTTCACTCTAGCATTTATGGTGGATGTTTGCTTTATTTGGTTTCTTTCAACCAATTTGTGGTTTCCAGCATTTACTGTCATGACACATGTATATACTTTAGGTCAGACCATGTAATAGTACATAACATAAAATCACAGCTACACTTTACCTTAGATCATAAAGGATGATGGCATGGGAAATTCAAGGCAATTAAGACCCTATGTATGTATGTATATGTATTTATCAGTACATAATATAAATAAGTCAACATTGTCTGCTTTTTCCATGGTGTTATTGTTATAAATTCTAGCATCAATTATTTTTTTAAAATATTATTTGCTTACCTGAATGTTCTTTTGATTTGTAAAGAATGATACTTGAATCTTTTTTGAGTTATTAAAATGTACCTCTTCCTAGAGAAGAGGTTCTTTTTATTTAGTTTTATTGTACTCCATTTATTTTGCAAAGTATTCTCAGTTATGAAGTAATGGCTTCAGGTATTTGAAGATATGGCAAAATTTTAAGATTTTAACACTCTATCCCTTAAAGCCTAAACAGTATTACATGTGGGGAAGGGAGTTTGCTATGAGATTTTGTCAACTAGAAATATCAGAAGATACTCTCATAAAGTTTGACCGACATGACTTCTCAAATGTGAGCTGAACAAGGATACCCAGAGAAATGCCACAGTGGGTAGAGAAATGTAGACATTCAACATAAAGAAGTATAGGGAAGTAAATAAAACTGAGAGTTGGAGAGGGTGGTATTTCCAAGGAAGAGCATACCAATTGGTTGCCCAGTGCCAGATGGGCAATCCTGAAAACATAGATACAAACAGCATTTTATGGACTGAGCTGGTTATATTTAGGAATATGTATACACACACACACACGCGCATGCACAAACACACACACAGACACACACAGACACACACAGACACACACACACACACACTTAGTGATAAAGAGGCCATGAATTTGAAGACGAGAATGAAGGGTTCTATCGAAGGACTTTGTGGGAGGAGAGTAACAGAAAATATGTAATTACACATTATTTTAAAAATGCAATAAAATATAACAAATTCTTGAATCAAAATTCTTCAATTAATTTTTTCTATTTGTTTTCAGGGAATTTTATTGAAACTTTCTTTATGTACATAGTGTATGGGATCATCTCTAGCTCTTCCTCTTCCTACTCCAAACGTTTTTCCCTACTCTCAATCCATCTGGGATTCATAATCTCTTTTTTTATAATTATTTTGGTTTAATGCATGTATATATAATACCCACTGAGTCTTATCAACCTTATCATCATTTGTTCTTCTGTATCTTTCTTTCTGGAGCATCCATTTATATATTCAGTTACTGGGTCTTAATTTGTCTTGTTTCTTATCCTCAAGTTTCTATAAAACCCATTAAGTATTGAAAGTATATTTTTCTATGATTTCAACTGCAGCACTTTTTAATTTCATTGAGTTTCAGAAACGGCTGCAAAAGTGGTTAGGGACAAAGCCTGGATCTCTTCTATCTTAAAAATATAAACTTAACTACCTGTCCTATATAAGCCAACGAAAGAGAACAGTAATGGTGAGAGGAGAAAAAAAAACTTTATTTGATGTGTTCAACTGGAAAGATCAACATATAGTTCTAGAAGCCTCTACTGTACTTGCCCAGTTCATCTGGGAGTGCTTAAGAGATTTAAGTATATATAGGGCTAGAATTGATGAAATAGTCTTGTCTTCTCTCTTAAAGAGTCCTATTCCTTTTTATTCTTTGGCTTTTTTACAAAGAATCGGTAAACAAACAAGCAACATTTTATAGTGAGGAAAATCGTAGCTGCCACACAGGCCAATAGGAATCCAATCACATCCAGAGAGTAGTACTGGTACCAGGTGAGGTTAAAGGCAAGAGGCTTCAGGTGCTTGGCCCCTTTGTGGCGCATGACATACTCAACCCAGAAGACAGCTCTGTCCAGGGGCTTCATGGGCTGGTCATGGTGAATGGTTGATAACCACATCACATTCTTTTTATAGCTAAAGGAAAATATGATGGGTATTAATTTACAGAAAGAAGAAACATATGTGTATAAATTTATGTGTGTCATAACGATGATTATATGAAAATACAAAGAAAATTGTGTGTTTATTACAGTAAAGGTCTTCTTAAATAATGTATCATCTAGAACTTCAACACACAGGATTTAAATATATAAAAATGCTAGGAAAAGACAAATATTCATGAGTTAGAGATCAGATTCAATTAGCACCCCAAAGCAAAATAAGCAAAGTCAAAATGAACTAGCCTTTAAGGCCTTGAAACACAAGTAAGTGAGAAAGCACTTGCTAGTGTAGCTGGTACAGAACAGTGGAACAATTTGGAAATGCACAACGATGTGTCATTTTCACTGTGGTCCATATCTGGGCAAAGCTGTTAAGGAGTTGGGTTTAATGAGGAATTTGTATTGACCACTTATTAGTGCTTATGGGCTATAAATGTAGGTGTGCAGTGATTGTTCATTTAGTGGAGTCTTGATCTTTTAATAAATTTCTCCTTCTAGTTTTTAAACTGTTAAATGGAAATAATAAAATTAAAATGTCTCTATTCAGGTGAAAATGTTTTTTTTTTATTGAGCTCTACATTTTTCTCTGCTCCGCTTCCTGCCTCTGCCCTCCCTTTTAACCCTCCCCAAAGTTCCCCATGTTCCCATTTTACTAAGGAGATCTTGTCTTTTTCTACTTCCCATGTAGATTAGATCTATGTATGATTCTCTTGACACTTGGAATACTGTGAATTATTCTTACTGTAAGCAAGAATTAGAGTAAATTCTTGCAATTGCTCTTCATGTTTTTCTTTTATGTTTTTTAATGTTGAGACAATTCAATATTTTATGCTGAAACATTGAAGATATATTTGATTCTAGTGGTGAAATGGTTACAGACCATAATGTATGGGATAGGAATCTAGCTTATGGACAATGCTCATCAAGTGTACAGTTTAGCATGCTGAATCATAATAGAGTACCAACGGCAATAGAGGCAACTTCCTTTCTTATTATTTATAATATGCTGGAGAATAGCAGCCAAAAATGCAGAGAAAGTAAGAGCTTTTCAGACAAAGGCAGAAATAGTAATATAGTTGTTATGCAGGAGATGAGACCTGTAATAATGAAGTTGTACATTTTACTGAAGACTAATTCTGTCTGTGTCATAAGCCTTCAAAATCACCTATGAATCAAATTATTGTCAAACACAGATTTGTAAGATTAAATATAATTGGAAGCAGAGATTAATTTTTATCTTACTGATTTACAAAAAGCCATTTTGAGGTGATTTTTTTAAGTTAAAGGAAAAATGGTGGGCATGCTCATTTGCTTCACTCAATTTCAACTTCAACTCTCAGTACTTACTTGAACAAAACTATTTACTCTAAAATTAAACCTCTGATAATTTTTGCTTTACTAAAACAGCTCCAAAGTACTTTGGTCTTGGCTGTTGGCACATGCTTTCTATTCTATAGCTTTGTATGATGAAAGAGAAGGATGTCATGTTAAACTCAGACATTGCCTAAAACAAAAATAATGAAAAAACACATTGATATTCCCTCACTGTCTAATGCAGATCATTGAACTTATCATTATTTCCTTGACTAGGTTATTTGCTGCTCTCTGGAACTCTAGTGAGAAATTATTTATAATAAATAGGCTAGTGACAAAGCTCACTGTTAGATTAGTTGCTCAGCATGCATGTTTAAAATTCTTTGTTCCAGTACAACACAAATAAATAAATATATTTTTATACTCACAACGGATTGTTAATGACTTCCTTCAGGGCATTAAGCAAATCTGAACTTGTCATTGTATGAAAATCTACTGAAGCAGCTGCTCCTTTGGCCACCATGTGAGCAATGTTATCATATTGTTCTGCAAACAGAGGGATGCCAACCATGGGGACCCCATGATGAATTGACTCATAAATGCCATTGGCTCCACCATGAGTTACAAAAACTCTAGTTTTTGGATGACCTAGGATTAGAAGAACAACAGGAACTATACTAATTAGAGCTCTAAGATATAAGTGAAAATATATAATTAAGTGATCAAAGGGTCAGTGTATTTTTAACATTGAATAATACAACTTTTGGGTATATATCCAAAGGATGCTTAATCAGCCCCAAGGACATGTGCTCAATATGTTAATAGCAGCTTTGTTTGTCATAGCCAGAACCTGGAAACAACCTAAATGCCTCTCAAATGAAGAATTGATGAGGAAAATATGGTACATTTACAGAAAGAAGTACTACACAGCAGAAAAAATAACGATAGCTTGAATTTTGCTAGAAAATGGATAGAGCTAGAAAACATTATTTTGAGTGGGGTAACCCAGACACAGAAAAATAATTATGACATGTACTCACTCACTCATAGGTGTTTTTTAAACATAAAGCAAAGAAAACCAGCCTACAAAACACAATCCCAGAGAACTTAGGCAACAATGAGGACACTAAGAGAGACTTACATAGATTTAATTTACATGGAAAATAGAAAGTATAAATAAATAATAAGATCTCCTGAGTAAATTGGGAGCATGTGGACCTTGGGGGAGGGTTGAAGAGTGAAGGAGAGAGGTAGCGAAGAGAGCATCCAAGAAATCATACCAGTGTTATTGTCTAAATAAGACCTGCATCATGAAATCTCCTGTTGACCTGCCAACATAGATGGAGAAAATTTCACAAAGTCCTAATCTTATAGGGAAAACTGTAGACAATCAATGGCTGTCAAGATGGGGAGAGTCAGGTTTCTCCAATATGACATCCTTGATCTATTATCCAATATTCCATTGTCAGCCCTAAACATGTGTAAATAACAAGCAACAAAAATTGGACCTAGTGGGATGATAAGATGGTAGAGCAAAAAGGAGAAAGAAGGCTGACAATGGTGATAATATAGTACTTACGTATGATTTTCTCAAAAATTATGTATTCCACAAGGGAAATCATAACTAACACATGTACTAAGTCTGACACAAGGTTTATAGGGCATTCATCGCAACCATGACAAACTGATTATTATATTGTGCTAGGACAACCATGGCAATCACAGTGCTGTATTGTTGCTATGCAATGGTGATGCACATCTTTAATCCTAGCACTCAGGAGCCAGAGGCAGGAGGATCCCTGTGACAGCCTGGTCTACAAGAGGTATTTCCAGGACTGGTTCCAAAGTTACAGAGAAACACGGTCTCGAAAAAATAAAAATAGATTGTGGTATTGTTGCATGATAAACAGTGTGAACTTTTTGTGATGGGTAATATGTCATTAGTCATTAATGTTTCTTATCATTTTTGAAAAATTCCTGCTTTAGAAAAGGTAACGGGTATAAAATTGAATATGTAAAAGGCAAGGTAAGAACAGAATGCTTCCTGTGAGAGAAAGCTTCTTTAACAATGCATATTTTGTTCCTGGAATACAAATGCCACCTCACATTTCAATCTCTTTCAAGCAAAACATATTTAAAAATTGGTTTTATTTTTGATTTTTCTAAAACGAATCAGTTTGCTTCCTATCGCATTTCAGCGTGTGACTCATTTCAGTGCTTGCTTCCCAGAGTCTCACCTAGAAGGTCATTCTGGGGGATCCACTTGAAAATCCTGGTATTGGGACCTAAGGTATCTGGTTCCATACCATCATATCTCCAAAACACCTGTTAGAGGTTAGACATAATTTATTAAATTTTAAAACTAAAAATATAATATTTTAGAAATTAGGCAGTGATTAGCTAAATGCCATTCTTATCTCTGGTGTGGAAAAAAGGTAAAGAGACACTAGACAATAAGAACTATCAAAACATAAGTCAGAGTATGGAGCAGCATCTATGTTTCTCTTTACATTTAATCAGGCCTAATGGCATCATGATTTTCGATGTGCACACATGAGAGAGTTAATGAAACATGAATATATTTAAGAAAAATCTTTTCATTTATAAATCAGCTGCAAGGAAGAATAATTAAACTTTATGTGTATTTACTATAATTCTTCTAATTTTCCATTCTTAGTTTTATGCCAGTTTAAAACAACCACATGTCTTACTTATATTCATTTGTCCTATGTCATTTTGATAGAGTTTGACACTTATTTTTTGTTATTCATTAATTATTTTCAGCAAATATTCCATATTACAATTTTCTCTGTTTACTAGTTTTTTGGAAAAGGTACCACCACGGATAATCAGAGAATGGAGTTCTCAGTCAATTCCATCCTGGCCATACTCTCACAGAGTGTATGTGTTTAGGTTGTTCACTAACTACCAGTGACTTGGTTACTGGCATAAAGCTCCCATGGTTGACTGCACCTTTCTGTCTGTTGAGGAGGTGCTGCTTCCACCACGGAAGTAACAACCGCAGGGAGCAACTGACATAATTTCTTGAATGAATAAAATATTAGGTCTCATATTGCTCATTTTTGGTTGAGGCACCGACTTTACTTAGAAACCACAGGAAGTGCAGAGCACTTCATCACACGAGTCATATCACTGTTGCTGAGACTGGATATTCCTTTCATGTGGGAAAGGAACCTGCTGTGCTGCTCATAAGTGCTAGTAGCTGTAAAATTCATTCAAAATCCTAATGGTGCTGCACCTGACCCATATGATAGATGGCAAAGCACTTCAGGGTTAATGCACTTTGTGAAATGCCAAGCAGTTCCATAGGCAGAGCACACAAATGGTGCTCGTGTTAGAAATCCCAAACCACCCTTCTAAATGTGAGCTTCAGCTACATGTTCAATATCAGTTTGCCACAATAAATTTAAACTTTTCTTCAGGATCTCAGGGAAAACCAGCACAAGTTATTACAGGGAGACTTCATGGGATGGGAAGCTAAAATCTAGTTCCTACATACTCCAGATTACAGTTCAGATGTGGTAAATTATCTTCATATACCTATGAAGAGAGTCAGCTGGACCTTTTCTGGCATCAGTCCTGTTTCTACTGGATTATCTCTTAGTTCCCATTTCTTCCTAAATGAGACACAGTTTACTCTTCTGGGTTAGAGACAAAGTGCCATAGACACTTTACATCATCCTGTTTTAGGTTTAGCAGATTCAAGAATGGCCGATCCTTCCTTTCTTTTTTCACAATGAACATGGTACAAAAACACTGAGATGGTGAACTCTCTTCTTCCTTTCTCTGAGAAATCTTCTGAGGGTAACTTAGCAAACCTAGTTCAGCATTCTCATAAAGAGAGAAGGGAAACCTGGGAAGTCAAGATGGCTACAGCACGTCTAGACGTCTACTAATGCTATAATGCAAACATTTTTAATATCTGCCTAATAAAGTTTTTAAATAAAACTTCACTTTTCCCTGAATGTCTAGATGCAAACAAGGCTCAAGAAAAAGTTTAAATGACCACTGATAATTTTGTTATTCTTGTGTAGTTTTGCTCCCAGTATCATAAGACTAGAGAAGTTTAGATTTGCACTCACTCATCACGCTTCCCTGTGATCACGATGTTTGTGTCACTGTTATTGTCATCAAAACACATTCTGTAGAATCTGCCATCTTTAACTTTGTTTCTAACCTGACTAAAGGCGATCATAATAATTGATTTTACATAAAGGTACCTCCCAGTGTCACCCCTTTCCAGACTTTAGTAAACTAAGTAGATAATTGCTTTCCATGGGGACCTCATTTTACCTTTTGTGGAATCTGTGCAAGAGCTGATGCGATTGTGTTAGCCCTTTCTTGTGTTGTGTTTTTGATCATTGATCCCAGAGAAAACACCACAACACCATGTTCCCCAGAGCTCTGTGCAAACTCTTCCATTTCCTGTGGATACAGAAATAATTTTATTATTGAAAATCAATAGCAGATGAAATGCTGTTCAAATTGCTTCTAAAAGAGGAGAGAAATGAAGCATTATAGGAAAGATAAGTGCCACTGATGAAGCACACATAAGACAATCATTGTTGTCTTAAACACCCTATACTCATAGGAATCTGCACTATGTATATTCATATCTTTGA